>NW_012137303.1:4933024-4985235 GCF_000956105.1 Propithecus coquereli
AAAAAGATTAGGATCTCTCTTCACTTTGTCCAGTATAAATTTCTGAATTGAATTGTTAACATATCTTGAGTGTCTGTTGTCTGGTTGTCTATTAGAGACTTTTACTCAGGTATCAAGTTGTGCATTAACTATCTCCAGGTGTTGTCATGTACCTTCAAGTTATTGTAGATCTGTAAGGTGATTATAACAGTTTTCTCAGCAGATGGTTTGAAGGATCTTGAGAAATGAAGGCCTTTTTTTAAATCTGTAGATATGGTTAATAAATACAATTTCTAATTTCTAAATGGGTGATAAGTATATCAAAAGGTGCTCAACATCAGGTGTCATTAAGGTAAAACAATTAAAATCAGAATATAATGCTACTAAACATCCACCAGAATGGCTAAAACTAGAAGGCTGTAAAGAAAATTTGACTCACACACTGATGGTATCAGTACACCTTGACACAATTACTTTCAATAACTAGTTGGCAGTATCTAACAAATTTGGACACATATATACTCACCAATTGCAGTTGTGGGAAGATACCCAACAGGCACGCATATATATATGAATTCCAATGTAAATGTACAAAAATTTCATAGGATACTCTTCATACAAACCAAAAACTGGAAATAAGATAAAAATCCATCTATAATAGATGGGTAAAGAGAAACTGTGATAACGGACAATGAAATGATATATATCAAGGAAAAAAGAAGAAATACTGCTACATGCAAAAAAGATGGATAAATATACTGAACAAGGGACCAGTCATAAAAGTGCACACAGTACATTATTCCACTTATATGAAGTTAAAGAACCAATAAAATTACTCTGTAGTTACTTTTGGAGACAAATAACTGAGGAAGGCTCTTGCTCTGAGTGGTACAGTTAGACGCGATGTTCACTGTAAAACCTGGCTGGCTGCCTGCTTTGACCCCACACAAGGTACTAACATGCCATGATCAAAAAAACCGCCAAATTTTGTACACACCCAAAACAGTAATTCATCTCTCAGGGACCAATTCATATTATCTATGCACAGGAGGGTCAGATAGGAAAATAAAATTCCAATTCATCAGTTTAAATTAGGAAATACAGCCATTTCATATGCCATACTTGTGGCAGTCTGAGTGTGTCAGTCACATTTACTCCTTGAAAACAAACCCATATGGAGAACAATATTACACAAGTACAAGAAAAATAAATGTTGATTAATAAATGTCCTTTTACTTCACAATGCAGAGAAACTATCACCCCAGGTATGAAGGGAAATTCAGGGGGCATTCAGTTATATTCAATGACACTGGTTAAAGTTTGCTACTCAAACATGCAAACATTTGCCCAGCTCATCTTGCGGCTCTCAGATGGCTACAAATATAATTTCGACATGTAAAGCAGTTTTCCCATAAGAGTTTCAAGCTATTTACGATAGTGTGGCTCTTGGAGAAAGTCAATAATTGACATTATTTTATAAGTAGTAAACTAAAGTTTAAAGACATTAAAACTTAATCTAAGTCCTGTTTGTTTTGAGGTTGTAGTTAAAACCAGAAAAGACTCAGGATGCAGGGTTTCAATTCAAAGGTGCAAACACTCATTCATTCAAGAGTTATTTATTGAGAAACAATTTTTTTCTGTGTGGTTTTTTTTTTTTTGCCAGCTATTGATTTATGTGCTATAAAGCCATCACCAAGCAAGTAGTTGACCTTATGATAATTACTTTCTGCAGGGAAGACAAATAGTAGGTATCTATATAAACAAATCAGAAAATTTTAGTTAATGATACATCATGTGCTCTAAGGAAAATACAAATCAAGGTTAGGAAGAAAGGCTACCTGGAAGAAGACACTAATTTCAAAAGGTTTTCAGGGATACTCTCTGCAGGGGTAACATTTGCACGCACATCTGAATGATCAGACAAAGGGAGCCAATGAAGAGCTGAGACAAGAGCCATCCAAGCAGAGAAGACAGAAAGAATGAAGTCCGTGAGGCAAGAACCAGGTTGGCATGGTCAAAGAACAAGGAGCTCACTGTGGCCAAAGGCTAGTGAGAGGGAACATGGCAGCAAATGAGAGAGGAACCGAATCATACTGGGACTTCTACACCATGATGAGTGGCTTGGATTTAGCTGAAATGAGGACACATTTGCAGGGCACTAAACATAACATAATGTCCATGTTTCTAAAAGACTACTCTGCTACACTGTATAGAAGCATACCTTCATCTGAAAAAACTTGGAAGTGAAATACTTTTTAAGCATCAACGTACTTACTTCCCAATGGATACAGACACCTTCTGAAGTGTTTTATGGTAACACCCATATCAGGGCCCTTTCTCATTTTTTCCAGGAAGTTAATTTCTTGGAATTTTATGATTGATAGCATCATCAGTGCATTCATAGAAATCTAAGGACTATCTGAAATAAAGGACAGGCTCATCTCAAAATTGAAGAGAAATTTAAATACAAAGAAATAGTATATATGACTTACCATTGCTAATATATAATGTAGAAAATTCTCTACATTGCCAGAATTTATACAGCATTTAAGGTCTGCCTCTTCCACTGCTCCACATATTTCTAGCTGAAGGAGAAAGGGGACTTCTTAGGTGTGTTTTCTAGGTTTGGTTGAGGTTATCACATCTAGTCCTCCCCAAATTCAAAGATCATTTATTTGTTTTCTCTGTTAATCCAGATTCCTTCAAATGAAAAGTCTTAACTAAGTTGTCACCTCACAATTTGCAGATTTCATATTTTCTCTCAATTCATTTGAAAATATGAACTGCCACTTACTATCTTTGTTGCATGTGAAATCACAAGCTGCCAAGCTTCTCCTGTAAAACAAATGTTAGAAGCATGCTTAGGACATTATCTCCCAGTCAGCTTTCTCTGGAGTTCACCCTCAGGTGAAACACCAAGGACCAGGAAATAGGTCAGGGATGAATCCAATTTCATTAACATCTGAAAGCTTTCATCTGGTGGAACGTCCAGTCCTCCTCAGAGCAAATCCAATCCCTCCCCAGAAAGTTATTAGTCAAAAGGCCAAACTAGAGTCCCTGTGGTGATAACTTCTAGTGCCATGAGTACTGGATTAAGTAAAGTAAATAATAGATGGCCTGTTCACTAGGGAATTTATTTCAGCCCTTCTCAAGAAGCAGATGGAAATTTTAACCCACTCACATCTGATCTCAGTTTGGAGTCATCCTTCTTTCTCTCCAAAGAGTCAAGACTGAATTTGAGGCTAGTTAAATCATTTCCCAGCTCTCCTATCAGTGCACACGAAGAAGTTGAAAATTATATGATGAATCACTGCTCTGCCCTTTCGTCCTGATAGAGTTGACTACCTAAGTTATTTATCTCCCAAACCCAAATAATCAGGTTATAGCATTTAACCTTCTGCTGGGACGGGTGAAGACTCAAATGGGAGATAAAGGAATGAGCCTCTTTTGTACGTGCGCACGTACATACACACACACACGCACACACACACACACACACACACACACAACAAATAACTATCCTGGATAATGTTTGTTTCCTCCTCCAGATCCACTTTCTGCACGAACCAAGCTGGCTTTTCACCGTGTTCAGCTAATGAGAGGCTCCGGCAGGAACAGAGCAAGGCCAGGTATGTATGTCCCAAGTTCATTCCCCACTCAACTGCTGGCTGGCAGGGGCTGCTTTTCTCCACAGAAGGCCACAGCTCCCATCCGGCTGCCCTGCCCTACAGCTTTGGGTCTCTCCAGTTCTCGTAACCTCGCCGTACCTTTATGCAAAGTCCCTACATTAATCTCTTGGTTGAGCGTGCCATCTCCTTCCTGCCTTGCTATTCCAGCCTTTACTTACAGAATTAGATGCCAAAAATATTGTATGGAGATTAAATTTCCATGGACTATGTTATTATTATTAATTTTATTTTACTATAGGAGGTCAAGGAGGCAAAGTAGTCATCTAGGGTTTTTTATTAGAATTAGTATTTCTTACAACAGAGCAGTTTTATTTAACTCTCCAAACCATCAACTGGTAAAAATTTGCCCTAACATGTATCAGCCAATAAACTAAGGTTAAACTTTTAAAGTAAATAGAAGAAGAGAAGACCTAACATTTATTGTAAGTCCTCTGTGTACCAGAGAATTTTCATACTGTACTCTTTAATCATTATAACAACTATATGAATTAGAGTTAGTAAGAATCGGAGCAAATATTCAAAAGCTAACCTCACACTGAAATACTTCTACTGCATCCTTGTTGCTGTCATTCAAAGGAGTTAATACATATATTTTTTATTTTCATTATTTGCTATCCAAAGAGATGAGAAGCAAGTCAGAATACAGAGAAATTTATGAAAATTTGCCAACTACTCTAATCATTGCTGCCTCAAAGTATCTGTTTGGGGGCAACCTTCTCAATCCCAACCACCTGCCTTCCATCTAGATATCGGCTTCTCGGTTTAGCCCTCTCAACTGTGTTGAGATTTTCTACTTTTACAAGGTTGATGCTTCACAGGCTAGAAGTGTGATTTTCTCTCCACTGTCCTTCCTAACTATAAACCAATATCTCTTTAAGCCGAAGCCACTAGCTCATCTATATCAGTGAAAATTAACATTCTTTCCTTTTAGAAGCAAAATATACAGTATAAGTAGTATCTCCAGGAAGCCACAGGTTTTGAACACAATTTCACTTCTGGCGTGTTGGCCAATGTGCAAAAATCTAGCACACATGCTTTTCTGCCTTTTTTTCTATTTTTGCCATTAACAAATGGTTCATCCAGCTGAAGGATTCTCAGCTCTCCCCTGACACATTTATGCGCAAGCCACTGACCCGCATCTCCCTTCCTTTGCTCTGTGATTATAGGACACCGAGAATCTCCTGCAGCTCAGGTTCCCACAGATCTTCCTGCCACTTCCTCCCTCTGGTGTCCGACTTGCGTCTGGGTCTGCTGATTTAAACTCAGCTCGCCAGGGCCCCACCGCAACAGGGGAAGTACTTGAGCCTGTTGCCTTTTCATTCTCCCATCTCACTGCTCAGCGCCATGACATCATCTACCCATCTGCAGACCTCTTCCGCTGCTGCTGCCCCAGCTCTGATCCTGGGAGTGGATGGGGGCGGGGGATCCCTGTTACCCGTCAGGGCTCCCTTGGCTTAACTGCAGGTGACATATCGATAGCAGGAGGGCAAAGCAACCAGTCAGCATCCCAGAGAACGAGGGGTGGGGAAACTGCGGCCTCCTGATTTCAAGATTGTTCTTTTTTTAAGTACCAAAGGAGGCAAGAGAAGCTTCATCTTCCTCTGCTGCACCCCTTTTAATAAAAGCATTTGTTCTGTAAAATTTGGATTCAGTCAAAAGGCCACACTTAAGGACCTAGAAGGCCACACGTGGCCTTAAGGCTACAGGTTCCCCACCCCTGGCAGCCATCTCATTTCTTTCCTTTCCCTCTTTTTCCTTTCTTCTTTCTTTTTTCTCTTCCTCCATTCCACCCTTCACTTTTGCTCTTTTCTGAGCAAAGTAGTAAACAAGGAACGGTAAGCAAATTTTAAAAGGTGATGATTAAGAGGCAAACCCCATATGCTTGGTAGCTTTTAGCTGGAAATATATATATATTTCAAGAAAGAATGTACTTAAGACAAAGGGTCATGTCCATGGCAGAGGGCATACTGAATAAAATGCATAATTTTTAATGTTATAAGTGTAATAAAATGTGCTTAACTTTCCACATATAGGAAATGACATTATAGGTTGCACACAAATGAGCAGAAGGGGTTGAAAGCTTTTTCTATACTCTCTCTATAAAATTTTCTCAAGAAATAGCCTTATCCATACTAAAAAAATAAATTCTATGCATGCCTGTCCACATGGGTATTATGTTCAAAATCAAGAATAGCAAATGTATGGCATGGCTCCCACACTCCCCCCCATGCCCATGTTAACCTTTCCTGATCAGTCACTGCTAGTATTTCCATTTGAGCTGAGAATCAGCTTCTGCCTTTCTCAAAACAGAATTCTAAGCAGCTACCTTCAGGTGACAGAAGACATTATTTGAGGAGAAGTCTATTTTCCATTCCTGTAAAAGTGTAAACACCAGATATTAAATGGGATTATTATTGCCACATATGGCATTATGGGTTGTTTTATATACTTTGATAAATTACCAAAATATGCTGCAATGATTGTGCACTACATTGTCCAATACATATGTAGTTTTATTTAAGAAATTGACCATCCTATATAATTTGAAGACAGAGTCACTAACACATAGATTTCATTCTAACAATACCAAAGCAGAAAGTCGTGTAAATAGAGCAATTCTGTTTGTGTTACTAGCTTTCTGGGTAATATAAATACCCTGAGGTAATCATATTTAATTATGTCATTTTAAAAATATAAAGATTAGGATTGATTTTTTCAAACACAGTTTAAGACACTTTTTATTATTTATATGGGGTCAAAGAGAGACGGAGAATGACAAAAAAAGTTGTACCATGATTAGTGGAAACTTTCAAGAATACAAGGGGCTTATAAAGAAAAAATTGTCTTTAAGGGGGAAAACATTTCATTTCTATTTCGGTTGATAAACACTCAAGAGACTTTCAGTATAACACCTGAAAAGTCTTGGTTAACATTCACAGGCAACAATCTTAACCCAGCCCAAAGTGTGTGTGCTTGTGTGTGTGCGTGTGCATGTAAAGTTCCATCTAATTCAACATTACTTACGTTTATTTTGACATTTACCTGGACTTTTGTAATGACATTTATACTTAGCAATTTACTCTTAACACATATTCTACAATGTTATTCTCAAAATAAGCTCTCAGTAAATATTGGTCAAGGATAAGGAATAATGATATGTCAAGGAAGCTAATATTGGCTTTGACTTTTAACAAATTTTTTTCATTTCTTTATAAAAAGATCCAAAACCATTAACATTCAGGATTTGAGCTCTAATATATGTTTCATGAACCACCCTAGGAATGATTTCAATGCTATGGGAGAAATTCAAAAGAAATTATGATAGGCTGGTGTGAGACAGGACTTACTAAAATTAAAATGGCTTAGCTACGTTTCATTTTCCCAGAGACTCCTACCCACTAACCTTAAAGTTATAGGACAGAGCTCCTGGCCAAATAAAAGTCAAAAAGATTGCCCATTGATTTGACAAAAATGTATTGAGTGTCCCTTATTGTTAGAGTAAGTGTTTCTCAGAAAATGAACAAGATAGATACGTTCCCTGCCTCATTGACCTCACAGTTTAGTGGAGAATACAGACAAGTGAATGGACAACTATTAATACAATACAATGTGTTAGTATTTTCTCAGTGATGATTCATGGTCAGGCCGCATTGATATCACCTGGAGGGCTCTTTAAAAATACATATTCTCAGGACTCTGCTCCAGGCATCCTGAATTAGAACCGTGTTTTAGAATGCCAGAGAAGCCAGCAGAGAGAGCTCATTTCCCAGAGGAAATGAATCTTGAAAAGGGATGGGAAGTTATGGAGGAGGAGAGGCTTGTGAGGGTGGCTGTCAGGGCAGACAGGGGCAGGTGCTGGTGGGATCCGGGCAGGAAAAGGGTGTTACAGTCGGAGGGAGCAGAAGGCACGATGCCTGACATGTGAGCAGGCATTTATATGAAAGCATGATAGCGTACAATGAGGAAGGATGCAGGGGGATAGACATAGTTGACAGAAATAAAACCAGAGGAGTAAGTTCTAGCTCAGGCAGGACTTTAAAGAGCCTGTGAAAGAGTTCAGACTACAGCATCCCAGTAGCAACCAGAAGCCATTAAAGTGTTTTAGACCAAAATGAGATTTGCTGAGGATCACTGTTATGTTAATGTTACTGGCTCAGGCAATGATGTACATACTGTTCACGTTTGCTGATGTACAGAGGACAGAAAAAAATAATTTTGGAGAAGGTGAGAAATTTCACTTTGAATGCAGTTTTGTGATCCCTATATTACCATCTAGCAGCAATTAATGGCTATAAAATCCAAGAAAAGTTATGAGTTATAGATCTAGATCTTAGAATCACCAGTCACTCATTCAACAAATATTTACTGAGCACTTCCTTTGTGCTACACCATGCGCTAAATCTAGAGCTATGACAGGGATAAAAGAAGACACAGTCCTCACCTATGGGGACCATATGTGCAAATGTTTATTGAAACCCTAGGAGTACAAGATGTCACCGAGAAGGGTATATGACTAAAATGTGTAAAGGATTTAGATGATGCTTGGAACACAAGCAGCACAACGTAAATTTTAACTATTAAATAAACAAATAAGCAAAAATCAAATAGTGATAATTGCAAAGCAGAGAATGAAAATAAGTTGAAATGATGACAAGTAATCCCATAGCCATGAAAGGTCTCTTTGAGAACATTTAAAAATAAAAAAAAAAAAACTCCATCAATATGAATCATGATGATCAGGGGGAGAGAAGTGAGAGGAGGAGGAAATGGCTAATCTGAAGACCCTGAGATAGGAGAGAGCCTGGGAGACGATGAGGAAAGGAGAGTGCACACGAGGACCTGCCGTTGGGCTCTGAGAGCCGGGTTAGTGCCTTTGGGTTTGAATCTAAATGAGGGGGGAAATCATTAGATGGTTTTAAGCAGGGGAGCGACATGATCTAATATTTAATTTTGAAAATAGCAATCTGGCTGTTGTGCGAAGCATTGATTTTGGAAGAGCGAAAGCAGGAAGTTGCTTTAGGAGCCTATTTCAGTCATCCAGGCAAAAGATGATGACGGCTTGGTCCAGAAGCAATTAGATTTGGTTTATTTTCTGAGCGTGAAGAAGGGTGGACTTGCTGATGAATTAAATGTACAGAAGCGAAGGAAAGAGAGAAATGAAGAGAACTCTCAGTTTGGGGGAGCCATGGTGGAGGGTATTCCAGTGAATGAGATGCAGAAAGAGGTAAAAGAACGGGATATTTGAGTTCTTCAAAAACTCTCATATTTGACAATGTTTTGTTGTTTCTCCAAGCACAATGTGAGCTACTTGAGCAGAAAGACCACAGTTCCTATTCATAAGTGTTTTACTTTTCCTGCCCTGTTTTTCCCAATTGTTTTTGATATGGGAGTCTGAACTGAAGAAGTGATTGTTGGATGATGGAATAAATGAGAATATGTCCTTATGTGGAAAATGAGGCAGCCACTCTCATGCATTGTGTTTCTGCTGCTTAATTTTACTGTGTTCTCCAGTACTTGATCTTTATTCACCGAAATACCAATAAAAACAAGTTGTAGCTCTTCTCCATATTTTTAGAAAAAGAAACATGAAAAATATAAGAAAATTTCTTTTAACAGCCTTTTCAGAGAGCAAATTTGTCCTAGCGGAAATTTTCTAGTAGTAGCAAATGTGTCTATTGTCCTCCACAGAGCATGCTGAGCTATTTGAGTCCAGGAGGATGGATGTGGAGTAATTCATACTCCATAAATACTTACATTATGCTAGATATCATTTGGATATGATTTAAACCTCACAGCAACTCAAAAGGGAGATAATAATATTATTATTATTGTCATTTTGTAGATGTGGAAATTGGATCTTTAGAAGAGGAAGTGACTTACATGAGGTCACTTAACTATTAATCAGCATAGTCAAGAATCAAACCAGACTAGTCAGTGCTCATCGTTTTTGCTTTCCATACCTGAGGTTCCTGGTGGCAGACGCTGATAAGACCTGAGCAGTCAAACAAGACCTCTAAGAAACTTATCCATGACTTCCCTGGCAGCCATTAGTCATTTCTCTTCTGATTTCACAAATAAGCAGAGCAAGGATTCTCCATGAACATCTGCCATGCACACACTCATCTGTTTTGGGCAGTCAAGGCTCAGGAACCCTGTTCCTAATTTGAGCAACACACATTTGGAGGTAAAGAATCTGAGTCAAAGGAAAGTGCTGTAGAGATTTTTTTCCCCACTAAGATTTAGCACAGAACATTGAGAGGGCTGGCCCAGAGCCTTGAAGTTTGTGGCCCAGTATGATAGCTCTGGACGCTATAGTCACTTCACCCTCATCCCAAATGCCTATTTCGGTTCATGAGCCTCTTTGCCCACAAGCAGAGACGTAGAGGCAGGAGAGAGGTGAAGTTAAGATATTTAGTAAATGGTACCTCATGAAACTTTCTTCCTCCATCCTACAAACTGGAAAAGAGATTTTTAAGAAAACGTATGACAACTCTACTCTTACTCTGTTTTCTCTCTCGCCTGGATCTGCCACACTAGCTGCCCTTATTCTTTCATTTCTGACAGCTCACTCCACCCCCCTCCTACACACACACACACACACACACACACACACAGACACACACACACAGGTGAACATTATTCACTTGCTTCTATAACATCACATAAACTAGGAAATAGTTCAGGCAGCAAGGGTTTAATTTTGGCAATGGGATTGATATTGAAGGAACCTTCTGGGATAGGAGTTCTTAACCTTTTCTGTGCCATGAAACCCTTTGTCAGTCTGGTGATTCCCGGTGATTCCCTTTCCCACATAACATTTTCAAATGCATAAGATAAAATGCATAGAATTAAGAAGAAAAGCAATTATACTGAAATAAAGGTTTGAAATATCAGAAAACAACATTAGTAATTTGTACAATTCTTTACTGATACAGTAAATAAAAAAATCTAGCAGATGGTCTAATAATTACTATAATTTTTAAGTGGTGGCAATCCTAAATGATATTTAGAGCTACCTGCAACAACCATAAAATGACATGAAAAATCTCTGTGATTCCAATTGGTAACAAAATCACAGGTACTCGTAATATATAGTTTTTGTATAATCAAAATGAAGTAAATACTAAATTTTCTTAGTGGTTTACAAAACTAATAATGTAATTTTTCCCCAGTCAGGGTCATGTATCCTTTAAATTTGGGTTGAGTCCCTGTTTTAGACTCAAGGTGTTAGAGTCCTCCTACAACACTGGGAAGATCATAAATGAAGCATAACTTACATATCTCTAAACTTTGTAGTCTTCAAAGGTAGTACTTCCATTTAATTTCAAAATAGGAATAATTTGATATGCTATTGCAAAATGGCTTAGCCAATTTGGACAAAAACAACTCAAATTATTTTTGGTGGAGAAAGTTAACCACTGAATAGTTTGAGGTAAGTAGAAGTTAGCTACTCCTACTAACCTTGTTACCAAATTATAGCAAAAAAAAGTATATCATGCTGCATATATTGAGTATATTACATAAACATTTATGTGCAATCAATTCCAAAATAATTATACAAAATCTCACCTTCTGCCGTTTGCAGAGGCCTTAACTGCCACCCTATATGAAAGTTTCACTCAAGGTAGATGTTAAAACATTCTGGAGATAGGAACTGAGACTAATAGTTAGCAGTGGGTAATCAAGAACAAGCCACAGAGCCCCTAAGGGATCGAGTATGAGGGGCCATCCTTAATAATGCTGGCTTTGGTCCTTTCTGAATTCTCACATTCTGTCCATGCAGTGCCTACAATAGCAATAAAATATTTAGCCAAGTCACATCTCTGGGACAATTTTCATTTTATCTAATCAGTCAGAGTACAGTTCTACTACTGATCATGCTAAATAACAAGCCACCGATTTTACTGAGCAAATCCATGTCTGACATTCATTATGCCAATCAGAAAATCCTCAGATGTTGATTAAGATCTGGATAAAGATCTCTTAGTAGCCACCTTTGGAATTAGTCTTCCTCATATAATGCTAGGCACCAACCTTGAAGAGTGGATACTTCTTTTTTAATTTTATGTTTTATTTGAAAAATGATAATTTTACATATTCATGGAGTACATGGTAATATTTCTGTACATATAATATACAGTGATCAGATAAGGGTAATTAACTGATTATTTCTTTGTGTTGGGAGTGTGAATTCTTGATTACAGAAACCAAATGGCCCTAGATACAAAGCTCAAACTAGCACGTGCACAATATTGCACAGTATATGGAAGCACCTGGAAGTAATTATTATAGGCACCAAAATAGTCTCCTACACAGTTTGAATAGAGCAAGTTCCCTCCCCAAGTATTTCTGGGTGATGCCCGACTGAATGTTCACATGTCCCCTGATCTGTCATGCTGTCACCTGTTACCTTAACTGACCATCACTGAACCTCTCTGTAGTTTCTCTTATCACCTCTCATCATTTCCTCCCCTGTCCCCACCAATGCTTTAAAGACATTGGACTGAATTTCAGGATTGAAATGAGATCCTGCTTTAATAAACTCTTTAGTTTCTATTCATTATCTCAAATTGTCTTGTTTAGTAAGAAATCTAATATATCTGAGTGTGAGTTATTTATTTATTAGTTTAGATGTGTCCTTTTGGTTTCTTACAAGGAAGGAAATTAAAAGGTAACAATAATTCTGATTATTATGCAAAAGTCTAAATGTATTTTTTTCTATACATGAGAGCAGTGAAACGCATTAATTGTACAGAAACTAGAAAATATATGCTAGCATCACTTATAAGTTATCACTGTCTAATTGTAGTTAATTTTATTCTTTGGGACAACTAATCTCTCGATAACATTTGTGGAAATTGATTAAAATCCACTCCTTGCTAAAATCAAGGTCTTTAGGTAATTGATGTGCTAATAGACCTGCAATTATTTGAGGCTGTGCTTCCTCACAGAGAGCAAGTCAAGGAATGGATAAAGTCCAAATAATGTACCTATTTTGCAACAGGAGTTGTGATAATTGCCAGGAGACAGCCTGCTTATCAGTTAGGAGAGGTTTCCATCCTTCATTAATATGTAGTTCAGTTGGACATCAGACAAACTGGGCCCCATGGAAATATTCCCCAAATCTCCCATTATCTCATTTTCCATACACTTGGCTTGACCTGCTTTTTATCTACAGTCGCAGAAAGATCTGGCTTTTCACGTATGAGCTTTCTAAACAATCAGCTAGCCATGAACCTACATCCTTAAAGCTCCATGCAATGTCAGCTGCTGTAAATTTGGACAAGTGTGTACACCAATAAAGTATCAGTTTAAAGGTTCCAGACTAAATATTTTAGAAGTAGACAAAATAAATATTCCAAAGTGCTAAGCTGTGACTTTTCCATTCTGTGGCTTGTGCCTACACGTGCTTACTGTGCTGGGCACTCTCAATCGGGGCCACACATCTTTAATGTCTTCAGGCATCCCAGAGAGCAGCCCTGTCCACATGTGACGTTGGCCAACTCCAGATTTGTTGTACGTCAGGCTGACTCTCTAGTGAGTCTAAACTTACCCACAGAAAGACTGGGAGCAATGCTTTAAAAGCTCTATTAGCAAAACAAGAACCGTTTTCTTCTGTCTTGGCCAGACATGATCCAGGTGGCCAAAACAAAAGAACTATTGCTTGAGACCTGTTGACTTTATTTTGTCCTAGGGCTTGCAAGGTAATGTCTAAGTGGGGTGCAATTCTCTGTAGCCTCTACTCTCTTTATCTTTGCTCTCATAAAGAATATTCTTGCCCCTGAGTTTATTTGAAGTTCACTAAAGGTGATTTTGTACAATTATAATAAAGAGGGATAACAGGTTTGTCTTTTCATTTCACCCATATTATGGCTCAAAACAAATATTCAATGTGGTCAATTACTGTAGATAAGTAACAAGAAAAACACAGAAGTTCAAGTCTTAGTAAAATACAGTTTTCAGATACTGTAATAAGATATATTGTGAGTTCTCACTATGTGCCATGCTCTGTGCTAAGTGCTTCACTCACATGATGTCATTTAATCCTTACAACATATAAATATTATTTCACTTCTATTTCATCCTAACAAATACTGTTGTTCTTCCCATTTTGCAGATAGATGAGTACACTGAGGAAGGGAACAGTTAATGTGACTAAATTCCCACATGTAGTAGTAAGTAGCAGACCCCAGACCACAACCAGAACAGCAAGCAACTGTTTGGTGAGATATAACCTGTGCTATTTTGAATGAAATTTAGCAAGAAGCAACTGTCCATCAATCATTTTAACCAAGTTCACCTTTTGTTGCCTTTTACATATAATTTCGTCCCAGGAAATTCATAGTGAGCCATTGTGATTACATTTTCCTCATCTACAGGTCCCTGACACTGCTGGTGAAGATGCTAATCTTGTATAAAGCTGTCTTTGCAGCTGATGATGCTGCCACTTCCCATTCCTGTGGGAAATGGAGAGACACGGTGCATAAAATAGAATAAAATGCATTAGGGCAAAATAAAACTGCTAATAAGAGTAATCACAATAATAGATTTAAAAGCCATTTTAAATCTAGTTTTAATTATATAAATCCACTTCAGAATTACTATTGATGTGATGATAAATTCATAAATTCTGTGCAAATTGAAAACAAAAATTACATTGTTTATTAAAATACTACTCTGTCTCTATATTATCATATATGTAAATTTATGCATATATCCATAAATTATACATTTATACATATAAACTTGAATTTATCAGAACTACTCAATTTCATCTCCTGGTTAATAATTTAGTACATATTAACCTTCATTATTCCCATCAAGATACATTCTCCTCTCAAATATGATAAAACATAAAAGCATTCTAAGATTACAGAGAGTGTACTTTCTAAACAAAATTTGCTTCCCATTTAGAAACTTAATATCAACAAGGCATCACCATCAGATTTAACTTCCCTATTTTTCTTTAAGATAAAAATAGAGAAGAAAGCTTTCTAAGTGTGTCAGACCAAGAAAAACTTTAATTAGAATCCCTGGCTCTTGCTTAGGATGCATTCTACAACTTGTTTCATCTTGACAGGATGTAGGAGACTTCCCCTTCAATTTTGGGTCAAAACCAGAATAAGAAGTGCTTTGGAAAAAAAACACAACAACAACAAAAACAGTTTCTGTTCTAACAATACCCTTCTGCCCATAAAATGAACCTATGCCGAATATTTAAAACAGCATCCGAAACCTACCTGGCTCTTCTATATTTCTCACTGAAGACATCAGGTGGGTGTGTCCCGAGTAGCCCGTGGTGGATCAGCGTGGAAAACTGAAACCTAAGATCTAGGGAAGCCTTGCAGAGCCACTGGGTTAGTGATCAGGCTGAAGTTTTCAAGAACTCGAAATGAGAGTCTCATTTATTTTGCTGCTCAAATTTGGAGACTTTCCCACCAATGGGTTTGCTATGGATTCAATGCATTGTTATTTTGCCTGAACAGTCCCTGTGGTTAATGATTGGTGTTAGATATCGCGTGAATCTTGGGTTTGGAAATTCAAGGCAGACTCCTGTGGATTCTCAATTTTTCTTTTAGTTAAGAGCAGATTTTCATTTCATCCAGACCTGTGGCTGAGCTGTCAAAAATGCCCGGTCTGAGAATGGATAGACCTATGGCAGGAATTCGCTGGCCAAGAAAGCTATAGTTGGAGGGCTCAAAACTGCTCCAAGGATGTAATATGGGAAGAATTGAGTGGGGTTGATTCAGAAGTTCAGGCTACAGGTGGAAAACACTACTCAAGAAGAGAGAGACCAGCCTCCTAACTGGTGTTACTGTCTTCCCTGGAGTAATCATCCTCAAATACAGTATCGATCATATTCCTCCCTTGCTTAAGATATTTCAGGAACCTGACTCACTCATGACATTTTGCAAGGCCTGGAACAAGAGTACAAATGGACACCCACATGCATATAGATAAATATACAAAAATTATAAATCAATTTAACAAACTGATCATAGAATACATCCTCCCTCTGTGAAAAGTGTGTCTTCATACTGACAAAATCGTGACATATAAAGCTATGGTTGTTATATGAATGAAATTGGGGACATAGCAAGAACAACTAAATTGTATCTTATTGTGCATTCTTGAGTATACATTTTAGAGTATGGTGATGTTAGAATAAAAAATAAGATGCAAAAATGTATAAATTATTATATATTCTATAATATTCATTGCCACAAAATTATTAGTTATATCATGTTAATCAAGATTTTTATATAATTTATGTTCTATAGGCAATAATGATGTAAAGGATTAAAAATATCCAAAGTATACGAAAGTGGAATATATTTTCAGTAAAGATGTAATTTAAATGTAAAAACATAAAATGAAAGTTTTTTTCATATTTTCAAATGTGAAAATATTTTTCATATTTTCAAAGTCTCTTCTACCAAAATATTCAAAATCACCTACAAAATTAAAAAACAAAAGACAAATTATAATGAAAAATCAAAATATTAAATAAAATATTTTTAAGTAAAGGTGAAATTTTTGTAATTCTTAAGAATTTAATATCTTTATACAGTCATTTAAATTTTATTATTCAACATAAACTTATCATATTTATGTTTTTTATGTATATATTGTGTGTATGTATATGGGTGTGTGTGTATATATACTCAGAGAGAATTTGAGTAATGCAAAGATTTAACACTGTAAAATATGTTTTAGCCTTTATGTGCAAATTCTGAGAACATCACCCTAATTTCTGAGAACGTTTTTGTCTGCAAACTGGAACATAAAGAGAAGCAAGTAAATGGATGCTCTTTGGGTCTTATCTGGAAATTGTTCTTCCTTTGTTATGCAAGAATGTACTGCTGCATGTTATCTGAGATTTTTGATCAATTAGTATAAATTTTAAAAAAAGAAGATTCCTTCCATTTTTCCACTCTCAAATTCTTCCCATTTTTGCAGCAGCGTCCGTTTCCAATGTTGGCAGCGGCACATCCACAGACCTGCACAGCATGTGGACCTCATTGCCTCTAGACGCGGTGCCAGAGATGTGGAGAAGCGTTTGCCCGAGGATTGAATGTTAATCACAAAAGCTGATGTTTTAGATTATGTGTTGAACTGCGCTGGTGATGAGCACTAAAACCTGAGTACAGAGGTGGTCTTTTATTGCTTAACAACTTTTCCTCTTTTTGTGACTGTGAAATGCAGGCTTCCTGAAGCAGGGCTCCCAGAGCAAGGGCCCCCTCGAGCCTGAGACTAAGAGTAATTATGTCAATAACTATCCCAGCCTTTACAATAAAATCCATATATAGTTAATACAATACCGAAGACAAGACTCTTTATGGACAAACTCCAGTTTCCTTTTTTCCATTTGATACTTTCCTCATTCTCAAAAGTTCTCTTCTCTAGCAAAAGGGAAGTGTCTTTATCCCCATTATCCTTGCTTTGTCTTGCAGTTGGTGCTTTGAAACCTTAATCCCTTTGCTTTGAAACCCTTTCACCTTGTCTCTTCCTGATAGGTTGGTCATTAAAGACTCAAATCAGACATCACACATTACTGTTTCTGGGAAGCTTCCTTCTCAGACCAATCTGGATTAGGGTCTCTTCTGGGTCCTCCTACAGCACCCTGGGCCTCCTTCCACCATGGAATTGGCCACGCTGTATCATAATTTTCTGCTTACAACTAAGGGGATTTCTCCTAATTATGAGCACGTTAAGGGCAGAAAGCAAGAAGTATTTGATGTTGTAATCTCTCCACTGAGTACGTTGCCAATTGATACATCAGTGGTGCGTAACAAACATCTTGTAAAAGAATAAACTATTAAATAAGCAAAGGGGCTTAACTCTGTCAAACTGTCATCAATATACGGATGTCATCAACTCTTTTTATATTCATTTGTTTGTTTGTTGCCAGAGAGCAAAAGGCACTTGCTATGGAGTATCCACCTGTGTACAGCCTGGTTGCATCAAAGGCAGTCCCTGGGATGTCCACCCAGAACACACAGAAATCCTCAGACATGCGTCCTGTTCAAGCCCTTCATGGGGCCTTCAACAAATACACTCCCCTCATTACGCACAGACTTCCCTTCAGATAGAAGCCTAGCTGGATGGCATCGAGTCTGGTATATATTCATCTCATTCCTTATAAGCCTCAATCTCTTCCTTTGGTCACCAGGTGTGTGAAAAGACAGCTGATGCCAGCATTCCATGCAGAGTTTCCAAAAAGGTCAACTAGCATTCAGATTTCTGCTGGTAAAATTCATTCCTTCTCTTTCAAAAATTTAATGAGAAAGGACGGCTTTGTGAAATGGAGGAGCAAGAACAATATTGCTTAAATAAATTGGAATTTGCACTTTGATTACCCTGCAGTTTCTGCCATACTTTGCTGGAAAGGCTCCCTGTGGTGCAGGTTTTCTCTGGAGTGACATCATCAGATGAAGCCATCCTCACTATAATTATTTCCATCCATATTTGTAGAGAACATGGCAAGAACATTCAGGAAGGAATACTTGACGCATGTAGAACAATTTAAAACTGTGGAGTCACCAGAAAACCCCATTAAAAGGCAAATGATATATCTTTATGCATGCCTCTGACCCCAAAGGAGGGATTTGATATTCACATTACAAAAAAAAGTCTCTTTCAAACAATGAAACTCTGATAACAGCAAATATCTTATGCCATGAAATAACAAACAGCATGGCTAGTTTTGGTTGCTTTTCTTGGAATAACATTTTTAAAAGGTGTAGTATAGAGACAGCAGGCATATTTTAGTTCACATCATCAAATGTACATGCTTTTGGAACTTAGCCTCTGTCAACGCTAATACCAAGTATTGCAATTTACACAGTTTATTCTTGGCTATCCCGGTTTCCCTTTTGACAAGGCTGATTGCTCTTTTTGGACCGCGAGTTTGTTTTTTACTTGCTTTAATAAAAGTAAAAACACCACTATACAAGTATTATTTTTCCTGAATATCAAATAGCTCACTGAAAAACAGGATTTTTGATAATTTAAGTAAAATTAAAAATGTGAAAGCTGTGGATTGGCTTCTTTGACAATGTGTGATTTACTCGGGCTGACTTTCCCCATGGGGGAGACTACAGCCTCCCACTGCTGTGAGTTAAAGGGCATGAGCAGGCTCTTTGTCTCCTGAAAAATAAAAGCTTCCACCATCTGCTCACTGAGGCTTCGATTTTATTTTAAATGTAGAAAAACATGCATTTAACTCTGCAGTTAGTGATAAGGTTCAAATTCATTCATTCTTGCATTCATTCATTCAACATAACAACTCAGGGAAAGAAAAGGGTGTTGAATATGAGATTAAATTCTTCACTTAATAGAATAGAAATGTGATTTTTTTTTTCTCTCTCTAACCACTGTTTTCAAACCTGCTCTGTAAAATCCCCCTTCCGTGTCCTTTAATGCCATCTCAATCAGATTCCATGATTTTTCATCATCAGTTGTTAAAAAGTCCCAACTAATTTCACTCAGTTTAAAATTTCAGTCTACAGCCAATGTAATGTTTCTTGCTTCCTCTTGTCCAGCCTTGGTCACCATAACTTGCTTCTCTTCCCTTTCTCTGTTCCCTCTTCTGGGCTCTGGCACCTCTGTGTTGTGGCCTGGGAAGATGGCTAGGACAAACAGAGCTACAAGTCCTCTTGTTGTGCTGCTATTGTCATCTTTGAGCTGCTGCCAAAGTTTGGTGTTGCAGGAAAATCAATACTTTTCTATCTTGGTGAGAGAACACTGGGCTCTTCCAGAGGCCCTGTGGAGGTACTGTCACCCACGTGATCCACGGATGTCAGTATCAACTTTCTCTACCACCCCTCCTTGGCTCTGGGCCTGCCATAGTACACTCACATTATCATAAGGCTGGGGTCTCCCCATGGGGCAGGCTGGCCACCTGTTCTCCGTGATGTCCTCAAAGTCCCGGAAACACACATCGGATTCTCTCAAACATGAGTTTCAATGACATATATTACTGCTGCTCAAAGATCTTTTTATTATTTCTACACATTCTTGGGTTTACAATTTTACTCTGAGTGATTGCATATTTAATAAAAACTCAAACCTGAATTGGGGCCAACGCTGAATATCCATATAAACAGTGGGTCGGTATCACGTATCCATCTAAACCAGTGGCCAAATACCCACCTACCTCCCCGGATCTATGCTGGACTGCAGAACTTGTCATTACAGCCAGATTTGTCTGCATATGAGACACTCTTGGGGCTGAGATTTCAGGGTTTTTAGTGTGCTTTCATTTTCACATGGCACAAAAGACATTAATCAAGTTGACCGCCTATGATAATGCAGGCAAGAACCGTCAGATACATATATTTTCACTCTTCTCACATTTCCTGTTTCCTCGATTGAAATTTGTAATGTTAAGTGGTAGCAAATGGTTCTAATTCTCAAACTTGGGACGTAAATGCTGGTAGGAGAATGAAATATCTCTTCTAAAACGTTTTACCTTTTCTGTTGTTTCTAAGGGTGACTCTGTAAGGAAAGGAAAGTCATATTGACCTCACAATGATATTTCTACTCACTAGCATTAAGTACAGGGGAAACTTGTCACCATTTAGAGTTCACTATCAGAAACCAAAAATGCTGACTCTTATGGAAAACTGTATTTCTGGGATTTGGATAGTAAGTTATCCCAGTCACTAAATAAAGCTCTGTTTGCCAGAAAAGAAACAGTGACATTAAATGAGACGGCCTGACTTAATACTTTAAGTGTAGAGAGAATATTGGGATATTTAGGTTAAAGATGTGTGTTTTATACCTTCGCAAGAGTAAGAATCCTTACTGGCCTGTTTGAATAGCAAGAGTTTTAAATAAGTCACTCACACCTTCAGACTTCATGAATCTTATACTTCTTTTGCACACGTTTAAAGAGACTTAACACCTCTTTGTAAATTGTACATTGTAAATAATATTGACTAGGAAGCAAGTAGCAGATAGATTGTGGCTTTGTGTTTTTAAAATTTGGTTTAAATCATGACACTTTCTTCATTTTTCAAAGGGCATTAGAGCGGCACTCACAATCCATCCTTAGATCTCACTAAATAGGCCTCTTCACTATTAATGCAAAAATATTCAAATGTTGAGTTTTTAAAAAAATTCTTGTGAAGTTAAAAATGCTAACCTACAGCCTTCAGAAACTCTCATAAATTTCCAATATAAATTTGTAGTTTGCCACCATAAGAAAACAAAAACTTTTTACTATTACCATTTTAGAGATGAAGGTGGAAGAATTTATCATAAAGCTGGGACTCTTAAAAAATTATTTTTACACTTATCTAAACACTTGCTGTTATGTGTGTGCAGAGAGATTTGTAATTCTTGAGTAACGGAGTGTAATTTTTCATAAAACTTACCTCTATGGTTGATTCTTAAGAATGTCTCGATGAATGCTTCCAGCGAGTTTTCCTGAAAATGCTGGTAGAGTCACTCAAGACAGCGCATGGGTTCAGGGCAGGGACACATCTGAGTCCCTCACCAGGAGCCAGTGAGAGCCGGGCCTGGCCTGGGATAGCAATCACTTCCTAACCACACACGCTCTCATCATTATGCTTGGTTTCAAAAAAAATTCCCCAGAACTCCTTTTCCACTTTTCCTTATGGTAACTCCACTTTTATTCTCTTTAGCTTTAGCTTTGACTTTTATTTATGATCATAACTGTTCATCAACTAAAGAAAAAACAGAAAGACCCCACCAGGTTGATAGTACATTCTATAGTCTAAAAAAAGAAAGGCATATTTATGGTTATGATAGTAAAGGCTAATTAGAAAATATATTGATTATTCTTCCAGTGCATATTTACATTAAAATGCAATTTGATTCCATCCCAGCCTTATTTAAATTCCAGATGAATTATGCTCACTTATGGAAGAGTAAGTAGATCATGAAAGCTGAAAAAAGTTTTATTTTTAATAGAAGAGCTCATAAGATATATAGATATTGTCCAAATGAAAGAATAAACAATTCATAAAGGTTTTAATGATTCTACTTCGTCTACCTTCATCTTAAGCTCTGGAATTTTTGGAGTGAAGTTACTCAATGAGATGATCACAAATTACCTTAGCATGCTATTCAATGTGGGGATCTATTAATTTGCTATGGCAACAGTGTTCTGTGCTTATATCATTAAAATGAGGTGTTTTGTTTTGTTCTTTTTTTTTTCCCTGAAATAGCATCTCTGTCTATTTCCAGAAAGCCAGCTTTTAAAGTAGAGTCCAGTTGCTAATGAGTGTTAATACCTTTTTCAGAGACAGTAAAATAACCCCTGCAATGGAATCTTACAATAGGGTGAAACTATTTTACATGACTAGGTGCTGCCTCCTTGATAAGGCAGCCAACACTGATAAGAAGACATAGAAATTTGCCTCCCTGAGAAGTCCTTCTTGTGTGTGCAAGATTAGGCAATTCCCTATTGATTAATTTCCTTAGTAAAATAAAGCTGCTGACTTTGAAATGCCATAAGCAATATCCTTTTCGTTTAATCATTTATTTATTAATTCATTAGGCATTTATTCTGTGCCTACTAAGCACTAGCCCATATACTGTGTTAAATGGTAGGAATTTATTTCAATCTGTAGCTATACCCATGTAGCTGAAAAAGGCAGTTACCAACAGAGAAGACGACCAGAAGATTCATCTAATATTTGATGCATTTTATCAGGCTTCAGGAGCACAGCAGGGAAGCAGGGTCTTTGGTGACTGACTGCATGTATAATGAGCAGGGCAGCAAGGTTAAAAAGACAGCCACACAGCTACAATGAATTCAGCAAACTACATCTCACTAACACATTTGGTTTTTTTTTTTTTTAAAAAAAAAAAGAAAATTTATGAATTCCAAGCTACCTTGAATCACTACCAGGCTCCTTCTAATTACTAACGATGACAAGTCTGCCCTCTCTGTTGCAGCTGGCTGCCCCAGGCATCTTTATAGCAAAACCAACAAATGATTGGAATACGATGATTTAAACTCAAAACCAAAGCACAGTTGGAGATTTTTTTACAAGGCTGCTTGAAAGTCTTACGTCTAGGGTTTGTGAGATCACAGAAGACACAGAAGGACAACACAAGGTCAAATCTACATCTCATATACAAAGCATAAACTGGTTCCTAATCCATTTGCTGTAGCTCACCATCTAGAGAATGATACAGGATGAATAGTAGGGTCCTTTGCACAAAGACCACACTAGTGACCCCCAGAGCCCTCCTATGAATAATGGCCATTATTAGGGGGAGGTGGTGGAGGCAGCGGCAATCTACCACTGTCTGTGCCCTGAGCCAGCCGGGCGAAAGTGCAGAGAAAGCAGCCCTCTCAATGCACGCTAAGCTAATTATCATTGTGATATGATTCTTAGGGGCATCTATTTATTTTAACAGCTAAAAAAGCCCTCCAAGTAAAGCATGAGGGGCCTTGTCATCAACCATCTGTGGCGCAGTCTTTTTTTCTTTTTCTTCAAAATTGATAAATTGGTATCCATTCTGGTCCCACAAGATCAGAAAAAAAAAAAAGAGCTTCATCAATATGCAGCTTCTTGCAGGAGGTTCTCTTTGACTCTGGGTGATAACACACAAGGCAGGCTATGACTTACGCATGAAGGTTTGGGAGTCACTGCAGCCTAGCATTTTTAACTGTTCATTATTCTTTCTATTCAGCCTTGAGGGACTCTCTTTAACAAGTTCATAGGGTGACCACTATCAAATGGCCAGAGGTTTGTTCTCTTGCGTCATATAGTCTTTCTTTCTGGGAGCTGATATAGGTGATATTTTCCTGAGGACGTAAGGGTAGGACAAGAGAAATGAGAATGTGTCTTGTTTTTGTGTTCTTCATTCCACACTGAGCACCTGGGATGTGAAATATCGTTTTCATCATTCTTACTCCTTTTTTAACACATGGAGTCAAAAATATTGCTGAATATCTGCACTGAATTATATCTGCTTGGCATTCAAGCATTTATATCTACATGACTAAAATATAGTGTAAAGTGTTCATGTCTCTTGACAGCCATAAGAAATATAAGAGAGTGGATATCTGATACTTCATTCATTCACGTGGCCCAAACAGATCAGATGTATGTTCGTTCCTTTTTCTGCCTCACCAAAGGAACTTAATGTGGATTTTTTTTCTTTTCTTTTTTTATTTATTTATTTCAGAATATTATGGGGTGCAAATGCTTTGGTTACATAAATTCCTTTTGTACTGTTTGAATCAAAGTGTGTCCATCCCCCAGATAGCGTGTGCTGGAAATAACATCCATTGGAAATCAAGCAGGTGGAGGGGGGAGGAGGGGATAGGTAAATTCACATGGATTTTTTTTTTCAAGGTTGTGACATTCAGACCTAATGGCAATTTCTACTAACAGGTGAGCAGTTGTTAAGAATGCCAACCAAGTGAGAATAGCAAAACTATGGGTTTTCTTTATGTTGTGAAAGAGGCTTTTAACTTATCCTAAATTCATCTCTGAACAGTCTGCACCTTCATCCAACTTAGGCTTATACTGTTCATCTAAAGTATTGGCATTTCAAGTTATATTTTACAAAAACCCAGGACTTCACATGGCCTCTTCTTGGAAGGCTGGATAGAATGTAGGACCCCAAGGATATACTTGATTTATATCTATTACACCAACTCTAAACTCTGCTCCTGTCATGAAACAACAATTTAGATTCTGGACCAGAAAAAAAACAAGGAGAAGGCTTTCAAAATCTAAAATGATTTAAAATGGACAAGAAATTTAATCTACAAGTATCTCTACACAATCTAAGTAAAAACTTGACCTTGCTAGGAATTGTAAAATAGAAATTTGTCTTCAGAATCTTCCCTGCCTGCACACACATGCTCCCCCACCCAACCCGCCCCCACCCCTCTGATGTGAACCATTAGTTTTGCATTTAAAAGTAACATCAGCTAATAAAGATGAGGCAAGGAAGTGTTCAGCAAATATACTTACCCTGCAAACCTCAAAATATAAGCATGCAATAACAATATGCCTCATAAATACTCCATCAAGCTGCATTGGCATCCATGCCCTGCTATGATTCATGTCTCTCATGAAACTTACCTCACATGTGCACGTGCTCTCAGGATGCTGAGGTATGCTGCTACACCTACCTACGTTGTGACTTCATTAAGTTAAGTTAGTCAATAAAAATGGATAATGCTTTGTGAAGCTCTGCTGGACATTGCAGAAGATATGGAGAAACATGTTTCGTAGTCCTTGTGGTTGAGTATTTTCTATTTGGGGAGAGAAAAAGCATGAAAATATTAAATAACATAAAGGTAAAACACTGGTCTTTATTACAGTACAAAAGATACCGCATGGATGTATATGATAAATTGGCAAGTAAGTGGTATCGAGCAACAATTTTAATTTCAAATACTATAGGATTTGTGTCTCCCTAGGCCATGAGGTGCGCCATTAGTAATATATTAGAAATAATAAAACCTTTGAGTTTGTGGATTATTTATACTTTACCAGTTATAATGACTCAAGGTCATCTTTGTAAGGATGGCTCTCTGTTCACTTACTTTCTGATGTGATGACTTGAGGGAAGAGAAGGGGAGAGTCTCAGGTATTCACACGAATTTGGCCACTACCTTCCACACCTTGTTTAAAATTACAAAACCCCCGCCTGCTACTCTCTAGCCTTTCTTACCTTGCTCTGTTTTTCCAATGGAATTTATAACAGTCTAACATACAATATAATTTCCTTATTTACTAGGTTGATTCTTACTTGTCTTTCTCCACCTGCCAAAATGGAAGCCCCAGAAAGCCAGGAACTTTGTTTATATTTGTTTATATGTTGTTTACTCATGTATCTCAAGCCCCTAGAAGTGTATCTGGCACATAGTAAGCAGTCAATAAATGGATGCTGTTTCTGTTGCTGCACACATAGCAGAGTGTTTACTGGCACTGAAGTCTCTGGGATGTTTTCATACACATCAAAAAGATGGAGAACCATTGGTATAGGTAATAGTGCTATGAATTCACAGTACAATGTACATATTGTATTCCATTAAAATGGTTGAATTTTAAATGAGACAGACTTCTTAAGAGCTCTTTAATGTACAAAGTGTAACTTTAACATAATTGAAAATCTGTATTGCTCATTTAGTCATTCTCTGTCACACTCTATGACCACATTCTGAAATGACCTTGTTTATTCATTGTCTATCTGTCTGCCTTTTGCATAGAATACAAGTTTCACGAGGGCAGTTAGCTCGTCTGCCTGATTTCCTGCTCTGTGCTCATGCTCGCAGCTGGCCCTCGCGCAAGGCAGCCACGCTCCCTTACTCGTGGCGAGTCCTTTCTCCTCCAGTTTCCACCTCTAACAAACCGAGAAAAGTGAAAGCAAAGTTGTCATTATGTTTCCAATAATGCAGCAGATTGTAATTTTTAAAAGAAAAAATGACACTTTCATATAATGGAACCGTTAGCCTTGTCTTTTCCCATGTTTGCTTTTCCTTTAAAAGGCTTTTGAGGTGCTGCCATCCAAGTAGTCAGTGACTAAAATCAGTGCTATGTCCCAATATGTAAGGGTAAAAACAAGGACAGGAAAAGGGAGGGAACAGAAAACAGCGGTTGATGGTGATGAGACACAGGCTGAAACACAGATGCTGCTAGGAAGGCCACATGAAGAAACAGCATGGAGAGGAGAACTGATGATTGACAGATTGTGAGCAGAGGAAGAATCACAGTGAAAGGGGAAGGCAGGTCTTGTTGACATGTGAGGAGCAGTGAGGAAGGAGCTGAGCCGAACATATTTTTAATGAAGTGTTAAGTAGATCACCAAGAGAGGTGGATAATGACTGTGATGAAGAGTTGGCCGGGGTGTGAAAAAAAGAAAAGAAAAATTAAGTGACATTTGGTAAATCACAGGAGGACATGAAACCTGAGAGAGCTTCTGGAAAGAATGGCCAATCCCTTGTAACACTCCAGTGTCTTTTAGTAATCGAGTTGGGCAGCTCATTAAAATTATGTGTGAAAACATAGGTACATTGGAAAAAAAGGCAAAGGAACCAAGAAATAACTAGAGCAATACAATTGCTATTGCTACAGTTGGGAAAAAAATCAGGAATACAAAGTACTCAAGGAGACGCATTTAAGAAATACACACTGGAAAACAGTGAGTGGATCCTAGGGAAATAACAGGAGCCATAAACTGGCCACAGGAGGGATGAATCATGCCAAAAAAAGAGGAGTATTTAAAATTGGAGATGTTTGTATAAAGTAACTCAGCTACCAGTGCAAAATTTAAGGAAGATATTGGACAGCAATATGAGGAATTGGGAGAGTACGATTTCAGTTCCTCTCTGTGTATGGGCACACTAAATATATCCCTCCTTGTGATACAGATCGTATATTTGTGATATATATATTGGGACAAGGGAGCTGCTTGCAAAGGCCTCCAGTGTTTTCCTAAATAACGGTGATAAGTTGGGCTGTAACTATTTCAGAAGGGATGGTTAGCTCTCCAGATTATATTGAAGGGAAATGAATTAACATGTATATGAGGCCTATTTTGTGCTGAGCACCGTGCTTGACATTTTAACATACATAAGCACATTTGCCTCTCACAACAAACCTGTCACATGAAAGTCATTATCACAGCTTTTAGTTGAGGGAAACTGAGATCACACAACTCTTCAATAGTGGAGCCGGGATTTAAATCTAAGTTTTGGTTGGCTCCAAAGTCAGATACCACCCAGCTGCTTCCTACATTAAAGGAAGTTGATAATGAAATATCAAATTATTAAAGAGAAAAATCACTTAAGCAGTTGAATGTTGTGTTTGATATGCTTATTCACACTCAGATCCAGAGGGCAACCTTGTATAATTTGATTTATCCTCCTTGGGCTTCAGTCTCTCTAAGGCCTGTTATTTTGTGAGGCCAACACACATGTATATATATAAAACAACGAAATAATGTTGTTTAATCAATGGTACACACTCATTAAAAAAAAAAAACCGGGGGGGGGATCAAGGGCAACATACGTAACCCAAACTTCTGTACCCCCATAATATGCTGAAATAAAAGAGAAAAAAAAAAAAAAAACCAAACACCTTTGACTCCCTTACCATGTTTTATGAGGCCCAACAAAATTCCCCAAACCCTCCTTTTAGGGCTGAGGTGAGGGTGAGTGAGCAACAAGGTTTAGTTATGCATGCATCCATTTCTTTATCAGCAGCCATTTATTGAGTACTTAATACGAAAAAGGCACTTTGTTTGAATAGCAAAATGATCATTATCCCTGTCCATATAGAATGCACTAACTATAACTTGATAAATACCAATAAAGGGATAATTATAAGAAAGTGGAGTAGACACTATTAAGGGAAAAGCAGGGTCTTATGGGAATACATTGGAGGGATATCTAATTCTGACAAAGTAATTCAAAGAAAGCTTGCTCAGGAGGAAGAAAAGAATAGAGCTATAAGCTTTCTGAGCAGAAGGAAGAGCTCTTCTTAAAAGCATAAAAACGAGAAAGAAAAAGGCACTTACCAAATGACCCATAGTCCTTTTGCACTGACCACACACCAGGCCAGGGAAGTAGGTGAAATTTGTTTTTTGCTGGTCCTCAGACCTCAAACTTGGCCATTCTATGACTAGGACTGCCATCAGTCAACAAACATATGGTTCAAGCTACCTCTGGCCATTCAGGGGCTTTGGCTGTGATCTTTTCTGTGTATCCTCTGGCATTCTCAAGACCATATCGGTGAAGCCGAAGTTTAATGTAAAATCAGACTGCACAGAAAAAATCTCCTGCTGTCAGAATTACTCTAGAAAATCACTTAGGATGTCTCTGTTTTAGAGATCTCAAGGTCTAACATGATCAGTTTTTTCATCAGCAGTGAGAAAGAACTTTTCACATCCAACACAGCTGGTTTGTGAGACTGGGGCCAACCATAGTGTGTGGTGAATAGATACCATTCCTTTAAACACATTAAACTCTGAGAGGTGTCTATCACAAGTGAGGTGTCTGTACCACAAGAGGCTGAGGGAGTGGCAGATACAAGTAGTCCTTGGCCTACTCACCTTTTATTATTGTAAATTTTCAGCTAAGTGGTCAATACATGGCTCCCATCTAAAAAAGGAAACAGCCAGAATGTTCCCTTGCCTACCTACCTGCGAACCCATGAATTATGGAAATGGTGCCGGCATGTGGTTTAACTAAGACAAGTTACTCAAATAATGGGAAGAGCTACACTCTGGGTCTGAGAACTGTCAACGTCTTCAAGTCACCTAATACAGGCAGCTAATTAAATGGACACAAAGTCACCCCAACCCATACTTGCCATTAGTCTCCAGGGCAAGTTATCCTGACTCTCTACTTTCAGAGTCAGAATGTGTTCAACATCACATTAGGACTTTTACTCCAGCACCATGATTAAAAGGAGTATTTGACAACAGATCTTCAAGCATTTGGAAAGTATCTATTGTGTGCTTATTGTGTCATGTTTTGGGAGTGAAGGTAAAATATTAATGAAACATATTTTCTTTCTCCTCCAGTCTATTGCAAGAGCAAACAATACACAGGAAATTCAAATGTGATCAGTGTGAGTATAGGGTGGTACAAGAACACAAGGAGGGGGAAGGGCGGATCATATCTTGAGTGGTTGACCAGGCCCAGAAGAGGGAGGCAGTTCTTTCAAAATAGAGGGAGGGTGTTGCATAAGTCTGTACCATGTGTAGCAGAAGCTTTATTGACGATGAAATGAGTGTTGATGATGAAGTGAATAAAAGATGCCCTGTATGCCCTGAATATATACCATATTTTCAGGAAAAGTAAAATGGAGGTATGAGCCACAAACAGTCTACACACCTGATGAGAATTTGCAGGGCAGGGGAAAGCTAAATCCTAACTAAAACAAAGCAACAAAGTTTACAACCCTCAGTAGCCTCTTAGTACCTTGCCAAAAGGTTGTTTGCATGAAATACCAAATACTTGAAAGCCTTACAGAAAATAGTATGCTAACTGTGTCTACAAATCATTTACAATATGATAAGCATACATTTACATGGATGTTTAAACAAGATCTTCAAAACACTCATGAACATGTTTGGACTACTAACAATACAGCATCAGCAAATGGTCCAGCGGAACTCTTTGTTCAGTAAGGTAACTAATCATTGATCTGTAATTTTGTCACCGAGGCGCATGTTATTCAGAGGAAAACAAAAAGTAGCACTGGATTTATTGGGAATTTTCAACTGAAGAAATTTTTAAAAAAACAGCATCTTTTTTTAGTCCACACAAAAACATCTCTTGGCCACCAAAGCATAGGAATGGGGTATGCTGCCCAGGAAGAGAAGGCCGAGAATACAGATTTTTCTTCCATGTTTCCATTTCTTTATTGGGTTTTAATTGTATTATATAACTCAGTGTATCATTCTTTTAGATGTGCTATTAGTTGGATTACCATCTTCACTACAATACTATAGTCACCAAGAAGGCAAATGTGTGTGCTGCTTCCTAATAAACAACTATTTCTATCCCCAACATTAGAAACACAAAAGGAGGAAAGAAATAATACAAAGAGAGAGACTCAAATAGTAGTAATTTCATTTTCTATCTTTGAGGTTATTAAATCAATTCAGAAGATGTGCCTCCATGAAAACCTTATCAAAATCATATGCCCGCCTGTAGCAAATATACCAATCCATATTTAAACTTCCTATAGTCACATACATCTTGAAAAATATTGAATGTGCGATTGTCCTCATCATTTCACCAAGTCATTTAAGGACAAAACAATTGTCAGTTGCCCTAAATGATTTTTTCACACAGCCACTAGCAATGTTTGTTAATATATTCTTTGCCTTACAAATTTCTAAATGTTCACTTCAGAATAATAGAGGAGAGTAAGTGCTTCCATTTTATTCAACATGAAGTTTCATTCAATGGGAATCAATGAAATATAAAGAAACAAAGCACCTATGATTTAGAATGAGAAAGACCTGCCTTTGAATCATGGCTTTCTCTTATACTAGTTGTATGACCTTGGGAAAATCACTTAACATCTCTGAACTTCAGCTCCCTCAGCTCTAAAATAGAGATGATATTAATAGGAGCTACCTAATCGGGTAGCTGTATTAATAAAGACATTATGTGTAAAACACAGTATGCTGTCTGGCTTGCTTCAGAGACTCGATGTTAGCTACTGTCATGATTGTTACTAATACTAAAATAGCTATCTTATTAACTGCTGATTTCATTGTTAGTGCTTTTTTGAATGTACAATTTAGGAGAAAGAGCTTTGTTGGCTATAAGCTCCTAAAACCTGTGTTTGAATCCTGAGTGTTCCGTGGAATGCAGGAAAAGCCACTTAACTTCTCTGAACCAGAGCTGCTTCTAATGGAAAATTTGTGTTCTAATGCCTACCTTGCCAGATTATTACAAAAGCCAAATGAAGCCATTCTTAAGGACACATTCAATGAATAGAAACTTCTAGTATCAATATTATTGCAATTTTAGTAGTTGAAAAATGAGGAATCTTTTGACTTACATACCTTGGAGTAAAATAATACCATCTTTCCAGGGATGGAAAGCATTGTTGTCTTCTGTTGCCAACCCTGATGGTTGGTGATGCCCTAGCATGTTCTATGAGGACTCCAGTATTTACTGAAGCCTTTGTAAGCATGTAGTGTTGATAAATTCAGAAATCGGGCCTTCCAAACTGTGATTATGAGTAAGTATATTTAAATATCTTAGGATATTTGCATAAAGCCACTAAAAACCTACAAAATATTCTACAGGTACTACATATTTTAAAGATTGCATGTATGAAGCAACTCTTATTATCATAAAAAAGGCATTGGAGGAAATAGAGTAGTAATATCTCTAAGAGCAGGAAAAAAAACAACCCAAAAACCAAAAAACAGACCAATCCTCTCACCTTTATTCTTCTCCAAATCAGTTTGGCAAAGCACACAGAGTATTAGAAACTCAGTTATTGGCCCAGTTTGTCATTATCCAAACATTTTAAGTTAACTGGTTTCTATTCATACCAATCAGTCGTAGTGACAATCATAGATGGAGTGAAGGGTAGAGACCTTAAGATAACAAAGGTTTCTCCTGGTGATTCTAAATTATCCTTGTATCTTACAAATAATCGCTTTTAACATAGAATGTATAGAAAACAAGAGGAGCATTACATATAAGAACCAATTCTTCAGAAACCAAAGGAACAGGACTGAGATTTGTTTTAAAGTAATTAATGTGTTTTATTTCCTAGAACTGAAATATTCTGTGGTTCTCAGATCTAAACTTCTGAAGCTACAGTCAACAATTTTTCATCAGAGCCCAGGGGAGAGGGGCAGGGGTGAAAGAGCCAAGAGATGGAGGAAGGCACAGGGACCACTAGGGAGAGGGTAGGAGGGGATACATATTCCTCTGTCGTCTCAGTAGGTTACATATCGAATCTAGTGATAACACTTCTGGGACCAGGTGGGGGTTCGTAGATGGAAAATGATACTGCAAGGAACACCAAAGCCCATTACAAAAAGAAAGTCATCAGACCCCAAAAACAGAAAGGAAGCCTTCCAGATCATCTTAGAAATGGGGGTAGCAATGGAGAGCTAGGGGCAACGTGGAGGCACACCCAGGGGTAGTTCTTAATTTTCTTTGGAATTTCCTTTTATTAAAAAGATTTTCTAAAATACATGTCTTTTCTTCCTTGTCTGAGCGATGTATATGATGGTAGAGTGGCCCTGAGGCTGTGGGGAGAGGGGAAGGGGCAGCCAGGGATCTGTCTAGGGCATCCCAGCAGTGGCCCTAGAGATCTAAATGGGCACAGATATTGGGCACAGATATTTTTCACCATCTCCACCCAGCATGCTGGGCAAATTCAAGCCCTCAGATCTCACAAACAACTTGGAAGCCCCAATGTTCTGATGAAAAAACGATTACACCCAGAACTCCCTAGGTCGGCCAAAGGCTTTATGGAAGGGAGGCCCTTCCCCAGTCTGTCCCACTTTCCCTGAACGTATGAAGCTGGGATAACAGGTACGGGAGGAGAAGACAGGAGCTCGGGAAGATGTCACCTTCCCTCCCCCACCCCCCCTACCGTTTGAAGATTGCCCCTCCCAGGCCCTGGAAGTGCCCTCCTGCGCTTTATCCTCCACCCCGTCCACTCATTCCCGATTGCCATGCAGAGATCCAGAATGCCTGGGGGACGGAGGGGTGTGAGGAGGTGAAAACAGCCTTTCTAGGCCCCAACAGAAGACCAGGGAAACACTTTCAGGCAGGGAGGGGCACGGTAACCTCATTTCATTCCGAGGAGCAGAGGCCCTGATCCTAGGGGCTTGGGGGGCACAGAGTTGAGAGCCAGTGGCCTGCCCGTCCAGGTCAAGCCCCAAGGGCGGGGTTGGAGAGGGACAATGAGCGGAGGAGAAGGGCGGGCGGGGGTGGGGAAGGCAGTCCCAGTTTGCAGGCCGTGGCCAGATTCCCCAGCAACAGCCGGGCCGCAGCAGGAACGGGGCGGGGGCTCTTCTTGAAACATTGCTGACTACAGGCTGTCGCGATCTCCGCCGCCCGGGGCGTCGGCCACCCTCTCTGCGGCGTCAACTTCTCGCTGATCCTCGTGAGGCGGCCCCCAGGCGCGACCGGGCTCGGACGCGGCGCCTTCGTGCTCCACCTCCAGGCCGGGAGGCCTCTGGCCCTCGCTGGCCTCCGCCGCCGCCTCCTCTTCGGGCGCGGCCTCCTTGGGCCGTTTGGCGGCGTCCTCCGGCAGGTCCTCCGCGCTCCTCTTCAGTGGCCCCTTCTCATCGTCGTCCTCGTCGTCCTCCACCTCCTCGGCGGGCTCGTCCACGACCAGCTTCCCCGGCCCGTCGCCGCCGCCCTCGGCGTCGCTCTGCTTGTCCGCGTCGCTCTCGGCGGCCTTGGGCTCCCGCTGGGGCCCGTCTGCGCAGCGCTTCTCCTGGGCGAACCCGTAGTCGGCCGCCTGGACCGTGGGGTTGTTCTCGATCTCCCACAGGCCCTCGCTGAAGCCGCGCCTCTTGTTGGGCTGGCCGAACTTCTCCTTACACTCCTCGTACGGGAAGAGGTACTTGGGGCCCAGGAAGGCCGTCTCGTGGGTCCCGAAGAAGAACACCTGGTACCGGTTAGGTTCGGCCATTTGCTCTACCCGGGCCGGCCAGTGGGCGTAGCCCTTTAACTTGGCGAACACCAGGTCCCCGCTCTTGTACTTGCGCCTGCAGTAAAGCGACATGGCGAGGGCTGCGGGACCAGGCCTCGGCGACGGCCCGGAGGCGACACCCAGGCTGCGGGGGCGGAAGTGGCCGCTGAGCTGGGGCTGTCACGTGGCCTCGCCTCGAGGCCCCTCCCCCCGCACGCCCACCGACCGGGCGGCAACGCTCGGCGCTCTGAGAAGATTCCACCGCGAAGAGCGCATCATCTCTGAGACCCGGAAGCCGGTTTGACCCACGCTTGGACACCGTGGTTTCTAGAATGATAGAGCAAATAGCTTGGACAGCTCGGTGGCGGTCGTGCCAGTCAATCTCTAGGGCACCTGGGTTGCGGAGTTTACTGTGTGCCAGAGTGGCCTAGCAAGGGGGCAATTTGGCAGGAAAACACAGTGGCATGATTGGTACATATTTCCATGAAACTACTTAACGGACATGCAACGTACCGGTTAAGGCCCGGGGCTGCTCACTACAGGAAACCACACCTGCGTCAGGTGCTTCTGATTGATGGCTGGGTCAGTGGCTTCCACCCTTTTCTGATTTCCTTGGGGACTGGCACTGGAGCCTGCCAGGAGGCTCAGGAACAGGGTGGAGGTCTGGCAAGGGGATAGAGTCAGCATTGTGGTTGGGATGTGTAGAGTTCACATCACTTGATAACAAAAACTTCAAAGATTGTTGTTATGTCTTTAGGGTCACAAAATGTATATAGCAACACCATGACCATGGCAAACCAGACATATCAAAATTTCCTACTTTACATGGAAAGGTTCCCACGGATGCCAGACAGGGACTTTACCCTTTCAGTGATTCTTGCATATTGTGAAAGATGAGGCTATAGAGTTCTAACACTGAGTATGGCAAATGTGCTCAGTATCTGTCTACAAAGAGGAAAATTGGACTTATTATGCATAAGAATTAGGTAGAGGTCTGCAGACATGCTGTTGGTAATGAACTTCCTGTGGGCTACAGACTGGAAAAGCATCATCTCAGCTGAAAGACTATTTTAAGAAGATAATTTTCTTCAGATATAAGGCTATTCTAAACTGATATGAATGAGAGTTTTAGTGCAACTCCAGTTGTTTACACAATGTTCTACATCTTTTTTGAATCGTGCTAGCTAACTGTGAACAAGCACTCTGAAACCTAGCCAAGTTTATCATAATAGTACTCTTGGCTATTATGATAAAGACCTTTCAATACGAATCATGTATTTAACTAGACAGATGTTCCTTCCTAGTGTAACCAGCAAGGACCAGTGAAGAATTAGAACCATTAACTCATTTCAGTACAACTCGAATTTGTTTCCTGTTTGCTGCATTACATCAGCCATTTTACCTCTGGATAGTAGAGACCTGCTCTGGGCAAAAGGAGATACCTTCTCCTAATAAGGTGAAACAAATATGATGTCCTTTGATAATTCTAAACAAGTTCTTTTAGCTCTTTTGCCAAGCCATTTTCTTAGAATGCCTATCTGCCCCACAGATATCTACAGTTTTATCAAATAAGCAGCATCAACAATTCATCAACATTTCATGCACAAATCAAATCAACATTCTGCTACAAAGATGAATCTGACAAAACTCCTGCTCTCAATTTTATAGGAAAAGTGCTAGAAAAGTAGAAATATTCACTGGCTATAGAATAAAACAAAATCATGGACAGCTGTGGATCCCAAGGAATTTGGAATTTCTGTAAGCAGAGATCTTGCTATATGTGGCCTTTTTTCCCCCCTCACTCGTAAGTGTGGTGCACCAGTGCACCAATCATGCATGAAGGTTGCTCAAGTAGAAAAAAGTCTGGCTAGAGAACATGTCTAGAAAGGAAATTTAGCTGTGTCGTCAGCTCAGTCGCAAGGTAGGACCAAACCTAAAAACCAACTGCTTAAGGTCAGTGTGATCATAGGAAAATTGGCCACACTATCACAAGCCCAACATCAATAGCAGGGTGGCTGAACCATAGCGGGTGTACAGGTATGAGGTTATTAATTGGACTGGAGGTCTGAGGGTTAGCGCGATAACTAACACCTATCAAAAACTGTGATTAAAAAGTATAGTAGGAGGTAGAGACAAGAAGGTCTAGTAGAGAGGAATCTAGGTCTGCCTAGATCTGTATTAGGCAATACAGACTCTTATTAAGGCAAAGGAGTGTCACTCCCCAAGTAGTTCTTGTGCATCCATCCTTGTCCACTAATATACAGTGTGATGCTGAAAGACTTGCACAAAAGGTGTTTATCTTTGATGAGTTTAAAATCTAAGAGATGAGGCACAGGAGAATTCATTACAGAGCAATATAAGATAGTCTTCAAATGCTAAATCATGAGTTCTTTGCATAAATACCAGAATAATTTCAAGAGAAATCAATGGGAGTGTGGTTATTAGGGCAGGCCTATGAAAGGAGTAGTAGTAGATACTAATAGAATAGAAAAAATTTTGGCATTCCTCACTTGTTTACCAGCTTTGCAAGGCAGGGAGTAGATATAATCTTTCCGAACCTCTGCTACATGATTTTAAGACATTTAAAGTAATGCTTAGAATTTCTCTCAGGATTGTAACAAATATTAATGAGATTATGGGCAGAAAAGTCCAAACAATGGGTGTGAAGTTTATGATGTACTGATACGTGTGAAGTAGAATTTTGTAATGGATAGGATTAGGCTATTACTATCATTAGGCTAAATGAGGTAAAAGATATATCAAAAGGAGTAGAGAGTCATGAATAAGGACACTGAAGAATGAAGAAAAGTCCCCACCAGCCAAATTGCATATTACATCGAGAACTGCATATCCAACACAACTTCTTCTGTAGGAAACTGACATAAAAATTCTTGTTACTTGGAAATATGATTTTGAAAAACAGTGCTCTTTAATTAAATTTATCAACTGGTGGTAGCTTATTTCAAAAAGGAGAAAACAAGAGGAAGGTTGAAAAAAGAAGCATGCATTTAAAGAGAGTTTAATGGAGACCACTTTCACAGATCCCTCATTTCTTTTATAAACTCCATTCTCAGGGATGCAATTAAGTGGAGTGATGTTGGCTTCTTTTATTTTTGAAACCAACTTGTTTTTTGTCTGTCTTGCTTAAAGTGAGGAGAGTAGGGAGGAGGTATTCGTAGAAACTGGGTTTGGTTTAAATTTGGCTATTATAAACAAAGTACACATGAGCAACTACAATTATTAATTTTCAGTAACTAGATCTCCATGAGCTCAACTGTTTCTAATAGGTCAGGATATTTGAAAAATCCAATGTATGAGGAACACCTGTTTGTAAAGAGGACCTAATTTCAGCAGCAGCGTACCTATCAAAACAGCATCTTAGAGTCCAAAACATGTAACGCTTCTCAGTTTCCTTTTCTGGAAAACTGATGATAGGATTTAAAAGCTGCTTGGCAAAAATTATAAAACATGGGCAATAAAACAATATAATTATACAACAGAGAGAATAGATATCTAATTGATGTTTTCTTGTTTAATTACTTTTAAATTCAATTAGTTTGCTGTAAACTATGATTTAAAAGAAATGTAATTGTTTTCTATGTGCTTTTGTCTTCATTAAAAATATTAACTGCCTCTGGGTTTATACAATAGAAGTGTTTATATATGGTTGGTATTTGAGATCAAGGCTTTTCTTTTTTAAATATTATAGCTGAAATTATTATGCAAAAAATAAGTACCCCTTCCTCTACCATGGGTAGAAAATCCCCCACTATTTTATTTTTAAAAGTCACAGGAGGTCTGCTACGTCTATATTTTGTCTCTACATTTTATTACTGTCCACTTAGCTTAACCTTTAAAACCCCAGGGATTTCTGAAATCCAAGGGAACTTGTGGGGGTGTGGAAAAATTCATTATCAAAGAGCCAAAGAATAATTTAAGGGATGGTCCCAAGGAGCTATGTATTATCAATTTAAAAGTGAGTCAAATCTTGTACCTGCCTTTAGGCCGGGCACAGTGGCTCACGCCTGTAATCCTAGCACTCTGGGAGGCCAAGGGAGAAGGATCACTTCAGGTTAGGAGTTCGAGACCAGCCTGAGCAAGAGCGAGACCCCATCTCTACTAAAAATAGAAAGAAATTAGCCAGACAATTAAAAATATATAGAAAAAATTAGCCTGGCATGGTGGCGCATGCCTGTAGTCCCAGCTACTCAGGAGGCTGAGGCAGAAGGATTGCTTAAGCCCAGGAGTTTGAGGTTGCTGTGAGCTAGGCTGAGGACACAGCACTCTACCCAGGGCAACAAAATGAGACTCTGTTTCAAAAAAAAAAAAAAAAAAAATCTGTACCTGCCTTTGATGATGAACTTTGGGGAGGAAGAGCTGACAGTACAGATTTTCAAGAGGTATTTGTGTGCTAGCAATTTGGGCCCCTTTGGCCAGTCATAAATGGCACGGGATGGTGTGCAGGAGGCAATTGGGGAGGTCAGAATTGTTTTCAAAACTGTTGTTTTACTGGCTATGGAAGGAAAATTGCCACTCCAAAATTAACAAAAGAATCAGGTAATGAATAATTATATTTATTATTCTGATTTGAGGGCTTAAAGATTTTAAAATTTATTCTTTGGGAAAAAAGGCAAATAAAATGTGTTAAAATAATATGAATATTTTTCTAATTTTGCATGATATTTATTGAAGCCCTGCCACATGAAAATGTATGAGTTACTTATCTATATATTTAGCTAAGTTTAAACAAATAAAAGTTATCAGTGCTGGTGAGTAATCAATAATTGGGGATGAGATGCACATAACATCTATTTATGTAATAAATATATGATTAGATGGCCATACTCGGTGTCCATAAAGATTTTAAAGTACAATTTTGTGACTTGGAAAATGCTCGCAATCCAAAGTTGAGTAAAAAAACTGGACAAAATATATAGCATTGGTAATTTAAGAGCTTATGTGAAACCTAGTCCCTTAAATCTAACATATGTCTAATCCTAGGATTAGAGAAAGGATGTTTGAAGTGAACAGGGCAGTGGGAGTCAAGTGTGATGCTGGTACCTATGAAGTGCTCGATTACTGTTAGCCAGTAACAATGCCAGTACTAGTTCTATTGTGTAAAGTATGGATCTTTTTTTTTTTTTTCACTATGTGATACATAGTTTTTTTCTTGTTACTGTTGTTCTTTGTTTTTCTTTTTGTTTTTTCCCCACAAATCATTTCTGGTTCTGAATTTAACTTGACACCTTGCCGGTGTTCTTTTAGTTTTCTTATAAGCATATAAAATTTTCTTATTTTGTTGGAAAAGCTGTATTGTTGGTGCAATAAAAACACATTTGTGAAAAAATCCAAGATCAACAAAGTCATGTCTACAAGCAAATATGGAACTTGACTTCGCACTTTCAATTTTGTATTGCTAGCGTTTATATTAAGGTGTCATATAAATGCTTAAAATGACCAAAGTTTTTAGAAAATTATGCTAAAGTTTACGATCCCATCAGTCTTTGTTCAGTTATCTCTTACTCTTCCAATAGTTTTCTAGGTTTTAAAATAATTACCAAAGTATTACACTTCTGAAAGAAGTAATATATATCATTTCCATTTTAAAAAGTCTTCAATAATGTATATGATTATGAAAAGTGGGAATTTTTATTTAAAATGTCTAATTTTGGATTAACAAAATGGTATTTTAAAGATAGGAATTTTTGCTTAATCATTTTTCTATTTTATTATTGGAAAATATCTTTAATTTTTCAATTAATTTTGGCTTAAGGATATCTATTTGCATTAAGTTGGTAGTAATCTTTCAGTCTTCACCAAAAGATTATTGAAGGTGAATGGCTAAGATACGTATTAGTGTGGACTTATTTTTATTTATTATGATTGATACTTGGTGGACACTTTTATTCAGACCTTCTGCCTACTTTCAATTCTGGAAAATATTTATGTGTTCAAATATGGCCTCTGGGACATTTACTCAATTGTCTTCTTTTGGAACCCTTATATAAATATATTAAATTAATCTATAGCCCATGTTATAAATCTCTATATATTTTGCTACATTCTATAGAATTTCTCAAAACTATATTCCTATTTATTTATTTATTTTTTGACCATGTCTGACTTAATGGTTATCCTAATTATTTCAATAACAATAGTTTTCATTTTAAGAATTTCTAATTTTTCATATCTACCCTTTATTATTCATGTATATCTGTTTTAGTCCATAGTTTCTTATTTCTTTTATGGATTTATTCATTTCTGTATCCCTTCAGACATTCTAATAATACTAATTTTAAAACCACTGTTGACGTTTTTCTTTTATTATAATTTAATCTGCGATTTCATTTCCTACTGCTTGGCTGCAAAGTTGTCTGCTTCTTTGTGCCTCTGTAAGAGGCAACATTGTAAATCTTATGTCACCCACAATTAGTAAATCAGGGCTTTTTTCATCCTCCTTTTCAGGGCCAACAAGTTCCACACTAGCCCAACATGAGACCTGCAGTGAGACTAAATCCAGTTCCAAACTGCATGTAAGGGACCTCATTTCTTTCTACCCCACAGAATCTAGAACGCTTTGTCATCTCTGCTTGCTTCCAAGTTGAGACACAAACAGACCTGCAGTGTTAGTTTCTCTTAACATTTTGTATTTTATTTCATTTCTGGCTTATCAATACATTTAGTATTTCTAAGTTATTTAATTGTATCTTTTATATTTTATCTGCTAATTGCTATATGCAGGATCAGAAAGGGAATGCTCCAAAGCATGAATTTATAACATCTTAATTGGGTATCAAGTAGTTATAAAATGTCATGCATACACCTTCCCTTGGCAGTTTACAAGTTAATTGAGGAGAAAGATTGCATACATGAAATAATTAGATAATACAAAATAGATTCTAATAAACACAAAAACATGTACCCATTTACACAGAAATAATCAGGGAGACTTTTTGGATGTGGCAACAGTTGAAATTTTTCTTAAGGAGTAAGTAATACTTGAATGGACAAGAAATATAGGAATTTTGTTAACTTATTTACAGATCCATTTTATTATGTAGTCTTTCCCCTTCCATCAATGGTTTTGAGGGCTACAGTAGCAGTGTCTCTTAGTTACCTGGGACTGCTATAACAAAATACCATAAACCGAGTGTCTTATAAACAACAGCCATTTATTTCTCACTGTTCTGAAGACTGGGAAATCCAAGATTGAGCCACCAGCAGATTTGGTGTCTGGTGAGGGCCCACTTCCTGATTCACAGATGTCTGTCTTCTCTCTGTGTCCTAAAATGTTCTCACATGGTGAAGGAGCTCACTAGGGACTCTTTTATAAGAACAATAATCCCATTCACCTCCCAAAGGCCCACTTCCAAATAACATCCCCTCAAAGGCCTCACCTCCAAATACCATCACATTGGAGATTAGGTTTCAACTTAATGGATTTAGGGAGGACATAAACATTCAATCTATAATAGACAATGTGCTAAGTTTTAGTGCTCTGAATACATAATCATGGTGGGAATATTGAGAAAAAATAATTTCATGGGACTTCTCCCTCCTAGGAGTTTCATGTTACAGTTTGTCCTAGGAGTCATTCAATTTTGGAGAAGCTTATGCAAGAGGTGAAAAAGTATGCATGTATCTGTCTATGTTGCCTAAGAAATATTAAGACTGCAAATTGTATATTATTGCATCTAAAGGAATATTCCTCCAGAAAAGTATTAGCAACAACTAACTGGATCAGTCTTGACTCATTACCAACAGAAATCTAGTATCTAGAGCTAAGTGTATCTTACCTTCCCTACGTGCCTGAGTTTTCAGTTTTAAGCTACCTCATTAACTTTTCATAGCTTTGGAAAAGTCTGATAATAATTGCACTGCTTATATCTCTGATGCTGACTATTCAGGGCACTTCTGAGGGGTTTATCGTTCATGCCAAGAGCCAGCAAGTGAATAGTGACAAAAGGCAAGATGTTCGCAACGAGGGCTCACAGTTTACTTAGGGCTCTGTTTAAGTCTCTCTGGTTCATACCACATCTCGGTCCACCCAGCCATTTTACAGAAATAATGGTGGAGATAATTGGCCCTGTGCTTTGTTAGTTCTGATGTTTAGCTTGACTCAGACTAATAAAATTCCGAACTGAGGGGAAAACAATGTAGCTCTTCTATTGCATAGAGAAGAGCAACTGCAGGCTTCTGCCACAGGCTTTGGCAAGGTCTGCAAATGGATGACTGAATAGCTTCAAAGTAGGTGATGGAAATCAGGAGACAGGAAGATTAACCCACAAGACATGTCTGTTTTAAGTCAACTTGACTTCTATTTATTGCAACTCTGACATTGGAATAAACCTGTTAAATATATTTTCAAAATGCAACCAAGTGTAAAACATGATACCTCTCTTTAAAGCTCTTTTAATTGAATGCACCTGGTGCTTCTCTCTATCAATTATGTTAATGCCACACACATGGGCAAACAGGACCTAATTAGAAATTAAGCAATAAAGCTGTTTATAAGAACAAATGTTCTCTGGGTCAAGTCCATGAATTATGTATACATATATATGTACGTATCTATATGTACACACATGTATGAGAGTGTGTGCATAAATATAAATGTAAATATATGTACTATATTTCTTAACCTTTGTTATTATTGCCAACATATGTTACTGAATACTAGTTTTACAGAGATCCCTTCTGTGCAGTGACTTGATTTTCCCAAATAATCAGAGAAATTCTCTAATTTTCTAAAGTTCTGGGTCATTCTAAGTGTAATATTACAATCCTTTAAAATGCATGAAAAATAACTTTGTTTCTTGAAAGGTCACTGAGTCCTCTCATTCCAGATGTGGCTGCCGAAGATCACAAACATTGCTGAGAGACAGAGTTCTCACTGAGCCCACCACAACCTACCCACTAACCCTTTCTCCAGAGAGCCGGTGTAGAAGCTTGAAGGTCAGGAAGCAAACTGAAGGCTAACTTTATGTACTCATGCCTGACACTAGTATTGTTGAAACTAAAGCAACTGAAAGGCTGGCTACTCGCCACTCACCATACGCTATTGATGCAGTAGCACTGAAAAGAGAGATCTAAGAGATTTTATGATTTACTTCAATTTAGGGAACTTTGCTTCTGGAACCTCAACTCTGTGGTGGGATGTAGGTTGACTTAGTTGAGTTCAGTTACACAAAAACTTAAATGAGCACCTATAGGCACTGGGACTACAATGATTAATTAAACTAAATTTCTGTCTTCAGTGAGCTTACAGTTAAGTGTTCTTATCTACTCCTTCCTCTTCATTGTCACCGCTATGGTCACTGCCATTGTCTCAGATCACTCCTGGACTCAGCAATAGCTACAAATTGAATGCCAAATTTTAGTTTATCATGTATGTGTGCATGTGTGTGAGAGAGAGAGAAAGAGAGAGAGTCTGAAAGTGTGGAGAATTGAGAAACTGTTATTCGTCGGTTGATAGCATTAGCAGCCTGTAGAAGGGGCAGTATTATTCTCTCCTCTTCATCTACACTTAATCCTAACTCCCATCCTCTTCTCTCCTGTGCACACACATTTTCAATATATATATGCTATAAGTTTCTTATAAAATGTGTAGTATTGTTTTGCCTGTTTGTGTTTTCCTTTACACAAATGTAGTGTACTATCAATCTCATTTCATCTCTTGTTTCCACTAAATACTACATCATGACATATCCAAGTATTTATACAGGTACAGTTTGTGTTTCCAACTGATACATGTTACTATTCAGCACTATATACTTTTACTTTGTACTTTAAAATACTTTACTTACTTCCTCTAGTGACACATATTTGGATTGCCTCCAGTTCTCCACTAACACACATATGCAACGTACATACGTACATACACAAATACCCTAAAGAAAGTTCTTCTCCCTGTTTACCTGCTATGTGAGAACCTTGGGATACAGAAATTACTCTAGGTGCTTTAAGCAGAGAGTGACTTAATGCAGGAATTAGGTGTTTAAAAATCAATGAAAGGGCTAGCAGAATGAGGACAAATGAAAGCCTCCACCGGATTTCAGAGAATCCAGGAGTCTGAGAAGCTGCAACTCCTTGCACTACTGAGGTGGGTCATTCCCAGTGCGACGTCCAGAGGCCACTGTGAAATCTCAATCAGACAAACCCAAGCACTTGCCAGCCCATAGAGTAACAGGTCCCAACAGCCTTCCGGATCATGTGCAAATGTCTCACTGTTGAATCTAATCCAGCGCTTGGCTGGCAAGGACTTTCTGAAAGTAGATCCAAATTTCCAGCCCTTACAAGATAGCGGTGAGTATGTAGGAAAGAGCATGTACCACTTTTGGGGTCAATAACCCCTAATTTTATCTTTAAGACCATCTATTGGATTTTTTTCCTGTACTCTTTCTTATTTACAAGCAATATCTCTAATTCTCTGACTCTTCTTCTATATAGTGTTTGTTTTTTTCACAGATGTGATATATTCTCTTTCTTCTCTAAAGGTATCGATATTAATAACTGTCCTTTTGAAATTTTCTTTTTCTCTCAGCATTGTATTGATTTCAAACCTATTTTTCATTGTTTATTTTGGTCTTGTCTTTCACATTGGAATCTTTCCCTTCTCAGTCTTCTCCCTAGAATGAAGCAATAAAATGATGCTTTCAAGGTCTTCAACAGGGAGTGAGGCTTGCTCAGGTGCGGTCCTCACTGGAGAATAACACTCTGAGGACTAGAACATTTTACTAGGGGATTTTCAAATGACATTATCTAGAGGTTTCTTCTCTTGGATTGGTCTGGATTCCAGGATATCTCCCCACTGGAAGGGGGATGGTCAGATGGTGGGGCTTGGAGGTGGGTATAATCACACTAAGCCAACTGGACTTAGTGGCGACACTGAGCAGAAGAAAGGAGCTAGAGGTCCATTTGTGGATGTCCACTTAGTCCTCCTTTTTCAGAAAGATGACTCATAGTCTCACTCCTGCCTTTGCTTGTGTCTCATGTCTCAAAATCCAAAGTCAACCTGGGTCAGCTTGTCCCCATGGCAAATGTCCAGTCATCTGCTGGAGTAGAGGAAGAGTAGTTACTGGCCTCATAAGTCTGGACCAATAATCTGGAAGTCTAAATGCTGTTTCATTAAGCTTTTCATATTTCTTCCTGGTTATAGCCCCATCTGATTCCCACCTTCAGCAGTGGGAGTCGCCTCTGATTCTCAAGCATGTCCAGGAATCTGCTGCAATGCCAAATTGTTCTGGTCTTCCTCCCCTACCTGCCTTTTTTCTAAAGGCTTATCTCTGTTCCATAAATCAGCTAGTACATGTCCATGTTTCCTAAGTTTCTAATTTCTATTTACATTTCTGATGTTGTCTCTTCTCTGGTTCTCTTTTTCCTTGTGAATTTTTGTGCTTCCTTTATCTTTTGATGTCATTTTAGTGTAGCTTCAGGAGAGAATAGAGATAAATGTTAAATTTGACTTTGGCCATGTTGGTAGGTAATCAGTAAATATGTCACATCGGAACCTCTAGATGAGAATGCTCTTATATTTTAAAACAATAACCTTGAAATAAAAAGGTGTAAAGACCTAACCGTTGAGGTATCTATCCATCCATGTATATTCTATTTATATGGGTTTGATTGTTATGTTTTTTGATGATTATTATCCTTCAGTATAATAAAATGTTGATGCTATTTTCAACCTCTGTGAGTAAACTGTATTGAAATTAGCTCCCACATCTGAGAACAGTCATCTTCAAATGTGTACATTGTTTATGAAGAAATAAGTGCTGGGGTGAAATTCTCAGTTATTCAGCTCATGTCATTTAAATATATTAAAAATGGTTAAAAATTGGATCAGAAGTCTAGTTTTGATTGAGAGTCTGCCTTTGTCAATGATGAATGTCCTAAAATTTCATAAATACTGTGGGTTAATTTCAACTGTATATCTGAAGGATTCTTATTGCATCCAAATACAGTTCACACTTCCAAATGTGAATTTCCATACTTTCTTTCCTTCTGAATTTGCCACTGAATGTGTTATTTTGATTAGTGTTGTCAGGCAGTACCTAAATATTTTTCCTTCTTGATTAGTAGCTAACATTCTTCAATAAATTCTTTATTACTCATAGGCCGATATGGCCTGTGTAGGAAAGCATAAGGAAATAAGTGTTCTAGATCTTGCTCTGTTCCCTATTCTCTACACTAATATGGGCCTCAACTTTTGTCATTCATATGAGGGGCAGGACTAAATCACTGATTACTAGTAGGGGAAGGATTAGTAAAACTATTACTAAGACAACAGGGGCATGTCTGTCAATAATGGTCGTGAGCACGGAATCAGGGTCAGACATACCTGGTTTCAAATCCTAGCCACTCCACTTATTAGTTTTATGACATATTATTTAATTTTCTGAGCATAGTATGTTATCTGTAAAATTGGGATAATAAAAAAATTCTCATATGCTTGTATGTCAATATAGTTGTCTCTTGGTATCCATGGGGGGTTGGTTCCAGGACCCCCACAGATAATAAAGTCCATAGTTGCTCAAGTCCCTTACATAAAATGGCATCGTACCTATGTGAAAATTAAATGCAGTAATGTTGGTAAGGCATTCAACTCATGCTTTAAATGCAGTGAGCACCCAGTAAACATTAGCAAAAAGTAGAAACAATATTACTATTACAACAAAATAGTACACAAGGCTGCATAGAAAAAAATAATCTTGTAATTTATTCATATAGTAGACATTTATTGAGCACCTACTAATGCCAGATGTTGTTCTAAGCGCTAATGATACAAAATGCCTTCAACCCCAGAGCTTACTTATATTTTAGTGGGAAATGCCATAAAAATGTAATATGATGTGATATATGATATATGATATGACATGATGTAATAAGATATAATGTAATAGGATAACATAACATAAAATGAAAAAGGGCTCCAAGGAAAAATAAAGTAGGGTAAAGGAATGGAGAATGATTGAGTATGGTGTATGTTCTTGAATGTGGGGCAGCAGAGAAGACCTCTGCTGAAGAGGGGATTGGAATAGGCTGTGCAGATATTGAAGGGAAGAGCTTTCCAGGCAGTAGGACCAGGACATACAAAGATCCTGTGTGTGAGCAAGCGTGCTATGTTCAAAGAAGAACAAGGAGGCCACGTGGCTACATCCAGGGAGTATATAATTGTAGGAGATGAAGACAGAGATACAGACAGAGGACAGGCAAGGTGTGTCCTTGTGGAATATGGAAGAGACTTAGGGTTTTACTCCAAGCATGATTAGAAAGAAACTTAGAGTATCATGAGCAGGGAATTAACATGATTTGACTTAAGTTTCAAGTACATATCGTTTTAAATCTATGGAAAAGTTCTTGAACACCTCTGGCTTATTTTTCCACTTGTTTCTGGGAGTGTTAAAAGACATAATAATTGTGAAAGCACAAACACAGTGCTTTGTACAAAGCATACATTCAATAGCCTTAACATTTGAAATTCTTCCTCTAAAAGTCTAGAACAAGAATAGACACAAGACCAGTTTCAGCCAGTGCTTCCTTTCTCACTGGTTAATCCCACCTCCTGACACTTATCCTCATTACAGCCACTCCTTTCTCTGAAAGCAGGTCTTTCCTGAAAGGACTTCTGTAATAACATGTGTGTTACTTAAGAGGAATGAGTTTCCCTGGCATTTACTAGCAGGAATCATCCATTTAGTTACTGTTTGGTGATACTTTGAGCAAATGGAGAATAAGACTTGAATTGCAATCTCAATGGAGGTAACCATAAGTGCATCTCAGATTGGATGCTCCACAGAGAGACCCCCAAGTTGGGCCCAGAGAGAAGCATTGTCTCTGGTCCTTGGGTTGAAAAGAGGAAGTCAGATGACGAGGGCAACCTGGGGTGGTCTGATGAATAAGATGTTGTCTTCAGACAGCCCTGCATTTCAGGCTGGAATTCATTTTCTTTCTCCACACTTGAGAAGTATATGTCACATGGAGCCACCCAGAGAGTAACAGACATATTCATACTGGAGGCCAAGATTTCAGAGCCAAGCTCTTCTCAAGTTCAAGATTTGACACCCCAGGCTTTCCTGGACTAAGTGTTTCATTTTGGAAATAACGTTTTCCATTTGATCTTTCCTTCTTATTTGGCCCTTCTTGATTTCATCTTTTATTATAATATTTATATTGGGCCATTGCCTTTTAGTGACTCAGTAAGTGGATATGCAGGGCTGTGGATTTCCCTTCTATCTAAAGCAATCAGTTGTGAAAATCCAAGGGTAGAAGAGGGCCTCTACACAATATATACTTTCTTGTCAGTGATTCAAAGAATGTCTGTCTACCTTGGACACTACATATGAATGTTATATAAGATTTTAAGTGCCAGGAAAAAAACGTTCAAGTGTAAATTACCCCTGAAATGTTAGTGAAGTCTGTAGCAAATTCTAATTATCAAAGTCTTCTCTGGGCCTGACCCATATAGGAATTCATCTTACATTTTGCATAACATGAGTTAGCATCTTGACAGCAGATGTGGTACCATGTATTGAAGGTTCCCTGTGACTGAAACCCAACATTGACTCCTCAGGTCTCCAAAGCTGGGAAAATCAGTCCAAATTCAGTTTCGACTCTTATCTCCATCTAATGGGAAGGACAGGGATGCTTCCACTGTGGCCTCAGGAGAAACTCACAACTTTTTCCCTGGTATCCCAAATCACAACCTTAAACAAATCAATGGTAGTCTGGTAGGTGTGATTATTATTACATAATAAAGGACTGAACCTCTTAAATGGGAGTGCTGAGTAAAAGTTAAGTTATTTGGATGCAGTTTCTTGTCCTTTTACCAACAAACCAGCTGCTTCTAATCCTATTTTTGGAGTTTTCAGGAAATATATTATAAATAAATAAGAAAATAGTTTCCAGCAGGTAAAATCTACCTGGACCTTTTTTGCCTCTTACTCTTAACTGGATTATATTTCCACACATTCTTACTTTTCTGTATTCTGTTTTCCATTCTAACTATATTCTGTAGCCCATATTTTCCCTACCTCCTCCCTGAACTTGTTTTATCCATTACTTATTCTTCCTCTACTTTAATTTCTCACTCTTCTTCAAGTCTTGCACTCAACCCTGATTAAAGGTCTCTCATACTGAAAATGGTTTTTTCCCTCAATCCTCTTTCCTTATCAAATTCTCAACCTCTTCATCTTTTCCCCATCACCTTCACACTACATGGAGAAGCTATGTTACCATTTTACTTTTACTCCTCTGCTTATCTCTCTATATACTTTTTCCCTCTACCACCTTACATAAACTGTTCTTTTAAAATTACCTTCCAATTTCTATGTCCAATGACCTCACTTCATTCCTGATGGTGCATTACCTCTCTTCTGAATTTTAAAATGTTGACTGCTTTCTCCTCAAAAGTCACACCAATCTTGGTTCCCCTTGCCACTCCTTTCAAAGCTCGAATATTTCTGCATGTGTGTTTCACATTAGGTGAGATGCTAGGCTTAAGGAATCAAAAATAACTAAAATAATATCTCAACCTGGATGGAGTTCACAGTCTAATAGGGTAAACAAACCTGTACACAAGCACAATCCACAAGTCTTTCCCATACTAATTTTTCTGATAATAAGGAAGACTAGACTTTCAGAAAATTCATCTTGACAAAAAACACTTAAATTGATACAAAACTAATTTTTTAAACATCTCTTTAAAATGCCCTGCTTAGCTGGCAGGAAAGCAAAGGAAATCTTCAAAGGCCAAAAAAGGGTGAAAATGTGAATCAAAAGAGGTAAGCAAACTCTGGAACTAGTGCCTTCCTTCAGAGCTGCCAGATCCTGAACTGTCATGGCAGACAGAAACATAGTAGGAGGAAAAACATGGCACCCAATCAAAATGGATTATCTTAGCAGGGAACGCCCTTCCCCTCTTGTCTTTCTGCCACAACTCATCCTCTGACTCTACAGAAAACTTATGTAACTCTACATAAAACTTCTAAGGAAGTAAAACTTCTGAGGAAGTTCCTCATCCTCAACAATACTTACTTTTTTTTTTTTTTGAGACAGAGTCTCACTCTGTTGCTCTGGCTAAAGTGCCATGGCATCAGCCTAACTCACAGCAACCTCAAATTCCTGGGCTCAAGCAATCTTTCTGCCTCAGCCTCCCGAGTAGCTGGGACTACAGGCATGTGCCACCATGCCCGGCTAATTTTTTCTATTTTTAGTAGAGACAGGACCTCACTCTTGCTCAGGCTAGTCTCAAACTCCTGAGCTCAAACAATCCTCCCGCCTCAGCCTCCCAGAGTGCTAGGATTATAGGCATGAGCCACCGTGCCCGGCCAATACACACTTTTTAAAAGAGGGAGACACAGGTTCAGAATGCCCAAGCAGAATAGTTGTAATGAAAGAATTATATACCCAATGAAACTATCTTTTAAAAGTGATGGAAGTAAAGCTATTTCAAAAATTTTATACTAAAAAAAGAAAAAAATCCCTCACATATGGTCTTTCTAAAAGCCACTTTAAAAATAGGAAAAATTATTTCAGAAAAAATAGAGAGAAAATGTGAAACATTGGGTAAATATAAATAAACATTGATTGTATAAAGCAATAATAACAACTGCTCTGGAGGGATAAAAAAGATTTGATGAAATACAAATAACATATGATATAATCAGAAGGGGTCATTGGAGTTAAAGTATCTTAGCTTTAGTATTCTTCAGCAGGATAATAAATATTTTTATTAATTTTAGACATCTGAATTTTTCTAGACTAGAGTAACTATCAAAATGGTAGAAGTAGAGTCCATAACTAAAAATCCAGCAGAAGTGACTTTTACTTCTATTCAAGATGGAGTAGCAGCAATCTTGATTTACCCTTCTACCTGAAACAATACCAGGAACAGCAACACATCAAATCAGACAAAAAATATGAAACAAAAGTTTCTGAAACACTTCAGCTAATGAAGTACAGTGATCTCTGAGAGACATGGAAAAATGAGATCAGCTTTATAAAACTCCAGCTTACTGCCATGAGAAAGTTTTCAGACTCCAACACAGAGAGGAGAAACATGGGTGTAACCTGACAAACCCCCTGAATCGAGGAGACAGAGCTGAGACTCTGGTTATCATGGCAGCCAAAGTTCACAGAACAGAGCAGTGGAGAAGAGAGAGCTACACCCAGAGAGAACTCCAAAAATCTGCAGCAGATTCCCCCTGAATACTAACCAGTGCCTGCGTGTGAGGAACCAAGGAAAGAACCATCTGCAAAGAATAGAGGGAAGAGTGCATGGCATTTACACAGCGACAGGAATAGTGCCTGGTCCCACTAGCTAGACCAGAAAGGCTCATGTTTTGTAGGGCATTGGGTGGAGTCATCATAAGAGTCTTGCTTCAGCCACCGGAGACAGTTTGCCCTAGATTGAGCAGTGTTCTGGTCCTGCCCAACACATCTTAAAGCAAGATTTCAAGGGATCTAAATGATTTTAAAATAACTTAATTGCATCCCAAAACAAAGCTCAAGAATATATATAAACATAAAGTACTCATCACTCAATAAGATAAAAATACACAATGCCCAATACTCAACTAAAAATTAATGGGCATGCAAGAAATAGGAAAATATAACCATAATGTGTGAAAAATCTCTCAGTTGAAACTAACACAGAACTGATACAGATGTTATTATTAGCAGACAATTACATTAAAACAGTTATTAAAGCCGTATTCCATATGTTCAAACCATTAAGGAGAAACATGGCAGGGAAGATATTTCTGTTTAAAAAAAGATTCTAATTGAACTTCTAGAGATGAAAACCACATCTGAAACAAGAATGCACAGGATGAAAATAACAGCAGATTATACATTGCAAAAGGAAACATTAGCAATATAGAAACTATCCAAAATTAAACACATGGAGAAAAATAATTTAAAATAGACAATCAATGAGCATGTTAATATACATGTAATGGAGGTCTCTCCAAAGAAGAGATGAGGAAACAAAAAAATATCTGAGCTGGGCACAGCGGCTCTCACCTGTAATCTCAGCTACATAGGAGGCTGAGGCAGGAGGATTGCTTAAGGCCAGGAGTTCAAGACCAGCAAGGCCCCATCTCTACAAAAAAAAAAGACATGAAGAAATAATGGTTAAAAAATTCTCCACCTTTATAAAGCTATAAGCCCATAAACCTAGGAGGCTTAACAAAATCCAAGCACAAAGAAAGATTTAAAAAAAAAAAAAAACCCAAAACACTAAGGTACAGCATAGTCAAATTGCTCAAGATCAGTAATAAAGATGTCTTCTTCTACACAATGAAGTACAAGCATAAAAACCTACAGTTAGCATCACCCTTCATAGCAAAATACCAAATGCTTTCTCCCTAACAGCAGGAACAACCCAAGAATGTGTATTCTCATC
>NW_012137303.1:4986510-4987182 GCF_000956105.1 Propithecus coquereli
GAACTCTCATACACTGCTGATATGGACAAGAAACCATAAAGCCATTTGGGAAAAAGTTTGGCAGTTTATTAACACTTTAAATATATACCTTCCATATGTTCCAGCCATTGCACAGCTAGATATTTCTGTAAGAGAAAAGAAGGCATATGTTCATAATAATACTTGTCCAGGAATATTTACAACACCTTTATTTAATATAGTTAGAAATCGACAACAACCCAAGAGTTTATCAATAGGTAAATACATAAACTGCAGTATATCTTTTTAATGAAATACTACTCAGCAATAAAAAGTAACAAACTACTAATATGCATAACAGTATGGATGATTAACAAATGAATTATGCTAACTGAAACAAGCCAGACAAAAAATATACACATATACATGTACATATGTATATATGTACATACACATATACATATAAATAATACATATTTACTACTGATTCTATTTATATGTAATTTATATTGAGCTTGGTTCAAATCTATACATCAGTTCATGGAGAAGTAACATTTTAAACATAAGTCTTCCAGTCCATGAAAATGTTAATTCCCTCCATTTTTCTAGATGCAAATAACTTATCTAAATAATATATTGTAATTTTTAGAGTAGAATTATTATGCATGTTTTGTTATATTCGTTTTTAAAGGTAATTGTTTTTTTAAATTTTAT
>NW_012137303.1:4988452-5007469 GCF_000956105.1 Propithecus coquereli
GAAATATTTTTTATTTCCTTTTGATTTCTTATTTGACCAACGGATTATTTAGAAGTATATAGCTTAATTTATAAAAAGTTGAGCATTTTTTTGATTATCCTTTACTATTGATAATCTAATTCTATCTTAATTAGAATCTTAACTCCTCAAGACCATAATTTTTTTCTCTGCTTCCACAAGAAAGCAAAAATTCTCTCCCGCCTAGTCTACCTTAGTAGAGGCTGTTTGTATAAGACTTTCGATTCTGAGTCTTTTGCCCTCTATCTAAAATCAGCAAATGCCCTGATTCTCAGAGATTTTTTTCTTTTTTTCCCCGCAAGTCTTAGTCATCACAGTAATCCTCCAGTGCCTTTAAACAAATCTTTTTTCTGAATGTTTTCTTAACTTTACTGGTTGGTCTCAATGAGACGCAGGTCTGGCTGAAATCATAGCTCAAAGTGGAAGCTTTCACTTTTAATTTTATATTTATAAATTGGTGTTCTTTTTTTAAGGGTCAGCTTCAAAATTATAGCAAAACATAAAACTTCCTCTATTTTAATTGCTCTTTTGTTGTTAATGATGTTCTATTTTATACTATTATCCAAGTAGACTATAAATTCTTGAAGCAAGGACCAATGTCCCATTATACTTTCCTGTAGAAATCTCGTTTGATATAATTGAGGGGGGAGTTTTAAAAGTGGAGAGGAGCACTGAAAGAGGGATAGGACAAAGTAAACTCAAATGAAATTAGGAAAACATGATTTATTTTGCAGAAGACATTTACAAATTTTTATGGAAGAAAACAATAAAATCTCATTTCTCAATCCTTGTATCTCTTCACAGTTTCATATCATGCCATTGTATGGGTCATCACCTTTTGCCTGGTCAATTAAAAAGAGTTAGCACACCGACCCCCCTTATCTTTTCTCTGTGTTTTGTTTATCAACAACACTTTTTTCTTGCATCACTGTATGTAACTGAAAAATAACTGCATTGTATTTTAACCAAAAGAGCAGGTCTTACCAGAATATTCTCTTTGGAAAGCAGCGATTGATATATTTTTCTCTGCTCTTCCCAACTAGTTACATCATGTTATTTTGTATACTGTTCCCATTGACAGTGGTGTTATGAGAAGCCCTAGTGCATGCTGGATAATGCAGACTTCAAGCATTCACACTCTATTAATTAATTCATCACCTAAAAGCTAAGTATTGATTTTTTAATGGTTTTACAAATCTATTTAAGCTTCTGTGATGTGATTAAGAGGATGTGTGTTTACTGTAAATTATATAACAAGTACAATGGTATTACTCTCAGAAATAACAAACAAATTAGCTTGTGAGAGAAGAGGAAAAAAAGCTTCATTAAAATATTTTCCCAAATACTATTTATGTATTAATAAAATCTATCATAAACCATTAAAATACAGTTTTTAAGAAAACTCTTATTGCAAACTATGTGCTCTATGCTTTTTGATTTGTAGTAAAAATTAAATCACATATTAATGATTTTTTTCCTAATCCTGCTACAAATTATAGTAGAATAAATATTCTTTAACTGCCAGAATTAGTCTGACAAATGTCATTCCAGTTCTTTTTGTGGAAGATGTGGAATTATTTTGCAGGGTTCCATTTCATTCCTCAAAAATGTCTCCTAAGTCTTTCATAAATATTCCCAAGTGTATTTGTTTATAGTTTTTTTTATATTTTACAATATCAGAAGCAGAACCATGCATTCTATTCTTAATTCTTAAAACATAAAAGGTTTACCTCATATATCTACTAAAACTAGAAGTTGTGCCATATATAGGATAAATTGATTTTCAATAGCAATACAGAAAAACGAAATAGTTTGAAAAGGATGGAAATTGCCTTCAGAAGATGATTTTATAAGTACATTTGGAAAAGATAAGAGTCATTTATATATCTGCATAAAGTTACACACACCACCTGATGATATTCAGCATTAACTATCATACAGAGTATGACTGCTGTCCTTGCTGTGGCTCATCCTCTCAGAAGAATTTCACTGCAAAGTCTATAAAGACTCTTGGAGACATTTTACCTAAAACACTACCCTTTCCTACTTCCCTTTTAAACCTATCATAAACCCAAATTTGGAGTTTGGACAGAGAGGAGTACCACACAGTGCAGTACAACCCAAAAATCAATTCGCCATGAAACACATACATGGCTGAGGATGCTGAGAATGTTTCTTTCAAAAATCGAGATGGTGTGCAATAACTGTTTGTGAGTGTGTGTGTGTGAGAGAGTGCGTGTGTGAGTGTAAACAAAGAATCTGCAAATGTTTATATGAAAGAGGTTCAGGTAAAAAAGTTTTTGGCTTTCTGTGAAAGCAAAAAAAAATATTCCGGTACTCCTTTTCCAGCTAATCTTGACCTTCCAACTACCTTGGAAAAAAAAACTGACCATGAGATAATTATTCTTGTCTTCTTTTACTTCATACTCTGGAGGAAGAGACTGCATCATTTTTACCAGGAACAGTCGCTGCTATTACTGAATTTTTAGGTGACATCCGACTGGTGAAGGGATATGGGAGGCTATTTGAAGCTACTCATCATACAGAGATAAAATGGCTGCAGAATAATCCTGCTGGGTCTTTTGATAGCATTAATTAGCAGCAGAGATAAGGTTGGTATATATCTATAACTTTCTTAAATCAAAGTTAATTTTTTATTCTCAGTGTCAAAAAAAAGGAAAAAACCAGCATCAGAATGCCTCATATTTCATGGATTAGAAAAAGAGACGCTTTTTTGGTAATTAAAACTAAATGCGTGCCTGTGCAGCCAGTTTTGACTTAGGGAAAGAGATGTCCTTTTTAAAGGTTTGGTTCCTTCCTATCTCCCTCCCTTTAAATAATCACCATTTGGCACTTCTTTAACAGTGTGCATAATTAGGATTTTAAAGAGGCTTTTGTAGGTTATGAAGAAATCTTCTCATTTGTGGTTAACTTCAAATAGGTTTTTGGACTCTCAAAATGAAATTAAACATTTACTTATTTACATATTTCTGCATCTGTGTACTTCATATAAATACAAATTCACAATCCTACTTAATTATGCCACCAATGGAGTGTAGTCAGAGACCTCCACTGTCTAATTCCCCATTTCTGAAAATGTTCCACTCTACACAATATACGTTTCTCAAGGGTAAATGGACTTGGATAGAGCTACATAGCATGTGATTTGATCAAGAAAACGCCAAAAAAGTAGAGATCTTGGGGCAAAGAAGATAATAAAATATGATTTCTGGTGTCAGAGTGAGAGAAAGACAAATCAACAGGAATTCTCTAATATTTTTATTATTGCTCATGAAGTTGATTTAATAGACTTCAGGCTATTTCCTATTGAATATAAATACAAGAAAAAAAATCTTAGTTGCCTTAGAGTACAAGCAGCCAGAGAAAACACTTTCTGGGAGTCTTGAGGGCAAGGATCTGGAGAGAATAAAGTTATTTTTATTCATTCAACTAATATTTATTGAGCATTTACTCTATGTCAGAATCTAGTCTAAGCACCAGGGCTATGGCAGTGAAAACCTCTGCTTTCATGGCACTTCAAATCTAGCAAGGAGAGAAAATAACCATGAAATAATAAAAGGGGAATAGGAAGAATGGCAGAGGGAGGGGTAGCAAGGGGGCTGGAGCCCGAAGCGGGTGGTGCTATACATTTTACTATAGGGTGGCCAGGGAGACCTCATTAAAAATTACATTGAAATATGAATAAGCATTCCTTTGCTGAAGAAAGAGCCTCCTTCACACAGTGGAGAACTATTATTATACACTTAGCCTTTGGAGAGGAAGGACCTCTGCACGAACCTGTAATCACTGACCCTGAAATCTGTAAGGCAAAAGCTAACACGCAAATCCCAGAATGATTATTTACAAAAGGTTGGTTCTATACTAATTGTGTGGCCTTAGGAGAGCTAAGGAAGCCGTCTGACTCTAGACTGTCTCATCTTTACAATGGGATTTATAATACTACTTTACGAGAATCAGGGGTATTTATGCTGAGAACTTGGTGGGCACTAAATAATAGTAGTCATTGGGCTTTATAATTATGCATAGTATATAAAAGATAAAACGTTCCAGTGAATGTTGTATATTTTTTAATAAGAGTTGCATCCACCGATTGGTAAGCTTGAGGAAAGACAAATATCATAATTGAGATACAGTCAGAGGATTGGAAATCCCCTCTCCAAATCAATAATTTTTCACCCTTCTTCTTAAAAGTCAATGTTGCCAATGAACAATTTACTCAAAAACAAATGTATGCTGCATCTTGGCATTAAGAAACTAAAGTCCTGGGTTATTGATGAGGTTGCAGCTGGATGTCAGGCGATGTGTGAGATCCTGGAGAGTGCAGGCAATGACGCAGAAAGAGCCACTCAGGCATGGAGAAATCTAAATCCTTTCCACAGAGAACCAGAAACCTGAAAGATGGGTTGTATCCAAGTTCCAAAAATGAGTAAAGCAAATCGCACACAACATGGCTTGTTTTTTCAGTTGTTCAAGGAACTGTAGCCTCTCTTCCTGCCATTGCCTTCTCTGTACTCTCCTGTGTCCTAAAAGACTAATCCAAACTCAGTACCCTTTCTCTCCATCCACCAGTTGGGTTTGGCCAATCAAAAGAACTGATTAAGACCCTGGAGAGCAGGAAGAAAGAGAGCTGGGGGTATTTAATCTTCACATTCTTCCTGTGCCTTGCTGATGTGCTGGCAATAGTTGCATTTCTCTGTGGCTAAGACTCCAATCAGAAGGTCGAGCTTTCACCAGACTCTGGGAACCCAGACCCTTCTTCTTCAGGCCCAGGTGATTGGCATTATTGCTTGTCCCTGGGTGTCTCACCGTGTAACCTCCTTTAAGTGTGATCACACCTTTGTAAGTGGTCCATCTGGTGACTTTAGTTTCAGAGAAATCCTTTTGAGGATGCCATCTCTTTCCAGCTTTGATCTCCAGCTGATATAACCACTTTGTGCAGAATTGGTGCTAGAGCAGAACACAAACTAATGTGAATGTTTAATTTTTGGAACACATTTGTATTCTCATAGGTGTTCAGTTGTATCTGTCATCAGAGCCCCTGGCACCTAAGTGTTCACAAACATCTTGGCAAACGACAACTAGAAAGGGGCTGATAGACAGGTTGGAGCGTTTGAGTTAGCCTCTGGGCATTGTTCTCTGGCTACAGCGAGTGTCCCAGCTGAAAGACAATGAAATGAGGAGCCTAGTTCAAAACTAAAATGGTTACTATAGTGGAAGGGCCAGGTGGTATAAGCCAAACTGGGCTAGATATATGTAGACTTGATTCCCTCCTGCTCTAGAGGCTTGGTTAACTATCTAGGCTTCTGGAACCAGGAAAGAGAGTAGGAAGTAAAGAGAGCCCTACATACAGTCTGAAAAGTCTGCTAGACAGCTGCCAAAGCTGGGCTTGGAGATTTTCCCTGCGAGGTCACTGGGGTCTGGGATGGAGGCAACTGAAAGACATCTATCTAAAGACTCCTTAACAGGAGCTTGACAAAAGTAAACCATTAATTTTGGATATTTTAATATGTCCATTATAATTTTAATTAATGAGAATAGAGCATATTATTTTTTTAATATTTTTAAATTTTTAATTATGGGTACTAATGGTTGTATGTCTTTATAGGGTACATGTGATGTTTTGATACCAGCATACAACGTAAATTAATCAAATCAGGGTATTTGGCGTATCCATCACCTCAGGCGTTTATCATTTCTCTGTGTTAGAAACATTCCAATTCTATTCTTTTGGCTATTTTAAAGGATACCCTAGCTTATTGTTGATTATACTCACTTGTTGAGCTATCAATATTGTTTATTCTATCTATCTAACTATGTTTTTGCACCTATTAACCATCTCCACTTTATTCCCCCTCTCCCTGCTACCCTACCCATACCGCTACCTACCAATTCCCATACCCTACCAATATCTCTGGTAACCATCATTCCACTCTCTGTCTCCATGAGATTGATTGTTTTTCATATTTAGCTCCCCGATGTGAGTGAAAACATGTGAGATTTGTCTTTCTGTTAGAGCATCTTATTTTAAAATTAGTAGTTGTTTCTATCTTCAATTTGATAGTGGATGACTTTAACCAAATTAGTTTCTGTTGCTTCTTAATTTCCCCTAAATTAGAAAATTGACATGAAATGAAGCACCTCTGAGAAAGGCAGTAAGTATACAATGTGTGTGTCAGATAATTCTGGCTACTCAGATTGAACCCAGGAGTCCTTGTTCTCTTTTGTTGAAGACCACTCAGCGTTCTGTAAGATACTAAATGTCGACCACATCACATTCGGAAGAATGTGGTTGCACAGTCTAACTTGGGTGGCAATAGAAACTGCTTTTTAATCTATTTCTCAATGCACTCAGTGCCGGGAAGCATTTCCTTATGTTCTGTTGAAAAATATGATGATATTCCTAAATATGTCCAGTAATAAATGATTGGTTCTTTCAAAGAATTACAGTAAAAAGTCAATCTTTTGGCAATGAAGTAATTTAGAAGATAGTTTAGTTCTTTTTAGAAATCCTGATATATCAGTCTTATGCTTAATAGTTCAATTCAAAAGTATTAGGTTATGTTAGTCAGAATCTTGAATATCCCTTGGCATTATCAGTCAACAGAAGAAATTATTTGTAAAGGAAATTTTCTGTTTTTTCCTATCAGATACTTATGTGAGTACCTGCTCTTGATAGTCAGCATACTCTAGCATGGATGTGCACAACGCTGAAAAAACCTATACCTTCAGAAGCAAAATGTGATTGTGTTTTAAATTTCAGTTATTTTCTTTCTTTTTAAAAATAATTTTTATTTCAAAATATTAGGGGGTACAAGTGTTTCTGTTACGTGGATGACTAGTATAATGCTGAAGTCAGGGCTTTTAGTGTGCCCATGACCAGGTACATTGTACCTGATAAGTAGATTTTTATCCTTGACGCCCTTCCACCTTCTTCCCTTCTTAGTTTTCAATGTCCTTTACATCACTTTATGTCCATGCGTACCCATAATTTAACTCTTACCTATTAGTAAGAACATGTGTTTGCTTTTCCATTCTTGAGATACTTCACTTAGGATTATGGTCTCCAATTCCATCCAAGTTGCTGTGAATGACATTATTTCATTCCTTTTTATGGCTAAGTAGTATTCCATGGTATATATGTATTATGTTTTCTTTATCTACTCATCAATCGATGGGCACTTAGGTTGATTCCACATCTTTGCAATTGTGAATTGCGTTGCAATAAACATTTGAGTACAGGTGTCTTTTTGATATAATGACTTCTTTTCCTTGGGTAGATACCCAGTAGCAGTAGCAAGCAGGATGGCTGGATTGAATCGTAGGTCCACTTTTAGTTCTTTGAGGAATCTCCATACTTTTTTCCATAGAGGTTGTACTAATTTACATTCCTACCAACAGTGTATAAGCGTTCTTTTTTCACGGCATCCACACCAACATCCAGAGAGTTTCAGAAAACTTCTATGTAACTAAGCCTGTGTATGTAAGATTAAAAATATATGATATGGAAAGTTTCTAAACTTATGGTATGTCTCTCCTGGGGCTTTCATGTTGTTTTGAGATCATGTTGGAATTGAGACTATCAACAGTACTTTACAGGCAGAGATGATGCATGCAGCGCTCAGATTTCTCATTTAATCTCTCATTAGCTAAGAAATGTCAGATAGTCTGCTCAGGGAAAAAAAAAATGGTATTCCAACATCCTCCATGTGTTTATAAATATCTACTGATACTTTACGTTGAGCATTGAAAATAATTCACTAAATGATAGCTGTAATGGAGTGTGAAATATATTATCATTTTTTGTTAGTGATAAAGATTATTGTGCTGGGTAAAGATATATTTATTATGTAGCCTTGACAGTACAGACCTGCTATAACATGGAAACTAAACAACAAGCAAGAAACCCAACATGTGCAATTAAATTGCTATTTAAATCCATGTGGTGGTTATGACTCAGACACCTGCCACCAGGGTCAGAGCCGTGCCTTTGGGGCTATTTGGATTCCCAGACAGTAGCTGAGGGATTCAATCTCGCAATGCCAACTTTAAGGTGCTTCCTAGAATCTGAGAAAGAAGCTTTAAATGGAGAGGTTTTCTTAAGACTTATGCCCTGATTGTGACCACCATGATAATTTGGCTACACCCACATCCAGCTCATCAAAAGTGTTGCAGTGTTTTTGGTCCTTATCAAAATTTAGTTACTTAAAGGTAAAACATTGTCACACCATATTCAGAAAATTTCTTATAGCCATTTCATGTGACATTAATACATTTTCTACTAAAATTGTCTCTTACCACACACACATTCTTACTCTAAGCATAACGTTTTTGAGCAACAAAAATAATATTCTGACTTTTGCAAAGGGAGAAGATTGTCATCATTAATAATACTTTTCAAATTGTTTCATTATTTTTCAGCATTTCTAGTCACATTAATTTTAGTACATGCTAAATTTATGAGTAATATTTGAATAATTAACAAGACAGTACAATATTCAAAGCAAGTACTATATATGTGCTGTCCATATTTATTTTAACTCAAATTGACTTAGAACTGTGTTCCATTAATGTATTTTTGACTACTTTATTGCATGTTGAGTTTTTAGTTAAAATTAATTTAAATTATTACTATAAATCTCAGTTAATTTGCATTTTTTTTCATTTTAACAATAATGAGATAGGGAAATTTGTGTGTACCACAATTCCTCTTAGGGAGAGTACTGTCTTTGTTTGGGAAAATGTTTTTACATGTGCCTGGTGTAGCAGGATGGCACTTCCTTTCTCCCTTACCAGAACCTGAGTTGTCTGGCACAGAGATGTTGTCTGGCACCAAGATGTCAGAACACAGGTGTCTTGGCCTGTTTGTATTGCTACAAAAGAATACCTCAGGCTGGGTAATTTATAAAGAAAAGAAGTTTATTTGGCTCACAATTCTGCAGGCTGTACAAGAAGTGTAGTGCCAGCAACTGCTCAGCTTCTGGTGAGGGCCTCAGGCTACTTCCACTCATGGCAGAAAACAAAAGGAAGCAGGCTGGTACAGAGTTCACATGGCAAGAAAGAAGGCAAGAGAGCCAGAGGGGAGTTGCCAGGCTCTTTTTAACATCAAGCTCTCATGGAACTAATAGAATGAGAGCTCACTCACTACCCCATCACCACCACCACCACCAGCTCAGGGAGGGCATTAATCTGTTTATGGGGGATTTGGGCCCACAACTCAAACATCTCCCAAAACATCTCCTGTTGGGAACCCATCTCCAACATTGGGGATCAAATTTCAGCACGAGATTTGGTAGGGACAAATAAACTATATCCAAAATACAGCATTGGGCTAAACTATTCTGCATAATGGAAGAAAAATGGATAGTTCCTGAGGGAAATCCAGGAGAGAAAAATAAGGAACCAGGAGGCTGGATGTAATATGGAAAAAGTGTCTAGAGAAGGGTTTCTCAATCTCAGAATTATTGACATTTTGATGTGTATAATTCTTGCTTGGGGGGCCTCCCTGTGCATTATAAAATATTGAGCAGCATTCCTGGCCTCCACGCAGTAGATACCAGTAACACAAACCCCACCCCCACTGGTTGTGACAATCAAACATGTCTCCAGACTTTGCCAAGAGTCCCAAGAAGGCAAAATTGCCCCATTTGAGAATCAGTTAACTACATGAAGGCACCCTCAGGTGGAAGGATAGCCAAAATGAAATTTGGGGAAATCATGAATGTTTAAGATGAAATTTTTTTTTAAATCTCTATGCTGGTGTATAAGAGAGCATAGAAAAATTACATCTATTTTCCCGCAATCTGAATTTAAAAACAATTAAGAGAGAAGCTCAGGAATCTAGCAGATGGACTTCAAAATATTAGTTTGATTTGATAAAAGCTAAATTAAATTTTTTATACTATAGGGTAGGTATGTTTTTAGACTTGTAGAAACTGCGCCATGACAGAATCATCTAACAACACATTTCTCAGAATGTGACCGCATTGTTAAGTGATGCGTGACTATATTATATATGTATACATGTACACATGGACATACATAATGTATGTAGTATATGTTAAAATACACAATGTATTTTGATGTGTGTGGCTACTCATATGAGGTTATTGGGTTTCACTAATAAATTTCTAGAGAATGAGTGCTTCAAGAGATATGGTGTTGACCTGATCATTATTAAATAATAATATCAACAACAATGGTAATGCATGTTTTAGCTCATTGGGAAACTTGTACTAGCATCCACCTTGGGCTACTGGAGTCTCCTTCTACCTTCAGCAGATACAGGGGTCCAGAGGATAACTTGGAATCTTTAGTAATAATTTGCATCAAAATAGTTCTTCTCTTTCCCCCAAAGGATTCTTATCTGTAAAAGTAATGGAGATGATGGGCAAATGGCTAAGCCTTAACAATGTCCACTGCTTTGATACAGATACATTCAGGCACATTAATGGGAAAGTCCACCTAAGTCTATCAGCAAAAGAGACTGAAGAGTTTCCTGGAAGACAACTTTATGGGAACAAACATTTCAACCGACTTTATCAGTGAGAAGAGTTGATGCTAAGGACATTTGTCACTAAGCTGTTTCTCCCAGCCCAGAATCTACTTAATGGAGTAGTCTGAGCTTCAAAAATGTTTGAAGAAAAGGAAATATAATGTTGGTTTTTTTTTAAAGAGCTATTTAAAAAATTACCATTACGGAAATGTGTAACACTGTGTTATCCAAAGTGATTCTCAAAACCACTACCTAGAACACAAACTGTCTTTAGCACTTTGACAAGTCCAGAGAACTCAGCAATGCTTTGGCAACAAGCAGCATCCGTGGATTCTAGAAGAGGCTTCTAACAGCACAGGTAAGGAACTGAGCAGCAGAAGAAGAGGATAGAGGGAAATATTATATATCAATGAGCTGAACATGTTTCATGGTATATCTAAGGCATCCCCTGGGTACTATTTTAGGATACCACAGTTCTGGAAAATGTGTGTGCACATATCTGTCTATGCCTGTGTATTGGTATGGGGGGTAGAGCACAAAATTTGCCAAATACAGACTATAAAAGACTATAAAAGTTCTACTAGGTGTCTTACAAAATGTAGCTTGTCTCCAGAACTTTCAGAGATTGTCACTTTCACATTCTATCTACTACAGAAAAAAAATTCCTTTGTAAACTTTAATTTTATTTATTTGATTTAAAAGTGAGAGAAAATGGTCAATGGGCATGAAGTCTCAATATGCAACATAAATACATTAGAGAACTGTGTCCCTATAATTAACAATATTGTATTTTGCATTTAAAAATTTATTAAGAGGGTATATCTGATGTTACATTTTCTTACTGTAATAAAGTAAAAATAATTTTTAAATCATAGCAAATCCCACCAATAACATTTATCTTGAAGATTACAACAAAATATAAACATTACTTCAAACAAATTGTTTCTGTAGAAATTAAACCAAGAATCAGTGTAAATCAACATTTATATCAAGAAATACAGCATTCAAGGACCTAGCTATTTTCTTTAATACAAAAGATACAAAAAACACTATTTAAAGTAGGCCAAAATCATCCCAACTTCTATTAAATGAAGATGGCAGACTGACCCACTGATTGAAATTAAGGTACATCTTGAACCTTCTACTAAATTAAAAGTCATTGAGCTTCCTCGGAAGTTATCGTGACTAGAAGGAGATAAAAGCAAAACACTTAGTGGTTGAGTTCAAACAGGGACTTGATACCTATCTGTCAAAATCCTGCTGCCTAATTCTTCACGGCTGTTCGGCTCAAAGAGATTATTTTTTCCAATAACAATTAGATTGCCAGACACATTAACCTGCCCCCATCTTGTGATCTTTTAAGTGTAGTTCTACTCGTGTATAATAGTTCACTAAAAGCTACTCATTTTTAAACTATTCAATCATTTACACTTAAAATTGATCAAAATCGACAGAGGTCCAACAGGACACCATGGGTGATGGTATCTCCAGCCACTAATGCTTCATGTGAGAGGCTGGTTGGCAATGCACTGGGCTTCAGATAGAAAAGTACGATCAGAACATTTTTAAGGACTAGGAAATCTTTCAAATCACATTGCAATTATGTGTTCCATTTTGCATAGCACTGTTGAAAAAAGTTTAATAAACAGATATTTTTTCTCTCTGGTGAAAGGTTTGCTCCAGCTCATGACTTTTTTTCTTTAATTTTGCTTTGCAAAGTCTTATACTTCATTGCTCCATATTTTTCAGTTCCTTCTTAGCTCATGGCAATGTCTCATGTGTACAGCTCATTTTATATTTTCTGGTATGATAGTATGTTTTCTAAGAAAATGTGCAGGTCATTCCTTCAAAACAATGCAAATCTTATCTGAAACTACACTACTAACTCAACGCCATTAAAAACATCAACTTTTTAAATACTTTTGGTTCATTAAAATTTTATACAGTTTTTATTTTATATTTTTTTATATTTTTTATATCTGTTAGCTTAAATTTTATGTCTCTTAGCTGAAATTGAACTCCAGCTGTGTGAGAAATCCTGTCCATCTTTAGTTCAATGGCATGAATTCTCAGTGCTGGGCTGTAATTCTTTGAGACATCAGAAATGGGATCACACAGAAGTTTATTCTAAAAACTGGTAAACGTTTTGCGATGTGAAGATATCCTCTTTTGTTTACTTGCAACAAAAAACACCAACCTAAAGATTCACTTTGGATGTTCTAGGAGAAAAAAAATACATGTAATATACTTGAAAATATAAGATGATCATTTATGAGGTTTCATGACCTTGGAAAAGCAGAGTAGGCTTCCTAGGAAATAGAAGAACAATTAAGAGATAACACATTTTATTACATTATTCTACTGTTACCAGATTTTTGTTCTCATCTACTTTGACTCTCCCTTAAATAAGGATAAGTGGTTGGAAATATGGATTGCCTTATAAGAGAAATATTTATTCTATGAGCAGCCATAGTAGTGGAACCCAGTTTCTGCTCTGAGGATGAAAAGAAAGCTCTGGCTATTTCCTTAGGAGGATAGCTCAATTTGGGCATGGAGGATTGAATAAAAGGAAGATGTTGAGGGCTATGGAGTGTTCTCCAGGTCTCTGTTTATATCTGTATGTGTTTTTCTAAAGTTTGATATTCATAGCATAGAAAAAAATCATTTGTATATCCATCAGTTTAGCATTAATAGCAATAGGTTATTTTTTATATCTCTTAGCTACATCACTCTGGGATTATGAAGATGGAAGAGTGCAAGAGGATTATGCTTTATGTTAATAAATTCAAACCTCTAGTTTCAGAACATGTAGTATAGTTGCATTGCCCAATTGCCTGCCACCAATTTCAATTTTGACCCTGAGAATAACACTTAAAATTATGCCTCAGTATTTATTTTCCTAGCTTTAACTCCAAAGTCAACTTGCCTGAACTTGGTCAAATCCAAGTTAATTCCTGACCCTGTTTTTATATGCTTGTGTATACCCCTTACATAAAATAATTGATTTAAAAATTCACAATAAGGAAATATTCCCTACTTCCAGAATAATTTAGTTCTATTATCGGAAGATAATAATTAGGTAGTCCCTCAGTGTAGTTTGACACAAGAGACACAAGACTTGGGGTAAGTGAAAAATATCCTTTCCTTTTTTAAATGTTGTAATCTAAATTGAAATCTAAAATATGTTCCACTACCCCATCCTAATTTCACGTAATTTTATATTCAAATATGTATATTTGAGTTTTAGCGTATAGCTGCATAGCTGTATTGTGTGCCAGAATATAGGAATCTTATTTCCACTTGTTTAATTTATTACTTAAAATTAATGGCATATTGTAATACTGAACTCTAAAGCAATAAACTGCAAAATTTTGCCAGTACACATTCAAACATTATTTCCCAGTTTAGTCCTTTGCTGGACAGATTTCCTCTGCCTGCTCAATTTGAACACATTTAGTCATTTGTCATCAGACTCCCAATTTGACTGAGTTAACATATTTTATTTAATCTTCCCCAAAGGAAATATATTGAATTCTACTAAAATAGCAGGGCTTTTTTGGGGTGAAGAAGTTGCACAATAAATCACACGCACATAGCTAACACTTTAATATCCTGCATATATGTAAGGAAAACAACTGCCAAAGTAGTTTAAAGTATAATGAAACATAATCTTCCTCCCACACATGAGTACTTGCATTTCTGTTTTCTCGTTATATCTTTTTGAGGAAAGCTAAAAAATGCTGCTTTTATTTTAAAATATCACTTTTAATATTTATTAAAATATAATGTAAATGGATTTTTGTTCTTTCAAAGTGTATTAGGAATAGACATTTCTTATCTCAAGAAGGGACATATATTCAAAGCAGGTTATTTAGTAGGAATGCAAGAACCACCTTGAAAACTTACGATTTAACATAAGAAGGAAGAGAAAATAGTAATACTGGCCTAAAGGGGGAAATACAACCAAATATATTATTTTACTGAATAAGTTGAGTAGAGGACTTAATGACAAATTTGAGACTAAGTTTTGCAATAGGTGTTTGTTTTAACACTCCGTGATGTTTTTATGTAAAAAGCTGAATACCTTCTAAATAGTGGAGCTGCTTATTTTCAGTCAAGGGAAAACTATGGGCACATACATGTTCCACTGATATTATTTAAGTTAGTAGAAAATGGGCTATGTATATAGAAGATGCATATTTTAGAATAAACTGTTATAGAGACTTTTGCTCCAGAACCAGATAAAAGGGGAAAAAGTTTGTAACTCAGCCCCAAATTTTGACTCTTTAGCATAAAACATATTTTTGGTTAGAACTTAAGAAGTTTAGTTTTAAAATGAAATAAATTTTCCATTTTTCAAGATAACCTGCATTAAAACATTGGTTCTCATGTGAGTTGATTCATACGATGTTTCTATATATTCCTCCTCATTGATTATTATCAAGTCTTAGTCATTTTCTCTAAACTTTAGTCATCAAATTTTCATAAACATTCAGGCTAAATTGTCAGCCAAGTAAAAAATAGTTGAGATCATTATTAATATTTCAAGTAAGAGGTTCCTATATTTGAATTTTATGATGTGACCTCTTTTCCATAGTCATGTATTATTTAAGTTGTATAATGCCAAGTTTTCATCATATATATTTTGACAGATTTTCTTCATTCAGGCAATACTAATAAGGCATCCAATAATTGCAAGCTACTTCTAGGCACAAATACAGGATATAAGACATGACTGTCCTCAAAAAGCTTACATGACAATAAGAAAAAATAGAAAATACATGACATAGAATAAATTCACATGAAGCATCACGAGCCATCTTTCTACAGAGGATTGGTTTTGCAATGGAAAGAATATTGGTTTTAAAGCCAAATGCCCACAGTTTGAATCTTGATTGAGACACTTATTAACTATGTAGCTTTGGGCATGTTATTTTATTTTCTTAGAGCCCCAGTTTCTTCATCTGCCAAACCGGAATACTAATATCTAAATTACAAAGTTACAGTTAGGATAGGAGATAATCTGTATAACGTGCCTGACACATGATGGTTGTTGGAAGACAATTCTCCATGATTATCTCATATTTCTTCTGCATGGATCAAGCCATCTGAGAAAAAGCATTTATAGCTAATTTTGTATAAGGACACATTCCAGGATAGCAAAGCTGAAGATGTCTTCCTCCCTGGAGTTATCCACGATAGTAACGATAAAGCCTTTCCCTTCCCCTCCCTGGAGGAGATTCATTTACATTCCATGGTGATAAACTGAGACATCTGCTCACATCTCAGAGTAACAATAATGTCTCTCTCTTTTGTGAGAGAAGAGGATGGGCATGTCACCAGTAGTCCTATATAAGATTGGAGTTTCTGAATTGTGAAGTTGCTTTCCTTTGAATGCACAGGTGACATATGGCCCTCACCACATCACATGTGGGAATTGGGGCATGGAGGAACCCATGAGCAATACAAAAGAGCAGTACAACAGTATTGCTCTTGTTGCTGCTTTAGTTGTGGGTAATAAACTGCCTTTGTCTCTGCCCAGATAGATATAGTTGGTAGATGATTGATAGATAGATAGATAGATAGACAGAAGGGTGATAGATTGATAGATAAGTAGAAGGACAGATACACTGTTGCAGGTTAAATTTTAGCTTGCAAGTACAGTAACATTTCAAACCATTTAATTTTGATGAACAGTAGTTATTCAAAACTTATTCGTTATTTTTATTAGTAGAATTGGTAGTTTAAGAACTATCATTGTTATCAAAAAAGGTGTTATCAAAGAAGGTGTCAAAGATGAGGCAGCATTTGTACTGGATCTTTAAGGATGGACAGAATAAGACCATTACAGATGGTGCACTTCAAATGTCAGTAATACTATAGACAAGACTGTGTGCAAGAGGTGAGCAAATCATTGCTGGGCTCATACTGTTAATAGAAACAGTAAGTTGTTCATTCTGCTAAAGCGCGGGTTACGCAGGGAAGAGTAGACAGAAACAAGAACTAGAAGGGTTTGATTCAAGAGCATGCATTGCCTTATCAGGTAAGTCGTTTTAAAAAGATCAGATAGCAATAGGAAAGAAATTGCATTTTTAGCAAACAACAGGACATTCAAAGTTGTATTTTGAAAAGATAGCTCCATTTGTAGTATGTATTAGGGAGGAGGTGGGAGTATGTATGTATTAGGGAACAGGTGGAGACTAGAAGAGAAACTTTTCCAGTCTTCCAGATGAGAAGTCATATGGCCTAAAACCAGACAGTGGCAGTGGCAACCGGCATGGGTAGACGCCACTGTGCAATAACGTGTGGAATCTTGTTCTTGGCTCACAATATTTCTTACCTTTGTTTCAAAGAGTCTGATCTGTTCCTAACCTCAGAATGCACACAAGGACTCAGCGGCTCTGTTCCGTGTCATTTTCTTACTATTTCACAATGAACTAAGTTCACAACTCTTAGGCTAGCAGAGGTAAACCAAGCTTTATAGACCATCATTAGATAGGCGCAAGTTCAGCTGCGTGTGACCAAACCCTAATATAACAACACAAAAGTTTTAGTAACTACCATTTGCTGGGCACACAGAAATTGTTTCTGTGTATGTGTGTGTGTGTGTGTCTGTGCATGTGCGTTTGTATCTCCCTCCATCTTTCTCTTTCTCTTTTAAAAGAAGCCCAGAGGTAAGTAGCCCAAAGATGACAGATTTTAAAGACATGAACACCTCTGCCTCCTAGAATCTCCACAGTGTGGCTCTCTCCAAATGGTCCAAAATGACTGTTTAAAGTCTACCCTTCACATCCTTATGCCAAACAGCAGAATGGAAGATGGAGCAAACGACGCACACTTTATTTCCACTTACACCTCTTGAACAAAGCACAGTCACAGGCCTATACAGAGCTGCAAGAGAAAAAGGGATATGTAGTATTTTCACTGGAGGCAATGAGCCCAAATATTAATAAAAATTGGGGTTCTTTTGTTGAATGAAAGGGAATGCTGGATACCTAATAGGCAGCTACACAGAGGGGTTCTATGGAGCCCTCATTTCTCATAGTCTTTCTGAGATATTTCACATTAAAGCTCAGGGTTTGCCCAATATAGGATGGACTTGCTCGAGCCAGATTCCCAGAATGTGACACCAAAGTGTCACGGGGCTTCTTGACTCAGAGAATTCATCTTCACTCACGGGTATTGCCTATCAAATTCTAAGTCACCATTTTAGCAAGTGGAGCATGTCACAATCAAATGTAATATAAAGAGAAAAGCTCAAGGTTGTTATTATTTTTATTTAATATTTTAACAACATTTGTTTGTTTTTAAGAATCTACTTTTTAAATGCGCTATCACCAAAGATAAGATAAGACGATAAAGGTAAGACAAGATAAGGCGATAAATGTCGCAGAGAGCTATCAAGGACATTCCAAGTATATTAACAATGAAAAAGGATAAGGAGATGAGAAAAGGTTTCAGAGCCATGTAGACATTGAGCAGCTAGGCCTTAGAGAATGGCAGAACTTGGATTACGCTGAGATGGAAGGGGACGAGAGAAGAGTATTCAAACTGAAGAGAATGAAGCCAGCGTGGTATAAAAGCACAGGGCGGGAATGTGCCAGGGAACTCCTGAAGCATGGGCTATGCAAAGGGAAATGGGAAAGAACGAGATCATAGAAGGCCTTTAATTCTGAGCTCCAAAGTCTGTACTTCATTGCTGTCTGCTCAGAGTTGATGTGGAGCTGACTTCTACGTGTGGGCACGTAGGAAGAGAGAGAAGGGAGCAAGCTAAGCACTGAGATAGGTAGGACAATATCACAGTGGGAATATTCCACTGACATCCTGTCCCAAGGCTGCTCTCAGGACAGGACAGAGTGCGTACTGCCTCCTAAGAAGAGTTCAGAACCTCAGGCTGAGAGGGTCGAGGCCACCACCAGGCTACTTTCTCTCAACTTAAGAAGACTGTCCTTCCAGTTTCCAAACAATCAATTTCCCACTACTGCTATGACTGAAAGAATTGAAGCTCAACAAATGTTTTTGCTGTGAAGATAGCTATATGGTCATGGATATTGTGAAATTTTCAATAAAATGTTTATTGGGCACATAATGAAATCTAATTATGTTTAAAGCAAAATATAACTGTGTACACAAGCCTACCATGAGCATTTTGGATGAATTCAGACCTCAGCCAAATTCCATAAAATCTATTAACTGTTCTTTGGCAAGCCTAAAGTATGATTAAAGGTGCTATTTTCACAAAAATACCTATAAACACACAGCTTCGAATGTATAAGAATAGAAGTAGATGGGAATTGAGTCTACCTTGAGACAAGACTGTATTTTTAATTTTCACATAACCTGAACAGAAGGCTAGATGTATTCAAATGCTTTATTAAGCCAAACCATATCATTGGAAATCTTTTTTGTGTATTATTTTATTTTATTTGCCTTTACATTCCCAAAAATTATTAGGTTGGTGCCAAAGAAATTGTGGTTTCGGACCA
>NW_012137303.1:5014565-5017586 GCF_000956105.1 Propithecus coquereli
ATTTTATTATTTTTCAATATTTTTCCTTTATACCACTTGCATTTTGTATCTTGATAAGCCCAGGTTTGTGAGCATGTCTACCTATATTTTATTCTGTAATTTTTATAGTTTTAGTTTCTATTTTGAATTCAGTGAATGTCAGTTGGATTCTGACTTTTTTGAAGAACAGAAGATTATCACAATACTGCAGAATATTTCATGTTTTTCTCATGGATTTAATATTCTAGGTTGGCAAACTAAATAGATTCTCTATTCAATACTAATGACCTTTTTGCCAAATGATCTTCATACCAAAATGGCAGTTTTAATGCCCATTCTTTAAAATGCCTTGTTATCATATGGATCAAACCTCTCCTCACTCCACCACTTCCATTGCCTTCATCATTGTTCTTTTTTAAGAGTGCCTTGGCTGTTCTTGCCCATTTTCTTATCTGAAAAATTTTAGTGTCAATTTATAAGATAGCTCAAAAAAAAACCCTATAGAGATATTAGCTAGGACTGCTTTTATTTAAAGATTAATTTAGAGAGAATTTTTCTAACACATGTCCTACATACAGTCCAGTTTTTCTGGTGGGTATATAAATACTGTATTCTAAACCCCAATGTTACTACAGTCTCAAGGCTTCTATAGGTTACTGATGACATGTGATCAAACTTGCACAGAAGACACATCACTTATATTTCTAAAGTCTTTCATGGTCCTATTGTGTTATTTAATCAAGATTCTTTATATTATTGCATCTCGATCCAGCAACAGGAAGAATATATGATAATTCCCGTGTTACCAATGTGGAAATTGTCAACAGCATTTGATGGAACTACCAGACACAAATCTAAGTTTTATGTTCTCTAGTCATGTGCTTTTTTCACTCCACCAACATGTTAGATCAACCTCTTAAAATATCACCAGAATAATTCACTTTCTTTCTATTGAAAAGCTGGACCAGTCGCTGTTGAGAGAGAATAGGTACGATCCACAAAACACTATCTTTAAAAGGCACGTACAATTTGATCTGAAAGCACTTTTGTAAATTATGGAGTAGCATTTCTTTGATTTATAGTTGAAGAAATTGAGGCTAAGAGAAGTGAAGCCATTTTTGAGATTGCCTAGCTGGTTGGTGATTACATAGCATCCGTTTTTAAGCACATGTTTTGGCTTTGATCTACTGGCAACTCTCCCTGCTGAAAGCTGCCATGCTAAAAAAATAAATAAATAAAATAAAACAAAATAAATCTGCTGATATCCATGTTTAGAAACTCAGAACAAGAGTGACAGCTTCTATGAGACCTCAAAGTAGCAAGTGATATTTCTATTCTAGTGTTCCCAAGGTTTGCACTAGCCACTTGAGAAGTTCTTTCTGAACAGGGATTAACAATATCATGCCTTTACTCTTCGTTGTCACCTTGACTGATATTGTTTTGCTAGATTCAGTCTGTAATCACCTGGTGGCTAACCACCAGTGGTTGTTTAGTTCCCATGTGCTTCATTTTAATTTGAAGGGACACAAATTATAGCATGTTTCTGACCTACTTGTAAAAAACAAAAGCTAAAAACTTAGAAACCAGACTTATTATTTTTACATTTTGTCTTTGCTTTGATCAAGAACTATGTTTTCTGAGGTGAAATGATTAGCTAAACATTTTAGCCACAGGTTATGTTAGCACCTCTTTTTGTAGCTCTTCTTTAAGTGTCTAGGCAAGTATTTCACTATGAGTTAATGAGGTGGTGCTGAAGTCATCATCCAATCTAACCTTTTTTTTATTTGCAAGTAGGTTATCATGAGAAAGTCAAATTTTTTCTAGTCACTGCTTCTTAAGTTGCCTAATTTTATAGCTCTTTTAAATATTTCTGTAGACTATTAAGTCAAAAAATAGTATCACAAAGCTTCTGAGGCATTTATTTTGCATGTCATTTTCTTGTAATTTTTAATTAAAGCAATTTTTACAAAGCAAAATTAATACCCTTCAATGAGTAGATTGTTGTTCCGTGACTACTGTACAGAGTTGTTGTTCTTCAGTCTTGCAGATATCAACAGTGACTGTTAAGATGGATTTAACAAAAGATTTTGATATGAAGTCAACATTTGATTTTTCCAAAATCCAATTAACTCTCTTGCTAGTATCCCCACTTTTCCTCAATTTCTTTCATTCAGACTCACTCAGCCTCCTCAATCATGATGAAATCTAATCTGGATACTTGAAAATGGCTAAAATTATCACAAAATGATCCATACTGGTTCACCGTAAATTCATAATTTTCAACCCCAACTGGTCTCTTAATGGTATCTGGCAACACTTGTTTCCATACTCATCTTCTTACTGTGCTTTTGCTACTTTCAACACTCTGCTCAGACCTTTAGCATGTTTACCACCTTCTTACTCATACTAGACAATCTGGTCAGCTTCTTACATAGAAAAAAATTGGATGATAATTTTCCCTGTTTCCCACCACCAATCCTTGATTGTTTGTTATATTTCACAGTGGAAGAAGATTTCCTGTCCCTATGCAAGACCAAATCCTTCACCTATGCTCTGGGTCCAATGAACTTGAAATTGGATCACATAAATCTGGGTATTATTATACTGTCTTCTTTGTGTGTCACTCTCCATCAGTAGCTTCTTGTGGGCAGGGATCTTGTCTGTCTTGCTCACAATCACGTTTCCATTAGCTTAGAAGAGCACACAACAAAAAATAGGTGCTTGATAATGTTTAGGGTAGCATGTACTCCATAATTATTTATAAAAGTTGCCTAAATGAATTCAGTGAGTATCTACACTATGCTAATAAGCAGTTTACATTCTCAGTACTTCTAAACCTGGATAAAATGAAAATGATATACAGCCTCCAACTTCTGTGGATTATTTTACCTTTTCTACTTTTTCTATTTTTGTTTGTTTGTTTTTGGACCTGATTTCTTGGCTTTGGTTCCTCCTAATAGCCTTGTCTTCAGATTCAGGCCAGATTGACATTTATTATCTACTATAAACTTGTCTTGTAATGAATTCTATATTTTTCCAGGA
>NW_012137303.1:5028862-5031256 GCF_000956105.1 Propithecus coquereli
GGGTCTCGCTCTTGCTCAGGCTGGTTTCGAACTCTTGAGCTCAAACAATCCGCCCGCCTCAGCCTCCCAGAGTGCTAGGATTACAGACGTGAGCCACTGCGCCCGGCCCGGACCATGAATTTTAAATCATAACTAAGCTCAAATACATCTTTATTAATCAAAATAGGAACCACTACAATCAATACATTTTTGCCAATGAGAAATAAGTTTGTTTATTCCTGTAGCATAAAAATCTGTAGCATAAAAATCCATGCTTCTAGATTTGATGAACTCTTGGAAAGCATTTTCTGCATCCTGCTTATTGTGGAAGTGTTTTCCCTGCAAAAAGCCGTTGAGATGCTTGAAGAAGTGGTAGTAGGTTGTCGAAAGGTCAGGTAAATATGGTGAATGAGACAAAACTTCGTAGCCCAATTCATTGAACTTTTGAAGCATTGGTTGTGCAACATGCAGTCAGGCGTTGTCATGGAGAATTGGGCCCTTTCTGTTGACCAATGCCGGCTGCAGGTGTTGCAGTTTTCGGTGCATCCCATCGATTTGCTGAGCATGCTTCTCAAAGGTAATGGTTTCGCCAGGATTCAGAAAGCTGGAGTGGATCAGACCAGCAGCAGAGCACCAAACAGTGACCAGGACCTTTTTTTTGGTGCAAGTTTGGCTTTGGGAAGCACTTTGAAGCCTCTTCTCCATCCAACCACTGAGCTGGTCATTACCGGTTGTCCTTTAAAATCCACTTTTCGTTGCACATCATAATCCCCTCTAGAAATGGTTCATTGTTGTTCCCTTCGAGAAGAAAAGATGACACTTCAAAACAACCATTTTTTGATTTTCAGTCAGCTCATGAGGCACCCACTTATCAAGCTTTTTCGCCTTTCCAATTTGCTTCAAATGTTGAACGTCTATAGAATGGTCGACCTTGAGTTCTGAGGCAACTTTTCCTGTAGTTGTAAGAGGATCAGCTTCAATGATTGCTCTCAATTGATCATTGTCAACTTCCGATAACCGCCACTGCACTCCTCATCTTCAAGGCTCTTGTCTCCTTTGCAAAACTTCTTGAACCACCACTGCACTGTACATTCCTTAGCAGTTCCTGGGCCAAACGTGTTGTTGATGCTGAGAGTTGTCTCCACTGTTTATGAATAAGATAATCGCTTAAATTTGCTTTTTGTCTAACATCATTTCCATAGTCTAAAACACATATAAAATAAACAGCAAGTAATAAGTCATTAGCAAGAAAACACAAAGCGAGAAATGTGCATTAAAATGATGTATAATGTAACCACATTTATTTAAGAATGTATATCAAAGAGCAAATGTCAACGATGCTAAAACCACAATTACTTTTGCACCAACTTAAATAAAAATCGCAAAGTCAATTGTAGAGAGAATTTGAAAAACAAGTATGGCAGTTTTTTCTGTTTTAGTTTCTTTTTGTCCCTCATAAACTTTTTTTCTTTCCAGCTAACCCTAGAAACCCAAATAAAATTGCATCAACCCTAAATCCACATCTGTTCATTTGACATCCAAAAGACCTTAGAAAGCATAGACTGGTTTTATTCTCTCAGTAGGAGTTCAGGAATGCTATCAATAAATATCAGTAACTTCAGATTACCTATCATGATCCATCCCCACAACAGTTTAGTATCTGTTCAAGATGTCTCGTTCTTAAGATCCTTCTCTAAACCTAAGTGATTAAAAGCAACATCATGTTGGAAGTTCAGCAGGCCCCAGGTTCTAAGGACTTGGCTTCTGATATTCAAACCTTGTTTTGTTTCAACCCAACTCTCCAATCTCAGCTATGTCTTCTCCAGTTCAAGATCTGCCCTTAGTTTTTAACTCTTGACTTGGCATTGTTCTCTGATTCTCAACAGTCCAATCACTCTGCCAGATTAAGGTAAATTCTCCTCAACAACTGGCCAGTCATGCTGTCCTTCCCAAGGATAACTGCTGGGAGTGATGGGAGAGTAGACTCTTTTGTTTTATGCATATTCATACATAAATAGATATGTAATGTGTATAAATACACACAAGGTATAAAAATGATATGTAGATATCAATACATATATAAATTTAGACAATGTATAAAATATATACAGACATTTTTATACTTCCTCTTCTGTGAACCACTTGTCCATATCCTTTGCCTAATCTTCCTTCTTTACTTCCTTGCTCCCTTCCTCCCTCCCTCCCCGCCTTCCTTCTTTTCTTCCTTCTTTCTGTTCCCTTTCCTTCCTTCCTCCTTTTCTTCCTTCTGTCCTGTCTTTTCTGAATTTTTAATATCTTTTAACAGTGCTTTCTTTATTCTCTCTTCCATTGTTCCCTCTATCAGAATGCCCCTTGCCAAACTTTCTCCTAACCAACTTCTATTTATGCTTCCAACTCAATTCAAACACCATTACA
>NW_012137303.1:5034231-5038454 GCF_000956105.1 Propithecus coquereli
TGGGACCATTCTAGCATCAGCATATCAAGCCCATACACACCCAAGCAGGGATCTCTATCTCACTAAACCAGATCTCTCAAAAAAAAAAAAAAAAATCTCTGAAAAAAGTACACATGAAACATGTAATGCAACATATAACCAGAGTGGCAACACATCAAATAAGAAAACCCTGGAGAAACAGAAGTCTGTTATGCTGTGCAACCAGGGAAGGAGGACAGGTTGTGGCCACTCTAAGAAGAGAAATACAAAACAATGGCTTAAATTCTGCTCTTCCCTTTCCTTAGACCATTGCCTTAGGACTTCATTAAAGGTGTCCTTCGGAATAATATATAGACAGTGCAAGGCCCTACTAGAGTAAGGAGATGAAGAAAACCGGGTAGAGATTGACTAGCATCTGACGTCCACTCCTACATCCCTCCCCTTAAAAGCCCCTAGTGTTGAGGGAATGCAACCCTCTTCCCCTATCTGTTCCTCCCTGAGATTTTGATGGTCAAACTGAAGGAAGAGTTACTTGGTGGGATGAAATGAAATGGGAGTGAATAATTGTATATTATCTCTCCTAGGGATTTCCACCCTAGAACTCCTCCCTTCCCCTTATCTTGAACTCCTGACTATCTCAGACCCCAGTGTAACCTTAGGTCCTTTCTCAGTTTTCATTATTAAATAGAATAAATGATATCCCAGCCAAATACATGTTTAAGAAATTCCCAAACTTTCCTAAAATTTGCTAAGTGTAACTACAAATTGGTCTAAGGTCCGAAAGTTATTCTAGAGTATCCCAATTCTCTCCAGTTTTCTAGGGTCCAGAAAATTATGAGTAGCCCAGTTCCTCATCTTTTGCAGGTGCACAAGGTGGGGTACAGGGGACAGGACATAATGGTCAGATTGATTGTAGATCCTCAGAAATTCTGCACAGTTCCCATGGAAGATGGCTTACTTTCCCCCTTGTGATGTGGAGCAAATATGGAAAACACCAGATGGGAGAGATGCCAAAAATATGAGCTACCCAAACCAAGGACAGGGATCATGAGTTCAAATCTCACCCAAGCCCACATGACCAAAAAGAAAGGGACTTTTTCTCCTAATAGCTATGTTTCTCTTGCAAACACAAGAGGCTAAAAGAATCATTTTTGAATTCTGACTCGAGACCCCAGATTTCAAACTTAGGACACTGGCAGAAAGAGATGGGATATAACTATAACTATGGAGACAGGTTAAAAATTGGGTGTGTCTCCGATTAGATTTTAAAAGACCAAATAGTTTTGTTTGTGATACTGTGAATTTCTTTCTTGGGAGATTTAGGGGAAGTAGGTACAAAGAGTGAAAAGCGTTGCTTTTTAAAGCTATATTTTTCTTACAAAAAATAATACATATAAGGAAAAGTGTATAAGATATAAATGTACAGGTAACCACCATCTAGGTCAAGAAATAGAACATTACCAGTCCTTCAGAAGCTCTTTCCTTCTCAATCCAACCCCCACCTTCCTCTTTAAAGATAGCCATTATCTTCACTTTTATACTAATCATTTTATGGCTTTACTACTTAAATATCCTTCCTTATACAATGCAGTTAAGGCTTTTCATATTCATACAGTATTTATTTCTTTACGTCTAGCTTCTTTGGCTAAACTTGACTTTGATAAAAATTCATGGCTTCTATTGTTTATAATTGCAGCTCAATCATTTTCATTAATTCACAATTAATGAGTTCTCCTGAGCTCATCCATTCTCCTATTGATGATATTGGGGTTCTTTCCACTTTGTCATTCCTGTCCTCTGGAGTACATACGCATGCATTTCTCTAGGACATATACCTAGAAGTGGAATTACTGGAATATATGGATATGCCTAACTTAATTAGATAATAGAAAACCATTTTCCAAAGTTGTTTTCCAAAATACTTTGTTTTTCCCTGATGATTATAAACCACTTGGATAACCTCTTTTATGATTTAAAAACATGCTTTTCCAACTGCCTGTATTTGTATATTCTCTGCCCATTTTTCTATAGAATTATCCTTTTAGAAAACTGATTAAAAAGTTAAATGACTTGATCAAGATCATACATATTATAAGTTGTAGAAATATGTCTCAAACCCTGACGTGTCTGATTCAAATATTCTTAATTGCTATTGCCTCCCAAAAGAGCTACAGACTAACATATGGGAAAAGCCAAATATTTGCATTCATTAATGAATATACTAAATAATTCTGTGTTTAAAAATATTGTCCATTGCATACTAAGCATGCCTCTTTGTATATGTGTGTATTATATATGGCAGTGCTAAGTATGTGTAGGTTTGTACTTATAAGGAATGTTAGATAGAGATATAATCACCTGAACCCTTTCAAACTCATCTGAGACTGGTTTTCATTAAACAAAGTCATAACACATAAACTCAGACTCGTTGATGTGACTGAATTTTGTATTCATACAACTATACGTATATCAGCATGATATTGACACAAAGCTATTGCTTTTTAACAACTGATTAAACTGAGAGGCAGCAATATGTGAGCAAACAAATGATCTGGAGACATAATATAAAAATTGTGAGATCTCATTTAAATGAGCTCAAATATTTGTTCTCTTGGCCTTTCTCTCCAACCATATTCTTCCCTTTTCTCTGTTGATTCTTCTTCCTGTTTCACTCTCCTCTCTTCTATTTTTAGTATATGAGACTTACAAGGATAAAACTATTTCAATGTATTAGAGGTAAAGAGTTGTAGAAAAGCAACTAAGGAAGACAGGGATAGAGAAAGATGGGGAGATTTTCTTTGGATAGTGGCTTGCAATTCAATTGCCTTCTTCCAACTGCACATTCTATGTAAATGGTCACTACCTGCCAGAACATCACGCCCAGGGAATGGGGCTTTATCCTGGTGCCAATAAAGAAGCCACTGTTGTCAAGCTGCAAGTACAAGCCCTCAATTAGTACGTGCCGTTCATCTCTGTCAACACTAATGAAATTCAGAAGCCTAAAGTGAAAGGTACAGCAACTGGTTTGGGAGTTTAAATATTAATACCTTTAAGTTTCATTTTCCCATCCCTTCCATCCTCCACTGCCTCCACTGGGAAAGTGAGCAGAAGGAGCCTCGCCCCGCCGGCATATGCACGCCCAGGAGTCGAGGCTGAAATCCAAGTGGCACTGAAGAATTGTTTTGAAAGGCAGGGAAAGAGGGGAGGGCCAGGGGATAAAACTCGGGTGCCCTATTGAACTCTGACAAGACAAATGAACCTTCAGTCATGATATTCCAGACCAGAACTGACAACTTTCAAAGGCAGAAGTTGCATTGCAAGTGCAGCCTGTCTGTCAGAACCCACCAAGAAGAATAACAAATGAAGGTTGAAATGTAGCAACAGTCCATTTGGAGCATGCTTTTAGACAAAGCAAATACAGTATTAAGGAGCCCAATCTCTGAAAATCATCATGAAGTATCTACAGACCTCTTTAGGAATGCAATAGTACTATAGGCTGGATATATATATATATATATATACACATTTAACAGAAAGCACTTAAAAATTATTTTTTTCTTTTATGATTTAAAAACATGCTTTTCCAACTGCCTGTATTTGTATTTTCTCTGAGTTAATCCGAAAGTTTCCTACAAATGATGTGAAAATTTGCCATGAATCAGAACCGAAACATTTGACGGCAAATCCCCTGCTGAAATCTGAGAGCCTGCGTTGAACAGATTTCTGTAGTATAGGCGGAACACTGCCAAGAATTTTTTTAAGAGTCATGATGTCTCGGAGGAAATATATAAACAGTTTCTTGATTCTTTTAACCAGTACTGCCAAAAACCCTTTGCCTGACGTTAGGGCCAGCACACTAGGCATAGCTCTTTCCTTCTTCCTACGAGTTCCTGATTTCATCCATCTTCTCCCTCGGCTTGCTGGCCTGTAGCGTCTCTGCTCTCTGGTTTGAACTCGGTCAAATTTAGAAGCTGCTTCCTTTTTTCAGTTAGCAGTAGGTCAGGTCAAGCACAGGTCAGTTGGTACCTTCTTCTTTGAAAGCTGTTTCTGTGGGCGTTTTTTAAGTCATACACAATCTTCTGCCTTCAGCCCTTCCCAGCATGGCACCTATTATAAATTCATAAACCTCAGCCCGTCCTCACACTTCACTGCACATCATCTAAGAGGGTACATGCAAACGTTACAAAGCCATCTTGGAGCAAACACATCTCCTTTCCAAATCAGCTCATTAATAAAAATGCTCC
>NW_012137303.1:5038504-5062765 GCF_000956105.1 Propithecus coquereli
GCTCCCTAACTTTAACTCCCCACAACCACCACTCTAACATTTGGTGAGGAGTAATTATGTGCCAGGAACAGCAAAGGTATTTATATAGATTTTCTTTAGTCCTCACCACCACCCTGCAAAGCAGGATCTGTTATCCTCATTCTACACATTCAGCAAACGAGGCTCAGAAAAGCTTATTAAGATATTGATAAAACTCCAAGGGGCTACTCTGGAGGTATGCTACTCTAAGATAGGTCAGTTGGGCCACAAAAATGGTTCTTGTCAGTAAAAAAAAAAAAAAATCAAGTAGCTGGCTGATAGAAAATCACGCAGCTGACCTCAATGGGATTAGTTTGCCCCTTTTGACCTAGAAATTTAAGAGAGGTATTTGTTTTCCAATAGCTAAAAATTGAACACAACACTTTTGGAAAATGGAAAAGAGATGAGAATAAAAAATTGGATCTCAGAAGAAGAAATTGACAGAGTGAGGAGATATATTAATAATTAGATGAGCAACTTCTGGTCAGCAAAATCAGTGAACAGATTCTTATTAAGCACGTATGTAGCACTCTTCCAGACACTGACAGGTTTTCAAACTATCAGGTATTACTTCTTGCATGACAATCTAGTCAAAGAGGCAATACACAGCAATATATATTAGAGGTGCTCAGCAAAGGAAGAGAATAGTTTGAGCTAAGATGATCAGGAAAGACTTTAGAAAGAAAGTGAGGGTAAAATTGGTTAAGTTGGTTCTTCATTGAAGTATTTAGATAGGAGGGAGGATAAGGTAGTGGCTCCAGGGGAACAAATAGCAGGAACAAAGGATCAGGCAGTGAGCTGTCAGTCATGTCCAGTTACTACTGAGTAGAACACCCAAGGCAGGGCAAAAGTATACTAGGGAGTGGAGAAGATAAAGTTACAATGACAGTAGAAGGTATTGAATACCTGGATAAAGGTAGGTGTATGATTGATCCTGTGAGAAGCTACTGGTAATGATGTGAGATGTGATCTATGTTAGAAAACCATATCTTCTGACGTAAAGATTCCTGATGAATTTCTGCCTGGGGCAAAAAAACAAAGTCAGAGAAACCATTACATGTTTATTTTAATACTCCCTATATGAGGTGAGAAAGACCTGAATTATGATGATGATAATACAAATGAAATATATATTTTAAATGATCTAGATGTACAATAAAGTGAGAATCCAGGTTATTCTTGGTGACTGATTAGATTAATTGATCCAGAGTGGCAGATTCAGACTGAAGCACAGCTTCTAAATCTCCCGAAGTTAGGAATGCCATCCATCGTGCTTAGAGAAGAAGACAAGGAGTTTCCTTTCAGATATGCTTAATTTTAAGTGGCAGGGAAACATCCACGAGGGGGAGTACAACAGTAGATAGGTGTCCTGAAGGTGGATTAAAGTCAGAGCTAAATTTGGGTTCTTGGAAATCATTACATTGAGAGTAATTATAAAAATTTTGGGAAGTTGACAATACCTCTATAGTTCAATATGTATTAAACAAGAAAAGAAAATCATAATATTTCTGTACATAGATGGGGAGGCAAGGTGAAATGAGGAAATAAACTTTTGAAGGAGGCAAAGAAGAGGCCTGAGTGGTTAGGTGGAGAGCTAGGATTTTGTGGGTTTATAAAACCTAGATGAAGCAATCTCAATCAAGAAGGGAGGTATTTATATTATCAAAAAGCAAAGAGAAGACAGGAAGATTTTAAAAAGACTATTGAACTTGTTGGTTGGATTATTATTTTTCAGCAAGTATTAAACTTAGTGAGAGTGGGGAAATTTAGAAGTGACCAGATACCCTGGAAATTGAAGCAGCAGATATATTAAGCTCCTTGAAGACATTCTGTAGCGCAAAGAAAGCAAAACAGTATAGATGGCAGATTCTAGGGTATCAGTGCACCTCATAACTTAGATTTCTGGGTGACACACTGGAAATGTTAGAATAAACATTTCTGGAGTAATTCATAAACAAAAGAGAAGGGACATGATTAAAAGAAAAAGCCAATTGGAATTTCCTGAAATGGAGAAAGGATATCATACCCTCTGCATCTAGAAGGGATGGTAGTAGGTACAGATAAGGCAATATTTAAATGAAGAAGAAAGTAAATATGGGATTTATCACATTACCTCCCAAGAAGGCTATGCCTAATGTGTATCTCTGCTTCTCTCTTTATAAGGGTTTCAAAGTTATATTATTGCATGTATGCATTTCTTTACATCTTTCTTCCAAACCTTCCTTTCTATCTTTATTGTTTATTTGATTTGTTGATTTGTTCTCCATCTTCTTTTGGTGTCCCTGCTTAACTAGAAATACATATATATTTTTTATTCATTGTCTTTCTTATATATTTTAAGCTATTTATTCATGGTTCATAATTTTTACCCTCATGATTTATGATGCAAAAAATAATTTTTATGATCCCTCTTCTAGTACATATACAAGTCAAATAAATTATTAAGTTATTTCAATAAGAAAAGGATTTAAAACATCAGATCTTTAACTTTTTTATTTAAAAAATGACTAGTGTTTAAAAGTAGTCACAATTTTATCTTGTGGGGTACTTAAAACATAGACAATAACACAAAGATTGGACTTCAGATAAAGCTCTATTTTGTTAATAGTGAAATGAGTTACATTTTTGCTAAATTTACACTGGATTCTGGGAAAAGTGCATGTGTCAATTATAAACGGACCTGAGGCTGAATCTGTGCACTGAGTCCAATTTGAAAACGGTAAAACACTAAATAAATACTTAGACAGATTTTAAATTTTAGATGCATTGTATTTATTTTTATATCTTATAAAAATCATTATCTGTGGTCAAAATAGGATTCATATTATTGTCAGGTTGACTCGTAGGCTGTGGACTATTGACATGAGTCCAAGTGCATGAATAAAAGCCAGAAAAAAATCAGTAATTATCTAGACATTTATAAACACCTAGATGTTTGGCACTATTTAGAAAACATATTCGTGTTCAATTGTTATTCAAATATTGGCTTCCTGATGCTCCTAGAATTGTCTTTTAATCTTCAATCACCAAGGAATTTTTATTCTATTTTTCACATAGAAGCGTCATACATATGCTCCCTAACTTTAACTCCCCACAACCACCACTCTAACATTTGGTGAGGAGTAATTATGTGCCAGGAACAGCAAAGGTATTTATATAGATTTTCTCTAGTCCTCACCACCACCCTGCAAAGCGGGATCTGTTATCCTCATTCTACACATTCAGCAAACGAGGCTCAGAAAAGCTTATTAAGATATTGATAAAACTCCAAGACAGCACAGGCTTGTGTGGTTCAAGACTCACTTCCTTCCCACTGCTACACTAAGCAACCTTTCTTCCATCACACCTGGTATAAACTCTCTTTCATTGGAATTAAATTAATTCAACAGCTTCCTAAGTGGGTCTCCCTGCCTCAGGTCTCACCATTGGTCAACCCACTATAATACTTGTAATCTTTTGATATATCCCTTGTAACAACTTTCAGTGATCCCACAGACACAAGAAACAAGAGCCTCACAAAATAGCTTATTCAGGTAAGAAGGCAGAAGATGGAAAAAACATCTTTATTGTGAAATTTACATAATTTAGATTGCATGATACCTATTTATTGAAATTTATGGAGACTTTCTTTGTCAGTATGTGGCCAATATTTGCAAACATTCCATGTGGACTTTAAAAGCATAAATATATACACTCTATGGGGAGTGGGCATTGTAAGTTCCACCTATCTGATGGATCTAGCCTTTAAGATCAAACCTTCCAATTCCTTCCGTTGTCCCAGTCTTCTAAGTCCTTCCTCTGGTTTCACTTCTCTCTTTGCTGAACATTTAGTGTTTTATTGTTGCTACTGTTGTTCTTTTTGATTATTTCTGCCCATTCCCATATCTTGACCCCTTTCCAGAAGGAAGTTTTATAATGGCAGCCAAAGGCCACTGCCTTGCAGTAAAAGTGAGGACATCACAGGACACACTATCAAATCAGCTGTTAACCTGTTTTAGTTCTGGGTCATCTAGTCTAGCTCTATTATCCACAGCAAAGACAGCAGTTTGGCAGCCTTTCCAGCCTTCTGTGTAAATGTAGGGTGGGGGATAAGGTACCCTTTGAGATCCAAAGCCCTTGTTAGGCCCTGGCATCCAGCGGGCACTGGTGTCCTTTCTTCTGAGCACTTTCAGGCTCCACAGGATCTGAGCTTCCCAGGGCCATGGTCCACTCATGGGACCAGCCTCCCGCAGACTCCTCACTTCAACTCTTCACACCATGGCATTTCTACTTCATTTCTGGTCTGTAGGGATACTATCATTTTTAAGCCCGCCTATATTTATTTAATTTCTTCTTTCATATTTTATCTCCTTTAATACTGGTTTGGAGCAAAAAGACTGTTTGCAAATGCATACTGTCTTGATCAAAAGTTGGAACATTATACTTACTATATTATTCTATTTCCAATATACAGTCACTGCAATATGCATTGTAATTTAGCTGCTTGAGCATGTCAGTAAAGAAGCCTCCTTTCCTGAAGAATTGAAGAGGAAGCTGCACTCAGACGGAAGGAGAAAGACAGCTTGAAGCACAGAATATAGATGTGCCCAGCAAAACTCTAGGTGGCTTTCCTCCAACTGTACATCCCTGTGGCTTCCCAGACAGAAAGCCTCCCCGTGGCTGGGCGAAGTTACGCTGGAATGCATGTTTAAGCTGCTCCTTTTGGTCTTAGAGAAGGGTGAGGTAAGAACTGAGGATGAGTCTCAGTGATCTTCCAGAACACTGCAAACTCAAGGGCTTCCTCCAGCTCTACAATTTTATGGGCCTGTCCTTAAGGAACAAAATCCAGGTGGTAGGCATGGTATCTCTATTCCTCTCAGGGCTAGATTCAATAGCACAGGGAAAAGAATGTGCTCTTCAAAATGTTAAAACTAAAAATGCTGTCAGAAGTAAGAACAATGTGTTAAGATCACATCAGCTTTATGAAATCTGGAACTGCTGCCAGGGGCAAAGAGAATGGGTCAAGCTGTGTCCAAGTTGGTAAAAATGAATACACCAAATCAACAAATTGAGTTACAGATGGTTTCCTTACAAATTTTAAGTCTGCCTTTAATTCCCATAATGGCACTGTTTTTTTTTTTAATTAACCTGTGTTTTCCAAAGTGAAATAAAGGTCAATAATCTTGGAAATGCTAAAATATATTTTCCAAAGGTATACTTTCAACATAAGCACTAAGTGCAAGCACAAATGTAAAAAAAAATTCTCTAATTAAACAACACACATTTCCCCAACATTTGATGAATGTCTAATGAATAAAGCCTTAAGCAAGAAAAGTAAGATACTCCGTAAAGTTAACTTTTTAGTGTAGATTGAAAATAATGGTCTTGTAAATGAGATTTTGGGAAGAAACAAAGAGGGAAAATGTCTGTAAGGAAAAAAGCCAAAGAAAATAAAGTTGTAGTGAAAATTTTATGTGTACGTAGAACTTTCTATTTTCTGGCTTGATAAAAATACTGATAGGAGAAAAGCTTTCCCATTTGCAACATGCACATCTATTAGGAAAGAACTGTGTATGATCATTCTTAGATAATCTGGGCACAGAACTTCCAAATTGTTTTAAATATGGTTTTTATTTTAATTATTATGGTATTAATTTTTGAATAGATTATAGCTAATTCTGTATAGAGTAAACTTAGATTTTCATCTTGGTGCACATATTAGACATCCAATTTCTGTTTTATTAGAAGAACCCTCAAACTATCCTTGTCTCTGGAGAGTAATTTCACTTAATTAAAAAATAAAAAACAACTGTCTGCCTTGTAATGTCTCTTCTATAAATTTAGTTTTCCTGACCTATATGTTTCCTTCATCTCAGTCTTTCTATGCATTTCTTTTGTTTATGTGTGTGTGTGTTTGTTTAAACCTTTACTTCTTGGAAGCTACCTAGTTCAAGGCCTGATGGAGCCAGCCAGCACAAACCCTCTTCTGAAGCTTGTACGGTCTGTATGACAGTTTTGGCAGAAGAGGCAAGTTTCAGTCATGTATGATATCATCTACAGTAAGTGGTAGCATGCCTCATTTTAACTGTACTCCCAGCTCTACTCATCTGAACAGGATTTCCATTATTTTTTTGATTAGGTGACAATGAATTCTTCCCAGTGAATTAATCAAAACATAACCCATCTTGCCAAGTTTATCATTTTCTTCCTTTACAATAATTCCCTCCACCATTTCTTCTGCTTAACTTTAAGTTCTTCCAGCTAGACAAAATGTCATAAGCTTTATGATACTACTGCAGGCTTCACTGAACAAGGCCTGCAAAATCAGATACTGAATGTTTCACATCTAAATTATACTCAGTCCGCAATGGTTGTAAGTGAATGCTGGATGGTGGTGAATTTTAGCCTGCATCCCTACCTCTGAATGCAGAGGCTTCAAGGCTGACTGATGAGCAGTACCTGCCAAACATTCAGAAGCCTGGACACCTCCAACATGATGATGCTCAATGCCTCATTGCCATGAGGGCATGTGGTAGGAAGAATGATAGCCCCAAAGATGTCCACGTTCTTATGCCTGAAACCTATGGACGTATTAGGTTACATGGCAAAGAAGAGTAAGGCTGCAATGAAATTAAGGTTGCTAATCAGCTCATCTTGAGATGGGAAAATTATTCTGGATTATCCCAGGTGGGACCAACATAATCGCAAGCTCCTTAAATATGGTAGAAGGAGGCAGAACTTGGAAAAAGGCTACATGCCAAGGAATGTGGGCAATTTCTAGAAACTGGAAAAGACACAAAAATGGGTTCTTCTTTACAGCCCCCAGAAAGGCCTTCTGACACCTTGATTTTAGCCCATAGGGACCCATTTCAGATTTCTAGACTACAGAACTGTAAGATAATCAATTTGTGTTGTTTTGAGCTTGTGATAATGTGTTACAGCAGCAATAGGACTTTTTAAAATAGGTCCATCTCCAGATGGAACCCTGCCACTGCATAAATGTTAAACATGTCTTAATAATGTTACTTAGAGGAATAATGTCAATTTTACTTTTCATTAAAAATGAATTATAAAAGGCTTTCAAAAAAAGATGTCTATCAGGTACAAAAACCAGAATACATTGGCTTAAAAGAACCCATGTAGCAAAGACAGTATCTGGCACCAAGTAGTTTCTCAATAGGTGAGTTTTAAATGAATGAAAAGATACACTACTGTTGGCTACTTTAACTCAACTTTTCTACAGTCTATTATATAGTGCATTAACAGATGCTAGCCATTCAACATCAAATATTTGGTGAGCAAATACTTGGTGTTGGGCTTTGTTCTAGGGATGAAAATAATATGGCTTCAGAAAGAAAGATATTCCTGTAATTAGAATACTTACTGGAAAAGGAGGCTGAAATTGAGCTGGCTATTAAATCATAAGTAAATTATAGTTACATACAGAGGAGTGCGGAAGGTGTTCTAGCAGGGAAATACCTTAAGCAAGTGCTCAAACTTAAGTACATGGAACATTTCTTCAGCAGTGGTGGGCGGAAGAGGGCAGGAATAGTAGTGCCAAGTGCAGTGTCATGTGAGGGAAATAAGGCAACTAAAAGACAATCCCGAGGGCTGAGTGATGAATATTCACCATTTACATCCCAGTGCCTGCACCAAATAGGTGCTCAATTAATATAGGTAAATAATAACTGAATACACCAAAAGGATGAGAAATGAAAAGTACTTATGAGACATTTTAGAGGTCTTAAATGCCAAGTTAAGAAAGTAGGAATATTATACAGGCAAAAGAAAGATATTAATGAAAGGTTTCAAACAGTAAAATTACACAATGAAATCAGAGTTTTAGATTAATCTGCTAGTGATGTGAAGGCCTTGTGGGAACAGAGAGAAATAGTCTAGAGCTTCATTACTTTATGTCTGTAATGTTATCATTGCCTCCATTTGCTCTCTGAACTCAACATATAGAAAAGAAAGATGTTGTAGCAGATCAATCAAAAGTCTGTCCACCTTCCTCTGGCCACAGCCTTCATTAGTGAGAGCTCCAAAGCTCTACGTGGTTCTGCCAAGATCTCACTCCTTTCCCTCAAAGGCCCACAATTTCACCACTGTTATCTTTCTGAGGACTGTCATGACCTTCACGCCTGTTTATATCAATCACACAAGAAGCCCAGGACTCCCAGGTCATCCCTGATCCCCAATACTAACTGCTACATGGCTTTTTCCATACCTTTTCTGACTCCATCTCCTGCCCCGTCCTGACTTGTGAAACTCTTCCCCCGTGCTCTCTGGAACATGGGCCACTTCATCAGCAAAACCTCAAGTAGTCTCAGCTGCTTCTCTAAATTTCCCTCTCCTACTCTCCCTAAAACCTAATTCTCAAAACCAGTCTCTAGCTTAATCACAGCCTCCCCTGCAGCACCCCCAGGAGATGGTAGTTTTCCCTGTCATGGTTCTTATATTACTGTGCCTGATGTTCCTTTTACTACAAACACCCCAGCTTTGAATCTCACAACAGTCCTACTTTTGGCAATCATTTACACACCACTCCTAATTCCTTATAAATATTTGGTGTTGGCCCACTGTCATTCTCTTCAACACTACTGTCGACATCCTTGCTGATTTCTCTATCCTCATAGATGATCCTTCCAATCTCTTGTCTGTGTCTTTCATCTCCTCCAAAAGATCTTGCCCTCTACCTAGCATCAGCCATTCATTCCCACATCAAATTCTTAATTATTTATTCCTTTAAACTTAATAATTCATTTAAACTTTAAACACCCCATAACCTCCATGCCCTGTATCCCATTTTCTGATCACCATCTCCTAACTTAACAGCTCACATCTTTTGATATCCCAGCTCCAACACTCTTTGACATCACCAAGACCTTCAATACATTAATCCTACAAACTCTTTATGTATTTCCCCATTTATAGTATCTATACCTACAATAGCTTAGCCAGAAACATTAGAATCATCTTTGACCTTTTCCTTTCTCTTATGCCTCATATACAATTAATTAGAAAATTCTACAAATCCTGAGTCAAAATAAATTCAAAATAAATCCAGAACCCATCTAATTAGTACCTGCACCACTCTAACCTGAGACAACATCACATTCTCACCAGATTATTGTGATAGCCTCCCACCTACATTTCTGGAAAAGTAATTGCAGCCTATCACCAACCCCGCAGCCAGAAGGATTATTTTGAAATGTAAATCAGAGCACATTACTCCTTTGCTCAAAACCTTCCAATGGCTTCCTATGTGAGTCCAAATATAGCCAAAGTCATTGCAATAGCCATCAAGGTCATGCACAGCTTGGTCCCTTCTTACTAGTGTTACATCGTCTCCTAATACTCTCTTCCTTGCTATATTCATTCTGGTCACGCTGCACCCTTGCTCTTCTGGAGCATGGAAGGCCTATTTCTGCATCAAAGACTTGAGTTTACTGTTCCTTCTACCTGGAGCATTCTTCTCACAGAAAATCTGCATAGTTTGTTTCCTCAGTGGTCATATATAAACTGTTTAAAAAATAGATAGACAGATAGATAAATATAAAATCGTTTGTTTATTTTTACCAAGACATTTTGCCTTTTTGTTCACTGCTATATTCCCAGCACCTAGAACAAATCCTGGGAGAAATGAGTGGTTAATAAATATTTGTTAAATAAGTAAATGTTGTTCAAAGGGATGTAGAGGTGAAAAAGAAGATAATTCAACCAAAGGTCATAGCAACCAAGGGTATCAAAATAATGACTGATAGTTACTACCATGTTTCCGAAAGACCAAAGTCTCTAAAGCAAGGCTCAGAAAAGAGGCTGATTATATGTGAAACCACCTGGTTCATAACAATTCCTCCTTTCAAAATTTCTTCATATGCCTTGCCATTCATATTATCTTATGTTACTAGCCATTGGCTCTTCTAAGAAAATAACAAGTTTCCAATTACTTCCAAAGCTATTTCCTGGAGTACAATTTGGGAAGTTTGTTTTTTGTACAAGTGAAAACATGAAGTGCTCACAACCTTGATGAAGATTCCAGGCCTTTCTCTCTCAGTAAAGTGCTTAGAGACACAGTGATCTGAGAATAAACAAAAATACAGGACAAATTCTTGCATCATTCACTTCCCACTATGAAAAAGGAAGCACACTGCCTAGTAGGCCTCTTCAGATTCTGGAAGCATCCTAGTCCACAGTTGAGAAGATTATTCTAACATATTGAGTGACACAGAAGCTGCCAGCTATGAGTGTCAGGAAGAAGCTCCGAGGGGGACCCACCTGAAGTGCAAGAAGCCCTGGTCTGACGTCTCGGGTCATATAACCTTGTGGACCCTTTGTATTTAGAGATCTGTGATGGGAAAACTCCACAGAGTTAGATTCTAAACAGGACAAAAGATGACTTCTGCTTCTTCTGACAACAGAGCATTTTTCAAATGTCCAGATCTTTTTCTCTTAACATGAGTCATGTAGATTTAGTCCATGAATCTATCAACTGCCTCTACTTTAAAAGTTTTCATTCGTTGGGCTTTTATTAAAAACTCTGTCTTTGTGAGAAAGACAGTTTGAAAACACCATTAAAGTGCATGACATTCATATTCAGACTTTTAACATAAGGCCCAGAAATTTTATAAATGTCTTAAAAAGGTATGAAGTTTGGATCGAGTACAGATTCAATTTTAATTTCAACTCAATTGGGACTTTCTATCAGAGCAGCACGTTCAGCTGACTTAGGATTCTCAAGTTACTTCTTTTCAAGTTATTGTCCAACGCCTCGACCTTTTTATTTAGTGCCAAGTGTTCCCCAGTGAATTCTGTTGATTTAGATTCAGTGCTTCCTTCAGGCCTTTTGTGAGAAGTTCTTCTTTCTTACTCACAGTTTAAAAATTTCAAGACAATGCTATTGTTTTGTTATTGTTGTTAGTATAAGCTCAAAAATCTAAGTGACCTTTCTTTCTAAATTTTAAATTTTGTGAAAAAGTTTATTTAGGATAGTAATAACTTTAATGCCTAAGAGTTAATAATATATTTGTCTTCTAAACTCTTCTTTGGAGAAAAAGAGGTATGGATGGTGGTGAGCTCCTCTAGAAAATTAACAGAATAATCACAACATAAAGAGATCCTTCAAGATTATCTGTTCTGCAGATTTTCTTCTTTGATTGCATAAAGCTGAAACCAAATAAGTAAGATGGGGACTCGTTTAATCCATATTAAGATTTACCCAATCATCAGAGAATGACTGTATAATCTATAAAAGATAAAAGGGAACACCCATGCCTTGTCACACAGAAGAGATCAAATTTCTGTCCTTATCTGGCCTGTAAGAAAGGAAAATAACACAAACAGCCCATAGTTAGTGTGGCTTAGACAGAGTTGAAAGGAAAGAGTTCTGTGATCAAAGAGATAAAAAGTCAGGTTAAAATTTTACAAACAGGAAAACTCAGACATCCATAATAATTAGCAGAGTTCAGAAGATATGGTGACAAAAATCTTGACCAGGAAACCATAAATAAGGTGAAGGTGGTAATGTTTCAGCTCAGAGAATTAAAACTGTGGATTCCTAAAGAAATTGTCTAGACAAAACTTGAAGAACGACTATCTATTTTAATTATTCAAAACCAGAAAACCAAGTAATTTGCTGCCAAAAAGACAAAGGTCAAATATTCAATGATAATGTGGACTTAATTCTGTTTCTGATTCAATGGTGCCATTTAGATGCAATCTTCGGAGTTTAGTCTTCTACATAGTAAGTACAATTATTGAGTTTGCTAAAGTCATGTGTTCTTAATTTAGCAAGGGACATTTTAAAAATAAAGATGAATGGATATGAAAGGAAAAACAAGAAATTTGAGATAATGCAAATTTAGTTTGCAGAGCTTCCTGAAAAATACCATGTACTATTAAAAAAGCTGCTTACGCTGTCACACAAATTTCACATTATTTGTAACCAAAAATCATTTACGTAGCCATCTAATACATCTTTAATGCTATGGGGAATTCTCAGAGTGATGAGAAAGACATGTCAGTGACTTGGTAACACTTCTAACATGCAAAACATAAAAATACCTATATTATTATTTTAGCATAAACTATTTAAATAATTCATTTTAAAGAAAATTTTTCATCATAAATTTGATGATAATTTTTTTCAATTGGGCACTGAAAATAATGAATCAATCAACAAAACAATTTGCAATTGCTAATCTCTGACAGAATGACATATTGGGCTGTATTTAAAGCACAGCATACCATTTATAAAACAGGATTTATGTATAATTTGTTATGTTCTGACAAAACAAATGCCAGCAGAATACATAAGGAAATAATTCCTGCCATCCTTTGGGATCAGTTATCTCAAGAAAGAAACTATTCATGTTGGCATGAATGCAGCCGTCTTGCTGCTTACTGTAATTATGTCTTCTGAATGTCACTGAATCAGAAACATGACCAACGGCCATGACCTACAATCTAGTTAAACTGCATTATCATTGGCAAAACCCCGTTTTAAAATTCCTTCATTTTGCTAGTTTAGTGTCTCTTTATTCTTTTTCTACTCACTAAAAAGTGGTGGTGTTCATGGCTGCATGATTAAAAAAAAAACATAAAAGTACTTAAAGATGAAAATATCAATCCATCATTTGTGGGGTAGGGTCTGTAAGAGGAGATAAGCTGATTTCTAGTGGTAAAATGGAAAACATAAGGAGTAAAAACAAGTAAGAAACCGGCAGAAAACCTGTCCTACGGCCTAATATAGAGGGCAGGTCTTTTGTCTAAGTCAAAGGCAAAACAACAAGGTAAAAGTCAGAAGTACTACTACATTAATGTTAACATTAACAGGTATAGTGCAACAGGTATGCTGTGAAGATCAATGTGTCCAGCTATAGGAGGTTGATGAAGGTAACAACTGAGATATGGTTTGAGCAATTTTATCACCCTGTGGAAATTATCAGCAAGCTTTTTAAAAACCATACATGTCTGCCCCACCCACAAAGATTTGTAATATTCCACATTATAAATTATCCAAAAGAATAAGTAAAATAATACATCTCTTAAAGAATTGTTTTGCCTCAAACGAGACTATTACAAAATTTATACCCTCATACAAATATCCAATAAATGTTATACAATATATAATAAATATAATATATATGTTGTCTGAATATCTAACAAAGAGATGTGTGCATGTATGTTTCTCACTTTTATGATAGAGAAGTGCTCTGAAGTCTATGCCATACCACCCAGAATGCACCCTATCTCATCTGCTCTCAGCAGCTAAGCAGGGTCGGGCCTGGTTAGTACTTGGATGGGAGAAGTGCTATGAATATATAGTTGATTGAGCTAAATAAAACAAATTCATTGAGAGGAAGTGATGATAACATACTTGATGAAATATGCATACATTGGCAATGTGGCAGTCCCTAATTGAGTAATTCCTGGGCTCCGTGCCTTTGCATTATACTGCCTACATACATTAAACATGGCAAAACTGTCGGTATCACTAATTCTGAAGATAATGTGTGCAGTGTTGCATGTCATTCAACTGACAAACAATTGGCAGGTAGCTTTTATAATAGCAAGATGGATTCTTGTATGGGATGTGTTGATTGCTTGTGTCAGTCCCTTTGAAATTTAACAGCAGTCATAATTAGAGCTGTAAATCTCCTCAAACTATAATTAGATTACTATTTATACCCATTGTCATTTTTTTTTAACAGCCTGAGACACTACTGTGGAGAGGGAAAAGTTGGGGGGTGGATGGCGATACGGTTTCCTTAAAACAATAACTATGAAGAATTATCTGCTTGCTGTTTTTTGAGTTTTAAATACTGAGTCCAAAGAAAACTATTTCAGAGAAAAGACTCCATGAATCTTTAGTCTCTGTGTAGAAAGTGTATCCGCCAAAGGAACACACCTAGTCCTTTCGAGGGCCTCCTTTTGAGGGTTGGATCATGCAACCAATAGTTATACCTGCCTATGCTCATGAGGACAAAATGGGACCAGAGAATGTCTGTGTTATGGAAAACCGAGTTCTGCATTTTACATCTCCTTAAATCCCAAGCCCCCCTTAAAGCATCCTTTTGCTGACTCTGGAATGCAGTGAGATGATGGAATAATGCTGAATACATACCACTCACTTAAGATGCTGTGAGGTTGCTGAAGGCAATGGATGAGGTTCTCAACTCGGTTCCCTCCTCTCCTCAATCTTCTTACAAATGCTAAATAAATAAGCAAATAAATCCAGGGAGAAACTGGATAGATTGGTTTCACATTCAGAAGTATTTTTATAAAAACCCTTGGGATTTATAATAACCAATGGCAATGTTCTAAATCTGGGCAAGAAATGAAATATGTGCAATCTGACACTCTTGGGACATGATAGGTCCTTGCCCTCTCCCCCCTTAAACTCTTTAACAAATCTAAAGAATATCTTATCCTCTTAAATTAAACAGGGCGATCAATAAATGGGGCCAACTAGAATCCTGTGATGCCCGGATGAAGATTAGCTCTTTAGGTGAGGGTGAAGCAGAGGGCTGAATGCTATAAGGGGTAACGTCATGAAAAGGGAAGAGGAGGTGTTCCTTCTGGCACCGACCCTGCAGGGCCTTAAGTAAGATACTTTACCACTCTAGCCTTCTTCACATTCATGTTCTTTCCCCAGCTGGAAAGTGAGAACATTATGCAAGATGATCTTTAAAGCATATTCTAGCTCTAATATCTGCTCATCATCTCTAAAGTCTGAGAACCTCTGTTTCCAGATTTAATGTACAGTGGATGTCTTCGAGCTGGCTATTTTAAGAAAAGTATTCTAGCTAGTGAGAAGATCTCTCCATAGTGTAAATGGAGCAGAGGTTCCAAATACTGATATTAAAAAAAAAGGAAACCATAAAATTACTAGAAAAAAACAGAAGTCATTTCTAAAAATATGAGGTCTGTCCAGAAAGTATCCAGCCATCGTTAATATAAGGGGAAGGTTAGGCACCACATCGATGTAACCTGGTAGCCAAGGCAAATGGACCGGAATGCGCATGCGTGAACAATGCCCCCTTCACTGTACTAGTCAGCGGGGCGCTAGATGCCCTTGAGTGAGCACGTGTACTGTATGGCCGTGGCATTCAAAATGACTGAGCAAGGAGAGCAACAAATCTGCATCAAATTTTGCATTAAGCTTGAACATTTCTCCACGGAAATTATCTGGATGATTTTGAAGGCTTTCCAGGATGATGCAATGAGTGCAGCGCAAATCAAAGTGTGGCATAAACACTTCAAAGATGGTCGAGAATCTATTGAAAGTGATCCATGTCCTGGAAGGCCTGCAACAAGCAGAACACCTGAAAATGTTGAACGTGGATGGGTTAGGTTAAGAGACTCTGGGAGAACTGTGTGAGGTCCAAAGGTGCATTTTAAGGGGACTGAGGCGTCATTGTCCTATGTACAATGTTTCTTGTATCTTCTTCAATAAATGTCTCTATTTTTCGTATTTCATGGCTGGATACCTTCTGGAAAGACCTCATATAATCTTGTAAAATGGAAGGTCCTCCTAAACAGGGAGGGAGATATTATTATTTCCAATATATAGATAATATATATCCCTTTCACACAATCCAAAAGACACAGAAGGAAAAGCTGTTAAAATTTATAAGATTAAAAAAAAGCACATTCTCTTCATGGTGAGAAACACTATGAAAAATATTTTAAATGATCAACCAGAAAAAAATTACAATGTATATTGTAAAAGACTAATTATATTCATACACAAAGAGTTCTTACAAATATACAGAAATCAACAACCAAAAATTATGCAAACACAATTAAAAGCAGTTTATAGAGAAAGAAGTACAAAGAGCCAATGAACAGAAAAAATATGATCAAACACACACATAATTAGAATAATGCAGGCTTAAACAACTACAAGATTCCATTTTAAATCTATTGTATTTTAATTATTTTCAAAGTTTAATCATTCATAGTGATTGGGTAGATATTCTTATGCTTTTACTAAGGTTATTATGGTGAATCTTCTTAGCAGAGCAATTGAATAATAGTTATCAAAGTTAAAAATGAACCTACTTTTGATAGAGAAATTCTAACTTAAAAAAATGTGGTCTACAGATATACTACCACAAGATTGCAAAGATGTATTTAGATACAAGGATGTTAATTAAAGCATTTTATGTGGAACTTTTTACCACCCCAATGTTCTTCTGCCATTAAAAATTATGTAACCCCCAGGAATAGGATTTCTTAAAAAATTGATATAAAAATAAAAATTATATAAACATTTGTGGACTGGTAAAATAAATTATTAGGTTATTAAGTATAAAATGTCCACTTTCCTGAAATACTAAGTTTGACAGTTGCCATCTGTGACATTTCATTTTGACACTTGTCTTATTTTTATTATGAAGGTGCATTCTCATTCTTTCAAATGCATGGTTTGGCTTGTGATTATCTTTCAAATTTTTTTAGAGCAATTTTTGTGAAACCATGGATAAGTCAAAAACTCATGTTATTTTCGATTATGAGTTCCGTTATGGAACCAATGCAGCGCAGACACCTCTAAATATCAACGAAGTGTTTGGGAAGGATGAGGCTAATGAATGCACAGTACATCCATGGTTTGCGAAGTTCCATTCTGATGAACGTAATCTTGAAAATGAGCCACATGGGCAACCAGAGACCAAGGGAGATAATGATGAGCTGAAAGCTGTAATGGAAGCAAATCCATCTCAACCTACATGCAAATTAGCAGCAAGGTTTGACGTTACTATTCCAACAATATTGGACCATTTGAAACAAATCAACAAGGCAAAGAAGCTGTATAGATGGGTTCCACATGAATTAAACAAGTGTCAGAAAAGAAATCGTCTCGAAGCTTGCCTTTGTTTGCTGTCATGACATAAAGGCAAACCATTTCTACACCCTATTGTTACATGTAATCAAAAATGGATTCTTTTTAACAATCACAAGCGTTTGGCACAATGGTTGGATAAAGATGAAGTGCCAAAACACAGTCCAAAATCGAATATTCATCAAAAAAGGCTAATGGTGTCTGTTTGGTGGCCCAGCGCTGGTATTATCCACCACAGCTTCATGAACCTGGCCAATCAATTACAGCAGATGTCTACTGCAACCAGTTGGATGAAATAATAAGGATGCTTGTAAAAATCTTTTTATTAAATAATAAATCCATGGTTGTATTTACCACCTATCTGCTTCTCAATTTGAAGCTGAGGCCACTAAAAATGAATGACACATCTGTAATAAAATCAAAACATTACATTGAGGCATAGGTATAGAAAAAAAGGAAAAATTATATTTAAATACCTGGAATAAGGAAAATTTGTTTGACATGATAAAATGACATACATCTCAAATACAAAGTTCTTAAATACTGTACTGAGAAAGTTCTGTTTTTATTTCATTTAGTTCCTAAGAACAAGGGAAATTTGGCTAACAATAAACATAAATTAAACCTTTAACTTTGTGTCTAGATGGTAAGTAAAAATTTTCCCAAGTGAATTCAAATTCCCATACCTCAAGTTAAAGTATCTACCTGTTTTGTGGGCCTATTTCGTAAAAAAAGTAGATTGTGAAATGTTCATAGAACTGGATTGATTCTAGATGGAGATATGACACATGGGTGGTTAAAGAATTTGGATTTGCTGTACTTACATTTTCAGAACCACTCATCAATATAGCCATTAGCTGTAAGATGTGTTCAATGCAATTAATTATTAATAACAAAGATTCAAGGTTTGTGAATGGTATACTTGTCTTAATATAAACTATAGCAATGATAAAATATCTGTATAATACTTTTATTATTACATACTTGCATCCTTATGTATATTTTTTGTAGTAGGAAAAATTTGAGAGAGTTTTAGCTGGGACATTCATTGGAAATTTCACATCAAAAGTGTTGCATGAGTAAATATTATTCAACTTGTGTGTTATGATGGAAAAAAATAGAATGAGTGCTGCTGCTTCAACACATTATCTTTCTTGAATAAATGTAACATGAGGCAGTCTGGATTACTCAGGCACCTCCTAACTGGTCCTGCTTTTTCTATTATTGCCTGTCTGTGATCCATTCTCCCTTTGAGTAGCCCAGTGATCTATGAAGCATAAATCAAATTATGTCACTTCCCTGCCTGAAATCCAGAAAAGGTTTGACATCACAGTTCAAAACACATCTAAACTAACATGACCCATAAAGCTCTGCACAAACCCAATCCTGCCAACCTCTTGGAAGTTAGAGCAGTTCCCCTCACTCCTTTTGGGTAACCACAATAAAGTTTGAATTTTTGTATCACTAAAGTCCTGATTCTTTCAGAAAAGGCAAAATTCACTGGCCTCACTATAGTTTTCCAACCGTATAAAAATCTTAGGGGAGAAATTACCTATGAACTAAAGAACCACATAAATATCTTTTTTTCTATGATTCGGGTGTTTTAAAAGCACTTGTTTGACTCCAGAGACTGTTCCCAGAATATACTATGTTTTATTTGTCCTTTGAGTTTTGACCATTCTAAGTAGAACAGTGAGCCTATGTTGCCTTATCAAGCCTCTTTGTAGAAATGGCCTCAGCTCTTTTATAGACCCTGCTAGATTTTTTAATGTGTTTGTAAAAAGCAGGGGATATATTACTTCTAAATGACAAGGTTATGTCGCTACATTTTTGAATCACTGCCATTCAACATAAGTTTTAGTCATTCTGTAATAACCTAATTAGTTTAGCAATGCTAGAAAGTTCATTTCTTAGTAGTTAATGATTTCTCTTATAATCTCAGTCTTAGAAAAGTAATTGTTTGATAGGAAACAGCACATATCTTACTGTCTTGAACCTTGAATCTTTTAGGTTCACAAGTTTGGGAAAATTAAGAAAAGGCTAAAACAAAAACAAAATATCTCAAGTGGTTTGGCCAAATTCAGAGAAAAAAGAAGAAACTTAAAAAAAATCCACATAGCTCAAGATGCTGACTGGATACCCAACAGCTCTTAGTAAATGTTATTTTGATGAGTTAAGTGTAAATGAATCACAAACACATAAACTACATTTCCCTCAAAGAGCACATAAGTTTAAAATGGAAGGAGTAATGCCTTTTGGAAAAATATATTATGGTTTCTACCACAACCCAAACATTTATATAATAGCTTGAGCTATTTCACAATCTGAAAGTACATCTGGATTTGTCTAATCCTATGAACATAAATATGAAAATTTTCTCGTTTTCTCATCAGAAGAAACTCTCATGTTCTCAGGTATACAAAAGACCTTCAATATTTCTATTAAAAGTAGTACACAAATTACTAGACATTATTTTAAAAAGGTAATAATAGAGAATGCCTGTTCATTTATTCTAAAAAGGTAATATATACAATCTTATATAAGCACCTTCCAGAAACACAGATCAATCTTTAAAGGAGATGAATAAACACACACTACTCTAAAACATCAGGCAGTGAAAAAATCACACTGAGAAAAATTAAGGGTATTTTGATAAACTATCAGATTTCAGAGTTCAGGCAATTGTGTTTGAGTTTGAAGTGTGTAAATGTTGACTATGCATACCAAGCTCAAAAAAAGTAAAATTTGAGTGGTCTTAGATCCCGAAATGCGAAAGCTTGTCAGAAGAATAAATTTATCACTCTTCTTTTGAAAACTAAACTGAAGTCCTCTCTCTCCTCTCTGGGCTAAGCTTCCTAGAGTTCTCTGAAAGGTTTAGTAACGTTACAAGCATATAGTTGATCTCATTCTATGAGCTGGATACTCCTACTCCTCATCTGTTCCATCCCTTCCCAGGCTGCCAACTTCTAAACCCAACAGTGACTCTGTGCTTGTCTGTTTAGTTTTGTGTATACGTGGAGTGATGTGGAGATGACCCTGGCTTTTTCCCCTGGTCACAGTCGCAGCCACTCATGGAAGCAGGACAAGTAAGGGACCTTTGATTAAAACACACACACACACACACACACACACACACACACACACACACACACACAAAGAAGGAACTGGAGGATGAACACGGAGCATGGACACCCTCGGCAGGCCAGGGCCGCAGTTCTGGGAATAAGAAACTCAAAAAGTGTCACCGGGGTACAGAAACCTACTCCATGTACATCTACAAGGTGCTGAAGCAAGTGCACCCCGACATCAGCATCTCTGCCAAGGCCATGAGTGTCATGAACTCATTGATGAATGGTACGTTTGAGCAGCTAGCTGTTGAGGCAACGGAAATTGATTCCATTATGTATAAACTGATGCAAAGCTTCCACGTACAAGTGTTTATTAATTAATTGTGGTCATATTTCTGTGTCTGCCTAACTTGACTAACATACCATCTACTTCCTAGTGCACATGCATAGAGAAATTGGATAACGAATAATGGATGCCATCTTTTAAACAGTTTTATTATTAGACAATGTTCGTCTCATTGCCCATTCTACTGTGCCCATGGTAGGAAGATAATAAAAGGTTTCTGAAAGTAACCTCAAATCTGAAAGCCACAGTAAGAGATTTAAATGTTTCATTGTGAATAGAGTTATGCAGAGAATGAGACAGATACATTGTTTTCTCCTTCCCATACCTGTGCATTTTCTTCCTTTCTTTCCTTGCCCTTAAATATCAAGGATAGAAATTGGCTACTACACTTTCCTGTAGATCTCCAAACTTTATAGACAAATCCATTTATGTATCCACTGAGAGCTTAAAGCTTGGTCTGCCACTATAATTTCACTCTCGTCTGTCAGACAGGGTTTTTGAAATATGCATTTTAATGAACTCCTTGCCTCATGTCCACAGAGAAACTTGTAGTTAATCCTACTTAGAGTGCTATGTAGTAGGCCTTTATTCAAAAGGTCTACATATTTGTCAAATTGAAGACTATACCTCAGATCATTTTCACTGCCTAGATGTTAGCTTACAAACCAGAAGCAAGTCTAATTTCAGTATGGAAGAAAGCGGATTTAATTTCATAACGGAAAACCTATTTCCCAGCAATTCCAATGCTGCTAAACTTCAAACCGTAAGAGGTATGGTGTTTAAAACTAAATTTTTAATTTTACTTTAAAAAAAAAACCAATTTCAGAAATTATAAAGTTGGGGGGGGAAAAAATCAACAATTTGTCAATCCAGGTTATACCCTTGGCAGTTTCATGCTGAAATCTTAGCAATTGGCAATGGAAATTGATCCCCCTATATATAAACCAATGCAAAGCTTCCACATACAAATGTTTATTAATTAATTGTCATCATATTTCTGTGTCTGCCTATATTGGCTAACGTATATGATGTACCTCTTAGGGCACATACATAGAGAAATTGGATAACAAATAATGGATGCCATCTTTTAAACAGTTTTATTGTTAGACAATGTAAAAGTTAACCCTTAACCCTAACCAATCATATTGCTCTAATTATAATAGCATATTTTAGATGGAAAAATTAATTTGAAATGGCAATAGGTTAATTAGTTAATTAGGAAATTTTCCATGGAAGAATCTCAAGGAAAAAAGTGACAAATATTGGTTAAAATCAAATGATTATTTTAAGGCCAAAATTCCAAGACATTTGTTGGCATCAACTTTCATCTTTTTTTCATTTTATTAATTAACTGTTAAAATTCAAACAAGTGTGCTGAATAGTTACACTTATAGGTATTAGTTCAATACAAAAGATGACACAGAAAAATGTAAACTAAAATACGCATCAAAGAAAACACTTAAATAGACATTTTATTTATGCATAATAGAGTGTGTAACTGACTTGAGTATGCCTTATTTTAATTATTATCAGAAGGACCCATGGAAAAAATTCTTGCTTTATTTTCCTAATTTGGCATTTATATTCGGGGATTTTATAAATAATTATGAACTGTTTTACTTGACTAGTTCTAATGATTTCTTATTAATGCTCTAAAAAAGAAGCCTTGGTCTTTAAAACTTCTAATGTAGATATAATTGAAAACATTGCACACAAAAAACATATTCTACTTTATACTTTGTATCTCCTATTTCCTTTTTTTCCCCTTCATTTATTTCTTATTCACTCATTTCTTGGTCTATTTGCCCTCCCCAATCTTTTCTTCCCTTACTGTCCTCATTCCTCTCATTTCCTTTTTCATTTGTTTTGCAAATCAATATTGTCTCAAAGATCCCTATCTTAATTTAGGACCAGGGAAATCAAAGTTAAGAAATCCTGGCAATCCGTCAGAAGCCTGATCTAGAAACTTCAAGTGAAATAGATGCCTAAAACTTGGCTTTGAACTCTGAGAGCAGAAATTTTAATTTTCAAATGAAGTGAAGATATTGACAAATAATTGTCAATTACTTGGCAATTGAAATCACTAATCTGAAGACTTGTTCTGACTAGCAGAAAATTTTGGAGTCAAAATTTCAGTTAATGAAAGTGACTACAATGTTTTCATGCAAAGTCAAATTAAACTAGTTCACGGTTAAGGTTTACCAAGTTCCTCCTCAGCCTGGTTCTTCAAATGTTTACATACATATACAAACACAAATATAGAACTAAAATTAAGCATTAAAAATTAAAACTACACATTATAAATTTGGAATTAAATTCTCCCCAGATTCTAATGCTTGCGTCTGGCTTCCTAGCTAAGCATCTCCTTAAAGTTGGGTAACATCCACCCCACCCCACACAAACCAGATTCAGATAAAAAGCCTCTTCCACGGTGTTTTATCATTAATAGAATTTATCTTCTAAGGGCAGTTTTAGCTTCACAGCAAAATTTATCGAAGGGAACATAGAATTCTCATAGACCCTCTGCTCCCACACATACATAGCCTCCCCTTATCCACATCCCCCGGCAGAGTGGTACATTTGTTACAGTTGATGAAACTATTAAAACATCATTATCACCCAAAGACCATAGTATACGTTAGGGTTCACTCTTGGTGTATATTTTATGGATTTGGACAAACGTATAATGACATGCATCTGCCTCTACAGTACCATGCAGTTGTAGTTTCACTGCCCTAAAAATCCTCTGTGCTCTGTCTCTTCATCTCTTACTTACCCTTAATCCCTGGAAACCAATGATTTTTTTAAAAATTGTCTGCATAGTTTTGACTTTTTCAGAATGTCATATAGTTCAAATCATACCATATGCTGCCTTTTAAAATTGGCATCTTCTACCTAGTAACATGCATTTAAGCTTTCCCCGTGACTTTTTATGGCTTTATAGTTCATTTCATTTCAGTGCTCAATAATATTCCATTGTTTGGATGTACCACAGTTTATTTGTGCATTTACCTACTGAAGGATATCTTGGTTGCTTCAAAGTTTTGGCAATTATGAATAAAGTTGCCATAAGTATCTTTATATGTTTTTGTGTGGACACAAGTTTTTAACTCCTCTAGGTAAACACTAAAGAGCATAATTACTGGATAGTATTGTAAGAGTATGTTTAGTTTTTTTAAGAAATCATCAAACTGTCTCCCAAAGTGGCTATACCATTTTGCATTTCCACTATCAATGACTGAGAGTTCCAGTCGCTCCACATCCTCACCAGCATTGGTGTTGTCAGTGTTTCAATTTTAGCTATTCTACTAGGTGTGTTGTGTATTATAGGTCTATAATACATTTTGAGTTAATTTTTGTGAAGAATGTAAAGTCTGTGTCTAGATTCACTTTTTTGCATGTGGGTGTCTAGTTGTTCTAGTACCATTTGCTGAAATGACATCTTTTCTTTGTTGTATTGCCTTTGACTCTTTGTCAAAGATAAGTTAGCTATATTTATGTGGGCCTATTTCTGGATTCTCCATTTTGTTCCATTGATATATATGTCTATTCCTTCACCAATATCACACTGTCTTTGCTATTGCAGCTTATAATAAGTTTGGAAGTCAGGTTGTGTCAGTCTTACAACTTTGTTCTTCTCCTCCAATATTTTTTTGGCTATTGTGGGTATTTTGCCTCTCATTATAAATTTTAGACACACTTTGTTGATATCCACAAAATAACTTGCTGTAATTTTGATTAGGATTGTACTGAATCTATAGATCAAATTGGGAAGAACTGACATCTTGAAAATATTGAGGACTCCTATCCATTACCATGGGATATCTCTCCGGTTATTTAGTTTTTCTTTGATTTCTTTAAATTTATTCATCTAGCTCTTGTACATATTAAGTTAGATTTATACCAATGTAAATTGTATTGTATTTTTAATTTCAAATTGAATTTGTTCATTACTAGTACATATGACAGCAACTGACTTTTATATATTAACTGTATCCTGAACC
>NW_012137303.1:5063752-5065513 GCF_000956105.1 Propithecus coquereli
TTCTTTTTGGTTAGGCTGACTTAAAGACTTATCAATTTTATTGATCTTTTCAAAGTACCGGTTTTTGGTTTTACCGATTTTCTTTATTGATTTTCTGCTTTCGATCACATTGATTTCTGCTCTAGTTTTTATTGGTTATTTTCTTCTGCCTACTTTGGATTTAATTTGCTCTTCTTTTTTTAGTTTCCTAAGGTGGTAACTTAGATATTTGATTTTAGATCTTTCTTCTTTTCTAATATACACATTCAATGCTACAGATGTCCCTCTAAGCCCTGCTTTCTCTACATTCCACAAATTTTGATGAGTTGTATTTTTATTTTCATTTAGTTCAAAATATTTTTTAGTTTTTCTAGAGATCTCTTCTTTGACTCGTGTTATTTAGAAGAATGTTGTTAAATCATCAAGTATTTTGTTATTTTTCAGCTTTCTGTTATTGATTTCTAGTTTGATTCCATTATGGTGTGAGAGCAGACATTGTATAACTTCTATTCTTTTAAATTTATTAAGGTGTGTTTTATGGCATAGGATTTGGTCTATCTTGCTGAATGTTTCACATGAGGTTGAAGAGAATACATATCCCACTTTTGTTGGATGACATAATCTGTACATGTCAATTATATCCAATTGACTGATGGTGCTGTTGAGTTCCACTATGTCCTGACTGATTCTCTGCCTGCTGGATCTGTCTTTGATAGAGTGGATATGGAATTTTTCAACTATAATAGTGGATTCATCCATTTTTCCTTGCAGTTCTATCAGTTTTTGCCTCAGGTATTTTGATGCTCTGTTGTTAGGTACAGATTCCTTAAGTACTGTTATGTCTTCTTGGAGACTGACCCCTTTATCATTAAATAATGCCCTCTTTTACCCCTAATAACTTTCCATGCTCTGAAGCTGCTCTGTCTGAGATTAATAGAGCTACTCTTTCTTTTAATTTCCATTATCATAGTATATCTTTCTCCATACATTTACTTTTAATCTATGTGTCTCTTTATATTTAATGTGAGTTTCTTATACACAATATATATTTGAGTCTTGTTTTTTGGTCCACTTTGACAATCTCTAACTTTTAATTGGTTGCTTTAGAATTTGTAATATACATTTACAAATAATCCAACTCCACTTTTAAACAACACTATACCACTGCATAGAGCACGTGAGCACCTTATAATAACAGAATAATTCTAATTCTTCCCTTTTTCTGTTCCTTGTATCATTGTCATTCATTTCACTTACAAAAAAGCCTACACAAGCACATATATATGTGTGTGCATACATAATAGAATACATTGCTGCTATTATTTATTTTGAATAAATTGTTATCTGTTAGATCAATTAACAATAGGAAAAATAAAAGTTTTTATTTTACCTTCATTTATTCTTTCTTTGATGCTATTCCTTTCTTTACATAAATCTACTCTTACTCTATATCATTTTCCTTCTCCCTAAACAATTTCCTTTAACATTTCTTGCAAGGCAAGTCTATGGGCAAAATGTTCCTTCAATTTTTGTTTGTCTGAAAAAGTTCTATTTCTCCTTCACTTTTGAAGGATGTTTTTGCCGGGTACAAAATTCTAGGTTGGTGATGGTTATTTTGTTAGTTTTTCTCTTAATACTTTAAATACTTTTCTCCACTGTTTTCTTGCTTGCATGGTTCTAATAATTCTTATCTTTGCTTCTCTGTGTGTAAATATTTCCCTCTTCTGACTTCTTTCATGATTTTTATTTAATATTTAATCTTTCGTAGTTGGAATGATATGC
>NW_012137303.1:5068413-5081460 GCF_000956105.1 Propithecus coquereli
GGAAGAAAAACGTATTTTCCTTCACCCTCTAATTTTATTAATAATATCTTGTATTTGTGCAGACAAAATCAAAGACAAACTTAAGTTGGTGGCATATATTTTATCTCTATACAAAGAACATATACAGGGAATCTGTAGTTCCTATGTCAAGAGTATTTGAGAGGATTAAGTGACTTAATACATGTAAAGCATTTAGAACAAAGCTTGGCCTGGCCCATAGTGAGACCTCAATAACTGTTAATTATTTTCATTATAACAAGACAAAATTATTTTAGCTAAAGCAATTCAGATTTGCAATAAAAGCCAGAATGGCATCATGGAACTAAGACCTAGAAGAAATGTCCATGAGTATTGTTGGAACATTTTTAATACACATGTCTCCCTCAGGAGCTTAACTTAATAAATAAGGGGACAAAAGTCTGGCTCTTAACTCTGTCAAAGTCTATCATAAGACATTACTTTCATATCACACATGACAGTTCACCTATGTATAAAGACGTTGTCCCCAAAGGACAACAGCCTGATAGTGTAGTGAGAAAACGTATACCCTGTTGACCTTCTGCTATAAAACAATTCAGTGTAGGTCAGAAAGAAGGAATGAGAATTTTCATCCAGACTTTATGAAGTGAACTTATCTTGAACCCATGGAAATTTCTGAATTTTGTTTCAAGAATCACAGCGTAACAGCAGCACTTTAAGAATTTCATTAACCAGTGAGCCTGTAGCTTCCCTTTAAAGCAGTTATTGGTGCAGTATTTATGACAATCAGCTGGCATCAAAAAATGCCACCCTAATGGAGCTGTTTGACCTTAATTTAAAAGAAAAAAGTGCTAGGGAGAAAGTCCCTGGAGCCCAGTTCTGCAATACAATTGCTTTGACTTTAAGTTCAGAGATTACAGCGAAAGCAAAGACATAGTTATGTTAGCACCTTTTAAATCAGGGATCCCTATTTGACTCTGGACCTACATTTTTACTCCTGAGATAGTTCAAAAAACCTTTGCTTACCATCATTTTCAACCTAACAGATTATATCCCAAGCCTAAATGTAAATTACAATAAAGCTAGCATTCTAGTCCTCCCCACTAAAGAGATACAACAGAAGAGCAAAGAAAGTAGAAAGAAATATTTTTAACATCGAATATCTGCAGAAACCATGACAGGCACTGACAAATGTTAAATGTTTCCACAGGAAACATTCCCAAACAAGTCCTTTTTTTTTTTTTTTTTGGAAACAGAGTCTCCTTCTATTGCCCAGGATAGAGTGCAGTGGCATCATCATAGCTTACTGCAACCTCCAATTCCTGGGCTCAAGCAATCCTCCTGCTTCAGCCTCCCCAGTAGCTGGGACTACAGGCGTGTGTCACCATACCCAGCTAATTTTTCTAAAAAGTAGAGATGGGGTCTCACTCTTGCTCAGGCTGGTCTCAAACTCCTGACCTCAAGCGACCTTCCTGCCTCGGCCTACCAGAGTGCTAAGATTACAGGCATGAGCCACGGTGCCTGGTCCAAAACAATTTCTTAAAGAGAGACCTCCTTATTAACCTTGTCTTAGAAATTAGAAAACTGAAGTTCAGAGAGTTTACGTAACATGGATCATTTTACAGAGCTAGTTAGTACCTTATGTCCTGGGTTGAAATTAAAATGTGGAGAGTCTCCTCCTCATTCTTCTACCGAGCAGCTAGATCTTTGGAAAGTGAAATCATCCCTCTGGACCAATTTTCTCACCTTTATTTTATTTTATTTATTTATTTATATATTTATTTTATTTCAGAATATTACAGGGGATACAAATGTTTTGGTTACATGGCTTGCTTTTGTACAGCTTGAGTCAAAGTATAAGTGTGTCCATCACCCAGGTAGTGTACATTGTACCCATTAGGTGTGATTTCATTCCCTCCTCCCCCCTCTCACCTGCTGATTTCCATTGAGTTTTACTTCTATCTGTGCACATGAGTGCTGATCAGTTAGTTCCAGTTTAATAGTGAGTACATGTGGTATTTGTTTTTCCATTCTTGCAATACTTTACTCAGGAGAATGGTCTCCAGTTTCATCCAGATTGTTACAAAAGGCATTAATTCATCCTTTTTATGGTTGAGTAGTACTCTGTGGTATACATATACCACATTTTATTAATTCATGCATGAACCGATGGGCACTTGGGTTGATTCCACATCTTTGCAATTGTGAATCGTGCTGTAATAAACGTTTGATTGTAAGGATCTTTTTGATAAAATGACCTTTTATTCTTTTGTGTAAATACCCAGTAGTGAGATTACTGGATCAAATGGTAGGTCTACTTTTAGTTCTTTGAGGTATCTCCATACTACTTTTCACAGAGGTTGTACTTGTTTGCAGTCCTACCAACAGTGCACAAGTGTTCCTATCTCTCCACATCCACACCACCATCTATTGTTTTAGGACTTTTTGATAAAAGCCATTCTCATTGGGGTAAGGTGATATCTCATTGTGGTTATGATTTGCATTTCCCTGATGGTTTAGTGACATTGAGCATTTTTTCATATGTTTACTAGCCATTTGTCTATCTTCTTTTGAAAAGCTTCTGTTCATGTCATTAAAATGAAGTCGTGGCAAACAGCCTCTAGGGTGGTGCCATGATCATGCCTTTGTGTGATCCTCTCTCCTGGCTTACGGGCATGCTGTAAGACTTAGTTCTAACTACAGGAACAGAGGAAACAGAACCACACGTACATGATTACATTGCAGAAGTCAGTAGCACCCCTCATGTGGGGAGATGCTCTCTCTCGATGGTTTCGAAGAAGCAAGCTGAAATGTGAGCTGCCACATGGAGGAGGCCAAGTAGGAAGGAACTGAGAGTAGCTTCTGTTCAACAGCTAACAAAAAAATGAAGACACCTGGTAGCCTGGAAGGAACTGAATGATGACAATGACCATGTGAGCTTGGAATCGGCTTCTTCTCCAGTCAGGCTCCAGATGAGAACCCAGCCTTGGCTGACTCCCTGATTACAGCTCAGCTATGCCCAGGTGTCCGTCTGTGAAAAATCCTCATTCTATTAATCTTAAAATAAGGAAATTTGTTATCCACCGTAAGAAAATGTGCAGATATTGGGCAGATATCAGGGTTAGTTGATTAAGCAGCTCAACATCAAGGATTCCACATCCTTCACAATTCTCTCCTCAGCTCAATTACCCCGATGTTCACAGAATGGCTGCAGCAGTTCCAGACGTCACATCCAGACATAGGAATACACAGCAGTAAAAGACAGGCCTCCTCTTCCTTGTGTCCCTTTTGTGAATAAACCTTTTGTAAAATCAGTCTGCAAAGAAACATCACATCTTCTTGTTGAGAGCTGGGTTATGTGCCTCACTTCAAACCCATTATTGTCAAGGGAGTTAGGCCAAACAACCATAATTTGTTTATATCAATCAGGATTTACTCCTAGTTTTGAGCAGACAGGGTCACATTTCACCGAGTTATAGTGGGGAGGCATGGACATGCCAATCATTATTGTGTTTTGTCAGCCAGAGGAAGAAATGTAAGTGATTGAAGGTAGGCAACAGTGAGGTTCCCTGGAGTAACAAAAGTCCTTTTTGGCTTTGGCACTTTATGATCCTATGACTAACGCACGTGAAAAATGGTTTAACTCGTATCTTTCGAATACCTCTCTGTAGGCACATTAGTTTGCACTCAGTGTACAGTGGTCAAGGAGTTAAAAACAATACCTTTCTTTAGAGTATATAGTTGAGTATCAGTACTTGATAGGTATATCTAGAGGCTTCTTATTGATGACTTTGATGGTTCTGGGGAGAAGACTGTGTCGTGTATGCTAATGGCCTTCAAATCCTTCAGGAAATCAGATGCATATATGAGCTACTAAGAAGGTCTGCACATGCCTGACACCCTAGAATTTCTCTGTCCAATAGACAAGCCAACAGCACATGTGGTTATTTCAACCTAAGTATAAATTTATTAAAATTAAAATTAAATAGAAGTCAAATTTAGTGCCTCAGTTGCACTCCCATATTTCAAGTGCTCAGTAGGCATATGTGGCTAGTGGCTACCATATGGCTGTGCAGATACAGAATATTTCCATTACCATAGGAAGTTCTATTGGATAGCACTACCCCAGAGCTTCATGAAAGCTCAAAAAGGCTTCTACAAAATTTCGAGCATAGCATCTCACAAGGCACACTCCTCTGGCAGTTACGACACTATGCTATAATTGCCCATATCTTTCAGTCTCCCCCAAAGAACTCTTAAACCCAGTTACAGTTTCCATTACTGATTTTTGTCCTCCTTATGTCTGGGGCCCTTAGTTACCATCAGGGCTATTTTCCTACCAGAAAGAAAGCAGGCAAAATAAAATAAGTTTCCATGGGCACTCAAAGATCAGATGGGAAGGTTTGTCATGACACTGTGACAGAACAACCTAGAGAATGAGAGGGAAGAAACAATTTGGAATTCTTTCGCCGATTTTTCTTGCAGATGGGCTTCTGGCAACTTCACAGGTTGGTTAGGTGTAGGGAGCAGTGTGATGGTTAATAGGTGTCCCCTCTAGCTGACAACCCTTCACTCTTTGTGAGGAAAGATCATCTGTTGGAGGCTCTGTTCCTCAGTCCTGTACTTGGAAGTGTTCAGCAAAGTCATGGGAGGTCATTGTTTGGACTGAGCTCCTACGCTGGGCCCTGGCAGACCAGACCAGACTAGACCAAACCAGAATGGAGTCACTTATGCTAAATGCCATGTAACCAAACTGAATCTTGAAACCGGCCAGTTTAAAAAAAAGAAAAAGAAAAAAAAAACAAAACAGGAGTTTCACAGCAACCACGCCAAAGGGGTCTATTAACAGTTTACCTGAACTGCCATGATAAGAAAGTTTGCATTGTTTTAACCCTCTAAGGAAAGTAATTTGAAAGGACCAATCCACTTCTTACTTCTTTTTTCTGCTTTCTTCAGCCCTTTGTTGTCTATAAAGCCCAGTTCCTCTGCTCAGCTCATTGAAACAGTCATTCTGTTTCATAGACTGAGGTGTTGTCCAATTTTAGAATCACAGATAAAAGCCAATGAGATCATTCAACTAAACGTGTTGTATTAAATAATTTTGTCTTTTGACAGAAGGAAAAACCTAACTGACATATATCCTGGCAACGTTGACAAGAGTCATAGGTCTTGAGGGGAGGGATGATACAATGGTTGCTTTTTGTCTAAATTAGGTCACTGAAGTTAAGACATAGAGTGAAAAGGAGATGAACTAGCTTGAGGACTCAGGTCTTAGGGAGCTAATTGCCCGCTTGGTACCTACTGTCTCCATTTACTCTAATTGATGTTTTCTATGAGATACCATGAGCTTGGTTACTTCTTTTAGCAATTGGAAAATGGTAGAGACATATTATCACATTTTTTTATCATCCGTTTTAGTGAGTCAGAGCAGGACATCATAGAATTAAAAAATTCTATAAACTCCTTTTCGCAGTTTCCTGAGCTCGAAATAATGCTGCCAGTTTAAATGAAGATGCAATTGAGGAAGATTGAAAAGTGACACCACCTCTTGATCAGAGAAGCCAGCATCTTAACAACGCAAGTCGGATGACAAACATTAAATAAAAGTTGTAAAAATACATGCAGGAAATGGGCGAAGGATGAGGAAATGGTGCTGTGGAAAATGGGATGCAGGACACAGTGGGCGAGCCGAATGGAAGTTTCCAGCACATGCACACCTGCTAGGCATCTGGCCTGGAGGAGCAGGGGAGACAGTGGAAGTATGTCAGAGAGGGAGAGAAAGAACATAAATAAGGAAGCTGACTGTAGAAAGGCAGAGAGGGACTTTATTCTCCCTGTTATCCACACCGTTTGCCACTGTCTGGGGAGTTCACAGTGATGTTTAACACACAGAAATGTCAAAACAAAAATAGAGATAGAAATAGGACTAATAAGAAAATTAATAATAGAAAGAAGAAAAACTGAAACCAAAGTCCCTATTTATTTTGTTCATTTTTCTTCACTTTTTGGTGACCAGAATTAAAACCAGATGGAAAAAATAACCAATAGATTCTGGATCATGCTGGCATATTTTACACTCAGTGGGTCATGTGGCCTATATAATCTGAAAAACAACTCAGGCAACAGGACACGGGAAAGGTGACCTAGCAGGTCACGAACCCCTGTATTTCTGAAGAGCTGTGTCCCGGGTAGCTTTACACCTCACTTTGCATTTTCACCTCCCTCGGTGAACTTAGCTAACCATTGCCCTATCACGGAATATATATATCTTTACTAGAATTGCAAAAAAAAGTTTACAATAAATGGAAACAATAACAGTGTTAGCCATGGAGGCTGCCAGGGCACATATTCAAAAACTGCAATCATCTGAAGTGAGGAGGAGCCAAAGGGTGTGTTTGTTTTGGCTCAGGATCCAGCTTCAGGCTGCTTGAGGTCGCCAGCTACATTTCTGTCAACAGCGAGAAACTATTACAACAAAATCTGCGTTGATCAGGAAGTGTGACCACAGTGAGGGATGCTGAGGAGGTGCTGTTTTCATAGCACATTCTGAAAACGAGTCCTGAGCCCGTCCGTGGCGATAGGAAAATCCCCACTCCATCAACGCACTCACCGGCCAGCCCTGGAGGGGCAGAGAGGACGGAAGATCTGCCGGGGGAATAGGTTCTGCTGGGCGCGTGAATTGATGTCCTCAGATCCTCAGAGCTCTTTCAGGGTCTGGGTCTTGTCAACACTCCCTTTTTCTCACCTTAGTGTTCTCTCTCTCTCTCTCATGTTTTAAGTCCTTTATTGCTGACTTATGTTTTCCTTTTCCAATTCTTTTATTGGACACTCCCTTGGTTTTGGGCTAGATGTGTGAAGATCCCCATGAGTTAATATACCGATAAAACTAAAGAAAGCATGTCTCCTGAACCCTGCCTACCTCCCTCCGGCTTCTGGGACATTCCTTGACATCAGAGGTTCCAGGCCTCCGGCCATGAAGAATGCATGACCACTCCACCTACCACCTCCACCGCTGCCCACACCACCCTGCCCTGGGGAAGCCCATGGGCAGGACCAAAAAAGACAGGGTTGTCCTCACCCTTGAGTTCACCCTGACATCAAGGGCCACATCCACACAGGGTCTGCCTTACTTGTAAGCTGATCAGAGTCCTTCGCCAACATATACCAGCACCGTTGCAGGATTTTATTTGTGTTCTCTGCTGTCATCCTTCAAGAACTCTGTGTTGTCGATTATTTTATCCCTCTGACAGTTGTGGAAACTGAGATTCACATGACTTGCCTAAGTTTGCACAGCCAATATTTGTCAAAGGCCAGATTTTGGTCTTTGGATTACATTCGGGCAGTGTAGACACTCCTATTCTTCAAAGCAGAGCATCTCACCCTTTATGGGAAAGGAATCACCTAAGAATCTTGTTAAAATGCAGATCTAGGTGGGGCCCAAGAATTCGCATTTGTTACTTGCTCCCAGGTGGTGGGCGTGTGGTCCTGACACCACAATTTGGATACCAAAGCTTTAAAGAAACTTCACAAATTAGGCCTAAGCTGAGTAACCTGTGGGTGAGAAATGCTCTTTAATTATTAAATATTTCAGAACCGTTAGTATATGGACAGAAGGACTACTTCAAAGTCTTTGGGAAAGTTTGTCACTCCCAGGAGTCTCATTGCACGTGACCACAGAGGGATGGTACTGCTTTCTGGTCATCTAAGGACTGGGCAGAGACTTAAGTACAGGTGTCCCCCGAAAAGACACTGTTCTCATTAGCAGTCAGTCCCCATTGCCACCCTCCCCACAGCCCCTGCCAATCGCTAATCTACCTTCTGTCTCTCTAGATCTGTCTCTTCAGAACATTCCATATAAACAGAATCATACAGTATGTAGCCGTTTGGGAGTGGCTTCTTTTATTTCACATGTTTTCAAGGTTTATTCACGTTGTAGCAGGTGTTTGTTCCTTTCTATTGCTGAATGATATTCCACTGTATGAAGATACCACATTTTGTTTGTCTATTCATCAATCTGACCGCCCAGAGAAGGATCCAAAAGGAAACCTAAGAAACATTGAAATAATGTGGATTATTGTAACATGAAGGTCAATAGACATCTACCTACTGTAACCGGGTATGTGAACAAATTTCCCTGATATGTTTTTTTTTTTTTTTTTAATAATCTTCTCCCTTAACTACTACTTGAACTTTTTGAATTGTTTCCCAGAAATGGTGGAATTTTTACAAGATAAAGGAGTTGGGACTCCAGAGGCCCCTAAGTAAGACTCCTGATGCCAAGAGCCACCATCCCCCACAACCTGCCCCAATGTACCTGGCTCCTCCTGAAAAAGCCCGTGATCTCCGTTGATCAGGGAGACAGAGTTGAGGCCATTTCTCCCATTCTCCCAACAGACAGCTTTCACTTCCTTGGCAATTCTCATTGTCTCAATAATTGGATCTTTGTGCAGGGAACAACTGAATCTAGGCCGAAGCCCCCTTGCGGTTTCAATAGCAATTTCAGAAAAAACATAAGCACTGGACTGGTTTGTTTGCAAAGAAGTGATAGAACTTTAGCCACATTCACATCTCTAACATTAAAGCATACGGTTAAAAGCAAACTCTCAGGGGTCAGATATCCTGGATTGGATTCACCATTAATTAAATGGTTAACTTTGGAGAAAGTGCTTAACTTTCCAATGCTTCAGTTTTCTCACCTACAAATGGGGATAATAACAGTACTGTATTGGCCTCAAGAATTGTTATTAGAATTAATAAGATGACATATTTAAAACATCTAAAACATACTAGTATTTTAGCTATTTTAACAGATGCCAAAGATATCAAAGCACCAAATGTCCAAATGGAAAAAAGAATCAATTATACTTAATTTTAACTGGATACTTTAACATATGTCATTGTTATTTTTATGAGGTTTATTCACTTTGCAGTGAATTTAATTCCTCATCTTGGTCAAAGATCATTAGAATCAGAATGGTCATTTCCTACAAAGAGACTCTGATTTAATGTGTAATGGCACATTTGCTATTTCTAATTCACAAAGAACTAGAATTTCTCTCCTTATTCAAGCAATAGGAGAAGAAAGCAAAATTTTTCCCGTATAAACAGGACCAACTCCAAACTCCAGTAAAAAACCAACAGCAGGAAAAATCAGCCCAGGCTATAGTGTACAAAAACCTTGCCTGAAATCTTTTAAGTAACATAAATACTTTGTTCTTATCGCTATCTTTTCTTATTCTCCCATCATGACCCACTTCCTATATTTAGTATATAGTTAGGCCCTTTTAAGAATGCTATAAAGATAGTATATGCATGTGTTAAGAGTAAATTCCTAGAACGAAGAAAAGCCTTGAAAATGTGAGCATTTATTTTCTTCACTGAAATATAAAACACCAAATAGATGCAAAAACATATCCATTTACTCAATTTTCTTTTTCTTTTCCAGGAAAAGAAACACTAGGAAAAATGTATGTGGTTTCTACAGAAAAAATGTTTGCTACAAGGGAAATCTCTAAGCTCAAAAAAAGCAAGATAAAAGCAATTTATTGTCATGCTGTCCAACATTACTATATGAGATTACCACAGTGATGAAAGATGTTGTCATAATACACGCAGCCAAGTAAGCTGAATTCAAGCATTGTTGGGAGTTTTCCATTCCTTCTCTTTAAACACAGTCTTGTCAGTCTTGAAGCCTCGAGGGATGTACAAAATGTAATTATCAAAGTTTATGATAAGGAGTGAACCAAACCAATAGACAGAGACAAATTTTAAAATGCCAACCAGTCTTCAAATTCTTTCCCTAAAACATTTCTTCTGCACCCCAATCTTAGTTGACAGTGAAGAAAATGTTGCTGTTGCCATGTCCTAACTTCAGCTGGGATTTTCTATCAGGTTTAATATTGTTCTATTACAGCAACATTAATGAAAACTACATTATTGCAGGGGGTTGACAAGTGTGGATATTCAATATGGCTGAAGTTCTTAAACAGGTTCCTCGAATATGAGTTTCACTGAATTTATCAAGGACCTGCACTGGGCTGTCCCCCTCCTGACTTGAGAACAGGACCGGCCTAGCAGGCAAAATGGAGAGAAGTGCTTTGTCCAACTCCTTTTGATCTATGGCTTTGTGGCCAACGCTGCCAACTGGCACAGGTCTGATGACTGTCAGGAGTAAGTATGGCATCTCTGTCTTGGCCAGTTGGAAGCCGACATGAAGCGGCAGGGTATTTCCCTGCAACTAGGTCAATAAATTTGCTCACAATGAACAATAGTTTAATTTGAATCATGAAGACAATTAAAAAAAAAAGTTCCAGTTTATAAGAATTTAACATCTCAGCATGTGTAGTTTTATACATTTGCAATTTTTTATCTTCTAGTTCGGACGGCAAAGAGAAAATAGAAATAGAAAAGTCAGGATTCCACTGGGGTGAAGCACAGCAAATATTCTTCTTTTCACTCAGCGCTCACTAGAGCGTCATGGGTTTTCAGTTTCAAGCTCAATTTAACTGAGCCTTTTGGGCTCTGAGTTTCATTTATTCCAGGCCAAACAAAACTTCCTTATGGCAAGAAAAAAAAAAAAAAGAAGAAAAGAAAAGAAATATCAGATTGAAGGGAGAAAGTCCACACAAAGATTCCTGAACATTAAGAAGGCTATAATGTACACTTGTCTTCATGCAACATGTGACTATAAAACATACTGGATTGATTAGAATTGAAAATGGATTTCTAAAGCTCTTTGGCCTAAAAACCTACTATCAAGCCTCTAATAGGACCCCTCCCCATTACAATTACTAACTCTTCTCCACTCTCATTTCCCTCTAATTCTCTTCATACTACTAATCCCTGAACATCTGCTAGCGCCTAAACAATGCCAGTCTCAGGCATCATTTATTAATCTCTAATACATTATCTGGGAGCAGGAGCACTGACCAATTTTAGCTCTCAAAATAAAAACAACTGAGCTAGCCCAAGGAAGAGGAATGAATAGAACAAGGATAAAACCAAGCCATAATGACCCACAAGGTTTAGTGCAAGAGATTAAAATCCAAATGCAGGTGAGCAAAGGCAAAGAAGCAAATACAATGAGCCCAGTTCTCTGCTGCCTCTTTACACAAGGCTCCCATTGACTTTCCCGAAGGGCTCCAAAGAGGGCCCAAGGTGTAATGTGCTTGCCAGTATGATTGGTATGCACTGACTGCCCTTTCCTAAGCACACACTCAAATGCATTCAAGTGTTTGTGACATGGCTCTCTTTAGTAGTGGACCTGAATTTTAGGTTAACAAGGAATGCAAAAGCATTTTGAGAACAAAGAACAAACCCTAATCGTGAGTGGATTTGCTTCTTAATGGCAAGCAAAGTATGCTAAGATTCAAGATGAGCAGGCTGTATTTCTTCCAGAGTTTTCTCTCACTTCTTACCGTCCATGTCTTTCACCCAGTTCAACAAAAGAATGAGAGCTGGGTAAGAAGCAGAGAATTTTCTTAAGTTCAAATGCCATGCACTGTGTGTCTGGATCAAAAAGTCCTAGAGCTTGGGCAACAGTCCATATCTTGCCAGGTTTAATTGGCTAATAGGGACTCTATTGTTTCCAGCCATCAATGCATTACATGAAACACACAATACTCCCTTCAGGTACAAGACTAAAAAGATCATAAGAGTAAAAGGTAACCTGGAAGCTTAGAATGAGTTTCAATAAGAAGAGAAACTAACCTTACTGTGAAGGACAAACAAAAGAACGAGTGTGAATAAGGAAAAGACCAGATTGCAAATCCAAAAACATAACGACATTCAGGAAAATCACATGGAGAAAGAGAAAAACTGCTATGAAGAAAATGATACAAGAAAAGTGATTTTCTGAAGCCTAATGAAAATTCCAAAAGAAGAGTCTGCCTTTCCAGAGGATTTTGTTTATTAATTTTGTTACCTTTGGCAAATCATGTGGAAAGGCGTAACTCCCAAGCCTGCAAGTAAAGATATGTTGTCTCAGTCCTGTCAAATGCGAAATATAGACAATAAATATCTCTACATTTTTCATTCTTATTAACTAATTGCTCTTTCATTCCTGACCTGCTAAATATCAAAACATTTCCCTTCATTTTCTTCAGATGAGAGAAACATTTGATGACAAGATACGATCTATTTTATGATATTTTCAGTAGAAAATATTCAGCAAAACTTAAAAAATTACTTCAAAATGATTATTCAAACCAAGAAAAGGAATTTATCAGAGGAAGAGACAACAATGATAATATATCTAAGACTATTCACTTTCTGAATTTATAATGTACTGGAATAACTATTAAAGGATTTCAAAACATCTCTAGTCTCCAGGTCAAAATCAATATCAACAATTAACCTTGAGACTGTGGGCTTATTGTGTGGTCCTCATGCAGTAAGTCCTCCATTTTAGCCCATTCTGAAAAAACACTCACAACCTCCTCTGGCTGCTACCAGCAGGATGACTTGTAAGTCCATGTTCTCAAAGTGTACTCACTGGACCAGGAGCATAACCAGAAAACCTGTTACAAATGCACATTTGCACACACATCCCTGCCCTCCCCCTGCCAAACCAGGGACTTTAGAGTCGGAACCAAGCCTTCTGGAATATTCTCAGGCACAACCGAGTCTCAGAACCATTGATTTAAGCGAGGAATGTGAGAACTCCACAATCTAAGGAATCTGAGGAAAGAAAAATAGGAAATAAAAAGACACCAATTAAGAAAGATGGAAAGAGAAAATGAAGCAATAAGGGACAATATAAAAGAAAACAGAAAGAGATTTATATTTGATGAAAAAATGAAATCCCTTATTTTCACTTCTATAACCTCAATACTTCAATTTATTTAACCAGTTTTATAGTCTATAACTGTTTCTTGGAAAGCAAATCATATATTTTTTTTCAGTTAACACAATGTGAATAACATTATGATTCTAAATTGCTATGACCAGAGATTTTACTTTTAAATCAATTGTTGTTAATAAGAACACTTCTGTTATTTGATTGAATCTAAGTAAGTCGTAGGTTGCTTAAAATAGTATTCATGTCCTGTGTTCTTAGAAGAAAAAAAA
>NW_012137303.1:5081510-5091378 GCF_000956105.1 Propithecus coquereli
TATATATGCATCAAGGAAGCTTCAGGCTGGTAAAGTGGATTAAGAATAGTCTGGAGAGAACATCTCTCCAGAAGGGCCTTCCCTACTGTTTTAGCTGTGAAAGTGTTAGAAAGCTTTTCTCCAGGCTTAGTGTTCATTTACTTGAAAAAGAACAAGATGCAGAGGTGGTCTCCACACAGTTTGCCTTGAAAACCCAGCACTTAAAAGCCGTCCTGTCAGATACAATGCCGCCACCAGACCAGCTAGCTCCCCTCAACAGTGGCAGTTGCAGTTCATACATGGGCTCAGGGCCCCCAGACAACCCGTTATGCCTCCACTGCCACTGGGTTCAGTTCCAGGTTCATGCATTGCGCCACAGTCCCTCATTATTCATTCAACGGATATTTATAAAGCACTTCACTGCTCAGTTCAGTTATTCTGTGGCTTATTAAACATACACATGTGAATAAGATATGGCAGCTAAGACACAGACATGTACAGTCTTGTGATGAAGCTCACGTTTCATACCATTGTCCATTTCTCTGCCTTCACTTGACCAGAGAGGAAATCATTTGTGGTGCAGTCCTGACTTTTTGGCTTTGAAGTATAGCCTAGCAAAAGCCACAGGGCTTGAAGGCCAGAAAGACAGTAGCCAGATGGCATGATATTTAGAAGGCCTTCAGGTTTCCACTTGGCTGTCACTAACCCCAACAAGTCTTTTTTTTCCTCACAAATCTAGAAACAACATTCCTTCCACGTGGTCCCACAGTGGACACTTCTGAACACTGTTGCATTGGCCCTATTGTCTGTCACTGCAACTGAACTGTAAGTTCCTTCAACACCAAGTTGTGTTGACCATGTTGTGTTTACCAGTGGTCCTAACCACCCCAGCCTTAGTCCTGTAATTAGTTACATGAATAAGCGGGTGAGTAATTGTATACTAAGCTATGCCGTGGTTCGGAAAACTCTTTTTAATTAGATAGATTGAGGCATCATTGCATAATTTGCCTACAACAAAACTCACTCAATTTAAATATACTGTTTGATTAGTTTGGGCAAACGTATACAGTCCTATAACTACCACCAGACTCATGATGTGGAAACCTTTTATCATTCCCGCCTTTGCAGTCAATCCCCTACACCCACCCCCCAGGCACAGGAAATCAATGATATTCTTTTTGTCACTACCGTTTTGCCTTTTCCAGAATGTCATCTAAACAAAATTATGCAGAAAGTATTTAATCTTTAACATCTAACTTCTTTCACTTAGTACCATGCTTTTTAGATCCATCCAAGTTATTGGATCTGTCAGTTAATTTGTTCCTTTTAATTGTTGAGTAATATTCCATTGTTTAAGTGTACCATAGTCTGTTATCCATTCATCTGTTAATTTTGTTTATTCAATCATCTGTCAACCCATTTTGAATTGTTTCTAGTTTTTGCTATTATGAATAAAGCCATTATGAACATTTTCATACAGGTCTTTGTGTAGACATATATTTTCATTTCTCCTGGGTAAACACATAGGCATGGAATGATTGGGTCACACAGTAGCTATATATTTAACTTGATAGTAAACTTCCAAGCTATTTTCTTAAGTGTCTTTACCACCTGAAATTGCCACCAGCAACGTATTATAGTTTCAGTTGCTCCATAGCCACACCAGCACTTGATACGTCAGTCTTTCTAATTTTAGCTGTTCCAGAGTGTTAAGTAGAGGTATCTCCTTGCAGTTTTAGTTTTCATTTCTTTATTGACTAATGATGTTAAGCACTGTATCCATTCATCTGTCTTCACTGGTGAAGTATCTAATTCTTTTGCTTCTTTCTTTCCACTCGGTTGTTTGTCTTTTAATTATTGAGTTGTAAGCGTTCTTTATGTGCTCTGGGTTCAAATACTTTACCAGATGTATGGTTTACAAATATTTTCTCCCAGTCCATGGCTGACCTTTCCATTTTCCTAGTGGTGTACTTCAGAGAGCAAAACTTTTTAATTTGATGAAGTCCAATTATCATGTCTGTCTACAGTGCATACTCTTTGTGTGATATCTAACAAATCTCTTCTAACCCAAGATCAGAAAGATTTTCTGCTAAATTTCCTTCTATAACTTTTATGGTTGTAGCTCATACACTTAGTCTATGATCTAAGAAATTTTTTTAACCCAAAGTCACAAAAATTTTCTCCTATGTTTACTTCCTGCAGATTTGTTGTTTAAGTCTATGATCAGTACTGAGTTAACTTTGTATATGGTGCAAGGTAAGACTTGAGGTTCACTTTCCCCTCTGTGAATAACCATTTTGTTCCAGCACCATTTGATTAAAAAAAACTCTTCTTTCTTCTACTGAATTACTTTGGTAATTGAGCATGTATGTGTTGATCTATTTCTGGACCTTCTGTTTTGACCTCTTAATTTATATACCAGTCATTATTCTATCTTTATTTTCGTAGATTCAGAATAATTCTTGAAATCAGGCAGTGTAAGTCTTTCAGGGTTTTTCTCCTTTTTCTTGTTTTAATTGTTTTGTCTGTTTTAGGTCCTCTGCAATTTTTTATATAAATTTTAGAATCACCTTGTCAATTTCTACAGAAATATTGCAGGAATTTTTATTGGAATTTCACTGAATCTATGGATGAATTTTTGAAAAACTGACATCTTAAAATTATTGATTCTTTGGATCCATAACATGCCATATCTTTCCATTTATTTAGATAATCTTTAATTTATCTCATCAATGTTTTATAATTTTCAGTGTACAGGTTTCACACATACTCAGTTATTGTCATCTCTATTGCATGCTTTTTTATTCTATCATAAATGGCATTACCTTTTTAATTTCCAACTCCAAATATTGCTGCTAATATACAGAAATGCTATTATTTTTGTACATTGTCCTTGTATACTACAACCTTGCTAAACTCACTTATTATTCTCATAACATTTTTGGAAATTCTTTAAAATTCTCTAAATAAATAATGATACTGTCTGCAACAATGAGAATTTTACTTTTTCCTTTTCCAATCTACGTATATTTTATTTCCCTTCTTGCCATATTGCTCCAGTTAGGACCATCACTACAATGTTGGATAGAAGTAGTTACAGTGAATATTCTTTTCGCGTTCTCCTTAGAACAAATTCAGCTTTTTTTTATTAAGCATGTTGTTAGCTATAGTGATTTGGAGATGCCCTTTGTGATGTTGAGGAAATTCTCTTCTATGCCTAGGTTGCTGAGGGTTTTTAACTTGAAAGAGTCTTGACTCTTATCAAAGATTTGGTTGTTATATTTTGTTCTGTTTTCTTGAGATGATTGCATGGTGTCCCATTTTTGTCTGTTAATGTGGTGCATTATATTGATTGATATTTTTTAAATGTTAAACTAATTTGGCTTTACTGGACTGAACTCCAAGTGGTCATAATGTATTATCTTTTGTACATATTGCTGGATTTGATTTGCTATTTTGTGAAGGGTTTTGGTAGCTATGATCATAAGATATACTGGTCTGGCCGGGCACCGTGGCTCACGCCTGTAATCCTAGCACTCTGGGAGGCTGAGGCGGGTGGATCATTTGAGCTCAGGAGTTCATGACCAGCCTGAGCAAGAGTGAGACCCCGTCTCTACTAAAAAAAATAGAAAGAAATTACCTGGACAACTAAAAATATATAGAAAAAATTAGCCGGGCATGGTGGCGCATGCCTGTAGTCCCAGCTACTCGGGAGGCTGAGGGAGGAGGATCACTTGAGCCCAAGAGTTTGAGATTGCTGTGAGCTAGGCTGACACCACGGCACTCATTCTAGCCAGGGCAACAGAGTGAGACTCTGTAAAAAAAAAAAAAAAAAAAAAAATATACTGGTCTGCAACTTTCTTTTTTCTAGGAATACACAAATATATAAGTAATGTAATTATACCAGGGTGATACTGGCTTAATAAAATGAGTTAGAAAGTATTCTCTATCCCTTTTCTGGGAGAGTTTGTGTAGTAGTGGTATTACAGCTTTTTAAAATATTTGATTGACTTTACCAATGAAGCCAGCTGTGCCTGGATATTTTTTGTAAGAAGAATTTTAATTATAAATTCAATGATAAAAAGCTATTCATGTCATCTACTTCTTTGTCTATTTTTGTTCTTTCAAATAATTTGTCTAATTTCATCACACTTGTGAAAATTTGCATAAAATACTTGTTTATAACATTTCCTTATCTAGTTATCATTTTTGGGATTTATACTTATGTTCTCCCTTTCATTTCTGGTAGTGGATATTTGTGTTTTTTCTTTTTCTGGATTAGTCTGGCTTGAGGGTTAGCAATTTCATTAATCTTTATAAAGAATCAAATTTTACTTTCTTTGAGTGTTTTGTTTTTCCATTTCTATTTCATTGATTTCTGTACTGTTTATTATTTCCTTCCTACCAGTTACTTTGAGATAAATTTGATCTGTGTTTTAACCTTATGGTAGAAGCATAAATCATTGATTTTAGACTGTTTTCTTTTGTTATATGAGCATTTTAATGCTATAAATTTCTCTGTAAGCACTGCTTTAGCTGCATTCAACAAATTTTGATATGTTGTATTTTTGTTTTATATAGACAAATTATTTTCTCATTTCTTCGTTGACACATGGGATATGTAGAAACACGTTACTTTCAAAATAATTGGGAGTTTTTGCAGATATATTTCTGCTATTTGTTTCTCACTTAATTCTGTTGTGGTCAGAGAATATATTTATATTATTTCAATCTTTTTAATGGATTAAATTTGTTTAATCCTCAAAATATGGACTACTTGGTGAAGATTCCATGTGTGCTTTATAAATGTTTATATTCTGTTGTTTTGGGTTGAGTGATCTATAAATATTAACTAGGTCAAGTTGGTTGGTAGTGTTGTTCAACTGCTCTGTAACCTTACTAGATTTTTATCTACATGTTCTATCAATTACTGAAAATCAAGTATTGACATTATCTATTTTAAAATTTAATTATTATTAAATAATTATTTTTATTTCTTCTTTCAGTTCTGTCAACTATATCATGTACTTTGAAACTCTGCATACACATTGAGGATTGCTATGTCTTCTTGACAAATTGATTTCTTTATTATTAGAAAATCACCATCTTTATCACTGGTAATTTTTCTTATTCTAAAATATATTTCATCTAATGTTAATATAGCCACTCCAGATTAATTTTCATTAGTGTTTGAATGGTCTATTTTTGTTCATTCTTTTATTTTTAACCCTTCTATATTTCTATTTAAGGTAGGTTTCTTATAGACTGCATATAGTAGGAACTTCTTTGCTTTTTTTTTCCCCAATCAGACAATCTCTTCAATTTAATTGGTATGTTCCAACCATTTGCATATACTGGAATTATCAATATGGTTGAGTAAATCTACCATCTGGCTCTTTGTTTTCAATTTTTACCATCTGTTCTTTTTTTTTTCCCCTGTCTTCTTTTGGATTAATGGGACTTTTATTACTATTATCATTATTATGATTATTATTATTATTATTCCATACTTCTCCTTCTTTTTCTTGCTAAATCTATTGCTTTGTTTAATTTTGAGTGGTTGCTTTCATATTTACAATATACATCTTTATCTTATCATAATCTCTGTTCAACTATTACACTACTCACATATAGTCCAAGAATCCTATAGTAATATATTCTATTTTCACCCTGCCATTCTTTGTTATAGACCTTACTATATACACTGTTATCTCTTTTGCTCTAGATACTTATTTTTAAAGAAATTTACATATACGAAAAATATCTTTTATATTTACCCACATATTTATCATTTCTTATATTCTTTACTTCTTTGTGTAGATCTTAATTTTTATTTATTGTCATTTTCCTTCTACCTTAAAGAATTTTCATCAGCATTTCTTATAATGTAGGTCCAAAAAAAGTCATTTTTAAGACAGTCTCACTGGATATTGGATACTAATTTGACATTTTGAAAATTTTTTCTCTCTGTATTTTAAAACATGTCACTTCATTTTCTTTGAGCTTGCATAGTTACTGTTATAAGTCTGCTGTAATATTTATCTTTTTCTCTCTGTACATAATGTGATTTATTTTAGCTGGTTTTAAGAGTTTATATTTATTACTAGTTCTCTTTAAGCTGTGATGTGCACTTGTCTGTGTTTTTAAAACTACCTACTCTGCTTTTAATTTATTGAGTTGCTGGAATATGGCACTTTATCATTTTAGAAAGAAATTTTTATCATTTCTTCAAATATTATTTAACCCACCATCTGAGACTCCAATTAAACAAATGTTATATTACTGGATATTGTCCAATAGGTCACTGATGCTTTATTTTTTTAATTTTTTGTGCTTTCTTTTGTATTTTTCCCATTGTTTCCTATTTATGCCTTCAATTTCTCTTCTTTTTTCTTACATATACAATTTGCTATTATTCTTATCCAGTATATATTTTATTTCTGATGTTATATTTTTCACCTCTAGAAGTTACATTTCCTTATTTTTATATCTTCAATTTTTATGCTCATTGTGTTCATTTTTTTACACCATCTGCATATAAAGCATATTTATTATAGATGCTATAATATTCTTTTCTCTTAATTTCTTCATTAGTGTCATTTCTGGATCTGTTTTCATAGACTGATTTCCTTTGGGTATGGGTTATATTTTCTGTTTCTCTAAATATCTAGTGATTTCTTTATTGAAGGCTATTCATTTAGATTTTTCTCTTTTTTGAGTGATGGATTTTATTGTATTTCTTTAAAGACTTTTGGACTAGTTCTTAAAGGTAATTAAGTTCATTGTGAGCTAGTTTGATACATTTGTTACCCGGTTTTAAACTTTTTGGGGACATACCTGGAGTAATTTTATTCTTGATGTAATCTAGCTCCACTCCTAGGTTTTGCCATTTCTAGATATCTACGGACTGCCCCAGGTATTAAACAAGGTCTCTTTATTGTAATTTGATTTAGAGAGAATACAAAAGTTTCTTAGTCCTGTGTGAGCTCTGGGAATTTTTGTCTTATGGCTCCCAAGTAATAACTACTTCCTTGGAAATTGTTCTTATCTGGCCTTGTATAGTTTTGTTACTGAAAGTTCAGTACTTGTCCCCCACGGCTGGACAAAGAATGAGGACTAGTAGTTTGAGAGAAAAGAAAGAGAAGTTTATTAATTTGCCAGCAAATGAGAGTGGCATACTCTCATCTTAAAGTACCCTTGTCCTCCCTATAAGCAGAAATGCAGAGCTTTTCAAAGGAGTTTTCAGCTTGGTGCTATAGCTGTTTAACTATAGTTGATGGTCCTGATCAACTCTGTTGATCTCTGGTGAAGACAATCTTGTGACCTCTGCCCAGACAATTTCGTTGAGCCATCTCCTGTGGCACAAAGAACAAAAAATATTCCCCTACCCCCTGATTATTGGCCTTGGGAAGGGATGCATGTTTTAATTCCCAAAAAGAGTGGGGGTAGGGGTTAAAGAGACAACTCATAAAACATTTTACCCTTTTTCAGGCCATTCACTCTTACAGTTCCACCCTATGCATTGCAAACTAGTATATTCGATCAAAGGCTCAAGAAGACCCCCATGCACATTTCTGGAGCTCTTTGTCTGTGTAGTTCCCTTCTCTAAGTACTATGTCACAGAAACTAGACTTCCTGACTTTCTGAACTCCAATCTCTGTCTCCTCAACTCTGCAAGATTGCCAGATTATGTTTGGGTTCCCCCTCCCTGCACTGCAGGGAATTTCCTCCAGGCAGAAAGTACTCACTCAACTTATTTGCATTCAGAAATTTTAGAAATATGAATATTTATATCTGTTGGCAAAGTTAGATTATCCTTTTAATCACAATAAATGGCATGCATGAAGTTCAATTCTATCCAAGGTGTTTTGTTGTGGGGAGCAAGGCGTAGAAATTTCCCCGAGAAACCTGCCTTAACACTAGAAACTCTCAACTGATTTTCTGAAACTTGGTTTCTCAGTTTCCTGACATATTAGATTCACAAATAAGCTCTACCTTGCTTGTAGAGTCACTAATACAGTGAATGAAAATGAAACACGATTAAAGAACTTTTTCTGAAGTTTGTAGAGCAGCGAGTATTCACCTTGTTCTATTGATAAAGTATCTGTGGCACAAAGAGTAAGAAGACTTCAAAAGTCACACAATCAGTGACTTGTTGGGGTCAGGAACAATCCCAGTCATTAATATTTACCTAAACGTTTAAAATACTCACTGGCTATAAGGCACACATGAAAAGTTTCTCAGAATGTTATGTTGCCAGTAGGTTTCCTCCAGGCATCCTTTTTCATCAAAAACAATCAGGATGATTATATCTTCTTGATGACAATGAATCTCTATGCCAAGGAGTTCAGCCTTTACAATACGACAGTAACTTAGAGTTTGGAATACTAGTGTACCCATTATCTTAGCTTTTATTGTAAAGTTAAAAGAAATGTCACTTGAGTCTTCTTGTGTCTCATAAGCCTGTGAAAAAATGAAATGTTGACATTAATATTCAAATTTCACAGCTTACCTCTAAGACCTGAATATTAGAGCATCTCAGACCACCACTGAGAAGCTTCCAAGTATTTTGAGAGTCTTCAGAGGTACCTTACAGGTGAGTATCAGTGAGGATGATCTCTGAATATAGAACAGGAAACAGACACCACCTTGTTCTCCAGTTTCCTGTCATTCCTATCATCCCCTATGGAGTGGGATGATAGCACCACCCTTTTCCCAAACTTCCTTCTCTCTCTCTCACACACGCACACTCACACACACACTCCTCCTTGCACAGCAATTTATGAAAGTAGATCTCCTGGGAGGAAAAGGAGATCTCTGCATCCGCTTAAATTGACCACCCTTCTACAAATACTTAAATCAATAGCTTCAAACCTGTCACTTTCATCCAGTACAATCTCATAAATGACAGTGTCCCTATGGGATCGATTTTCAAATAGCAAGCATATTTTTTGAAACCCAACCCCCAATTCAAACCTCCATCTCAAGGATTCTGATATATGATTTCTTCTACTTCACTCTCCACCCCCAATATTAAGAATTGCTCTAAATGAATGCCATGGCCAAGGACTAAACATGAAAAATGGTATATTGCAGGGAAAAGCAATTAGAAGCTGTCACTCATTCATTACAACCCCACATATTCTTCTGTTGTGAAGAATACAAATATAAATTATATAATGACTCTAGTATAGCGTTGAACTAAAAAAGAATGATTCAATTCAAACTTTGGCTTCAATGTTCAAATATCTATTCTCTTAGCCATATTTATCAGCCCAGCCAAATAAGGCTTAGGACAATTAGGTAGAATTGTAAAGGAAGAGAATGTTCCTTTCAAAATTTCTCAAAGTAGTGAAGTGAAATAGAATATAAACCATTATTAAAAGAACCAGACTTAATCATTAATTAAAGGCAATGGAGAGTATTACCCTTTTGGAAACAGAGAGCAAATGAAATGTAAGCTGTGAAATAATATATTTGAATCCAATACAATTCCAATAAAAAAGAAGTGATAACATTTAAACGCAAAAGACTTTAGTAAAGACTTGTGTCCACCATTGTTGAAATGATCATCAAGAACAAAACCCATGGTCTGATGCACAGATGTCCTTTGCGTTTATGCAGCTCCAGTTCAGGAGAGAAATAGATTTAGAGCATCAACTTTTGGTGGGATCATCCGGGAAAATGCCAATGAGAGTCAGAATTGACCATGAATGAGAAGATTCAGGCCTTGTAAAAAGTCACTCTCTCCTAGTCTGGCTGTAACAACTCTGGAGAGATTAGACTAGGTTAATCATTTTTAAAATAGTCAAATTATGGATTATTATACAATGAGGTAATATTAATTATATGATTTACTAAATGACTAAAAGAAATTTGTTTGGGAAAC
>NW_012137303.1:5091428-5175285 GCF_000956105.1 Propithecus coquereli
GCTGACGCCATGGCACTCACTCTAGCCTGGGCAACAAAGCGAGATTCTGTCTCAAAAAAAATAAATAAATAAAAATAAAAAAATAAAAATGAAATTGATGTTGGGTATGAGTGTTCCCATAACTTTTAGGACATTATGGTCAAGTCTGATAATCAGATTTGTTTTGAACTATTTTAATTTCAAGCAGCTAGAATTATTTTTGCCAACGTTAGTGTAATTCATTTGCCAAATCTCTGAGGTGGGTGGCGGAGCAATTGCATCTGGGCTCCAGGACAGGTTGAAATGGAATCTTTGTTCATATTGGAATTTCATTCATGCAGCCATGACACAGCTTACTGTGTATGCAAACAATTCACACACATATTTTTTCTATTTTATGTAGAAATGAATTATACTGAAAACCAAATTTAAATGTGAATGAACATCGCAAGCAAATCAGCTACTGATTCTCTCGTTTCTGCTCTTACTTTCCATTCACTCAGCTCCTGGGCTGGAAACCATTACTTCTCTTTTAACCTCTCCTACTTGTCACCCTCATATCTAATCAGTCACAAGGTCCTGAAACAAGTCTAATTTTTAAAAATTCATTTGTTTACTGAACTCGTTCAGGACCTTATTATCCCTCCCATCCTGGATCACAACCAATGTCGACTACCCTGTTTTCTTTTTCACTAACCTAAGATAGTCCACATAAATTCCCCATCGGATTCCTTAGTCTTGCTTCGATAATGTCAGTCTTCTAGTCAAAATCATTGCATGTCTCTCTTTCTCTGTTTTCCTTACAGATCAATAAAATCCAAATTCTTTGGTCTGGATTCAAGACCTGCTAAATGTACTGTGAACTCTTTTATTACCATCAAATTATTATAAATATTATTCCAAGCACTTAGATATAGAAAGTGCACAGTAAATAGTTCCTGTTGACTATTTTCCACCTTTTAACTTCTACATAGGCCTCTTCAGCAACTACGTTTCTCCCTTATTCATACATCAAAATCAAAATCTAGCTCAAACCTTATGTTTTCTGCAGACCCTCTCTCATTTCTTCCATATGTTTTGTATTCATCACACATTATGATCACTTGCTATGCCCCAAATAATCCAAGATGAATATAACTCCCTGATTAAAGGTACTTACTTTGGGGCTTTAATCAAATAAATGGCTGTGACATGGTGTGATCAACACTACAATAAAGGACTACATACCGATTCCAGGGAGGTTCCGTGAAGGGTGTTGTAAACTCAATGGACAGATGTGAGGGCCAAGGAAAGTTCTGTTGTGTCAATGAATCTTAGGTCTTGAAAATAGTGGGAAGACATTTCAGTCAGAGAGAATAGTGCCATAAAAACACAGAGGCTTGAAATACACAGGAGTGTTCAAAAACCAAATACAAATTTGCCTTGATTTGAGAGCAGATCCAAGGATGAGTACAACCAGAAATGAAACAGAAGCCATCTTACGAAGTAGCGGTTATAGCTTCTAAGAATTGTGCCGAAAAGATAGTAGGCACTCAGTAAACACTTATTCAATAAATGAATCCTGGCTTCTACTATTAGTATAGTAAATATTTATATGTAAATATTTTGCATTTAATGATTTACCAGTTTGTGCCTTGGTTCATTGAAGAACGACTGACTATGTATTCACACTTTGTGTTTTTAGTACTTCATCTATGGTAGATCCTTAACCTGTGATTGTAACAATTAGAAAACTTGCTACTAATGTGAGTACCAAAAGTGGAGAATTCTTTAAATTAACATGTATAAACAAAATTTTTACATCTATTTGTGTTTTTTCTTTTTTCTTTTTCTAGGGTCAGACATTGTTCAGTGGTTAATAAAGAACTTAACTATAGAAGACCCAGGTAAACAACTCATTTTTCCATTGCTAGATTTGTGTGTGTGTGTGTGTGTGTGTGTGTGTGTGGTTTTAAAAAGTATGATTTCTCAGGGCTATTTAACAGGGCAAGCAAATAAACCTTCTGAAAAATTACAATTAAATTTGAACTGTGCTTTTAGCATTTATACAAATTCTATGGCAGTGGACATACATTTAACTAAAATTTAGCATATTTTTATAATATTTTACAGATTTAATGGCCCATTATATGTGATTTGATTCAAGTGATTGGTGATTGTTAGAATGGAGAGCTGTCTAAACATCCATAAATAATTGTACATATAATTTATAGCAAGTAATTATAAAGTAATAAAATTTCCCTTTGTAAGGCACATAAAAGTAAATCTCACTAGTTTATAATTTTGCTTTAACTTCATTTTAGAATGACGTTCAAAAACAATATGTTATTTATAATTCTGATTTTTTAAACCACGTGTGCGTGTGTGTGCGTGTATGTGTGTATGTGTGTGTGCGTGTGTGTGTTAAATGCTCTATTTAAGGCATGAACCCATTCCCTGCGGAGGACATTGTGTCTATTCTACAGTAGAAAACTAACTTTCAGAGGAAGGGAATAGTTCCTACCAGCTCATGTTTTGTGTTGCCTGGAACAAATTCCTACATATATGAAGCATTTAATGACTGTATGAAAATATCATGTGAAAGCTTTCACATGTTGCCAGCAATTCACATTACTGGAATAAAAATAAAATGCATATTATTCAGAGAAGATTTTGAGAAAACCAAAAATAACAGCTTAGATAGAGAGCATGAACAATATTTGATAGCACAACAAAGTGACCATAATCAACAATAAGTTAGGGTATACTTTAAAAGAGTGAAATTAGAGCGTTTCTAACACAAAGAAATGATAAATGACTGAGGTGATAGACACCCCAATTACCCTGATTTGATTAATTCACATTGCATGCCTAGATCAAAACATCACATGTACCCTATAAATATATACAACTATTATGTATCCATAATTATTAATAATTTAAAAATCAACAATACATTTTAATCACAAGTTTTCTTAATATCCATCTGTGATTACAAAGATGTGTAAATTTCCTTGTGTTAGAATTTCATACATGCCATATTTTTAGGCAGATTCTTTAAATACTGATACTTGAAATCAACTTAAAAATCTTAGAATAGCACTTGATTATGCTCTAAAAAAATAAACTATATACTAATACTAATTTTCAAATTCTGCAAATAGGTAGATATGTTTTAGGAATTACTAGTATTCTGTCCTTATTTGCAATATATACACATGAAAAATATATTAACGTGTTCTTAAATAAGTACCCTTTCCTTTCAAACCGTTTAAATGTAATTTTACTGGCATTCCAATGATAGATGAGAACATCTCTAGAGGTCCATTATAATATTTAATTCTACCATTCATATTATTTATTCAAATAAAGACAGTGCTTAGCACTCATAATGGTCATTTCTGTTTGGTAAACTGGAGACGGACATATCCCATGTGAACATTATTACTGTATACATATATTATGCACAACGATCTTAGTCTATGTAAAAGGAAAACCACAGACTCATTCATTTCAGGTGATCACCACCAATTAAGGAAGCTATCTTCTCTAAGGCTTCTGGTCATTTTTATAAAAATCTCCCCCAGTTCTCTTAGCTATTCAAATCTTACTCAGGGAGTCTCCCCAGTGCCCAAAGACTGCTGCTCAAAGCTAGATTTTCTAGAAGAATGTGCAGCATGTCAAGTGATTCCGAGTGTAAACAGACTTAGGAAGGGCAAACACACAGAATCTAGAGGCCACACCATAGACTGACCTTCTCATCAACCTCTTCCTCTCCCCTTTCTTTAACCATGTAAAGTCAAGAAAAGTCAAAGCACCAGAAAAAATAATAAACGAAAAACGACCCTCACTGCCTGTGGCTTTTCAGCGCCTGATTACCCACCCATCCCTTCTTATGCATCAAAGAGCAAAGGAGAAGGGAGAGCCGGTAGAGTAGCCAGGAAGAAAGGAAAGGAGAGATTATTTACTGGCCCTTTGAGATCTGGTTACCAGCCTGAAAAACGAGAACAGATGTATTTGCATGATTATAAAATAAAATGCCTTTCAAATAACTTAATCTTCAGGAATATTACACTATATACATTTGTTCTTAATTCCCCAGGGATAGGCAACAGACTGTGGGATCCTTTGTTTACCCATGGGCCTAAGGAGAGAAGATTCTTACACACATCCCTGAGTACATGCTAGTGAGTAACACGTGTGAGCACCAAGAGGATTACAGTATTATCCTGCTATTGTTTTCTGCACTACATCCACTTCAATCTACAGGAAAATGAAAACAGAGATGGGCCCAAGAGATTATAAACAGGCTGTTGCCATTGAAGTCTGCTCTTCTGATGTTGCTGTAGGCCAGGATGCAGGTTTGTTGCTTCAGGTTCTATCAAACACCCTCTATGAATGTGAAAAGAATTAGTGGAGGTGAAATCACCCAAAAGGCAATTACTGTCTTCTCTCTCCCAGCGGAGTAGATTCCAGCCAAGCAGACATAAAAATATAAAGTTTCCCTCATAGCTGAAGGGTTCAAAGCCAACAGGCAAAGTACATGGGCTTTGGAAATGTTCATGGTTAGCGGTAGGTAATAAAGAATTAAATGCAGCGGCTCAAACTCAATATGAATTTAGGGGAAAGGAGAAGAACAGAGTGCACTGCTCCTCCATGCTGAGTTTCCCTAGGATGGACTCAGACTTCATTTTCCATTTGGCACAAAAAAGAACCTGGACCCATCCCAGCTGGATCATTCAAAAAGCCCTCAAAGTGTTGTGTCCGCAGGGCCCACTTTTGCTCTGAACTGAATGACCCTGGGCCAGCTGTCAAAAGGCTGAGCTTCATGGAGTAGCAGGAGGCCATCGGGGTCAGCTATAAAAGCAAGCTGACTGGCTCATAGGGTTACAATAACGTCGGGCAAGGTCGGCTCACTTTTTCCATTCCAAGTCAGGGCTGGCCTGTAACGGTGATACGGCAATATTAATAACAACAGGGACAACCAACACCTTTCAGGGAAAGGTTTCAAAATGCTTTCCAAGGAAAGGCCTGTTATTAATTCCCCAAATGACAGATAAGAACACTCAGGCAGAAAGAAGGAGAATGATTAGACCCAGAGCACACATGTGAGTTGGGCAAAGCTCAAAGAAAGCACTGAAGTCCACCTTCCCAGGTCACGATCTGATCCTCAGAGCAGTTTTCAACTACACCGGGGCCTACTTTCTGAAAGACTGACTGCTCTGTTCTCAGGAACTGCAGAGGCTGCGTGACACTCTCTGAACTCGGTGTATTGTTTGAAAGTCTTCATATCCCATTAAGTTAACTTCTGATTTAAACAAATAGAGTTTATCTTCACTGTATCTGTTGTTCTTTTATTTTTTTTTTAACACACATTAAAATCTGCTGCAAACGCAAAATAAGGACCAAAAAAAAAATGCAGAATTAAGTGAGCATAAGTGTTTACTTCTCCCACCAGCACAAGAACGTAGTTTAATGTATACACATAGATCAACTCACTCCAAAGGAATAGCTTCTCCCAATCCCTTGGGTAACTCAAACAATAACCAAAGTTTCATTTGCTTGTGACTTATCATTTAAAGTAGGATTCATCTTTCAAGCCTCCATATTGAATTTGTCAGAAATACTATTACTTTTCTCCATTTATAGTCTAAGGTTATTGTGGAATCACAAAATTATCCAGGCCTTCTTTCTAAGCAAATGGCACACATTGACTTAGCAATTCCTGATATTAAAGAATCTGTGTAAACTTGTTATTAAGAGCAGGGACTTTGAAGCAAAGCTCTATTCTTTTTGAGCTATCTGACCTTGGCAAGATCCTTAACCTCTCTGCCCAGTTTTCTCATCTGTAAAACGGAAATGAGAAGAGTCACCTGCTCCCAGTGGCTGTTGAGAGAATGACATAAGCCAACATATGCAAAGGGCTTGAAAGAGTGCCCCATGCATAGTAAGCAACTGCATGCATGTTAGTCCACCAAAGAACTTTCACTTTGACAGAAAAGAAAAATTCTGTGCTATGATTCCTGCCTGTGGGAATCATAGCAAAATCAATACATAGAAAACAAAGTATGATTTTGGCGCAGTGTTTGGCTGAATGACAATATGTCATGAAGACAGTTAAGTAGAATACTAGTTGCAGTAGTCAAGGAAGACTTCCTGGAGGAAGGGGATGAGATTTTCATCAAAATAGGGATAAATGCTTCCTTTATTCTCATTGTTATTCGTAGTCTATCTTACACTGTATACCCATTAGAATAGTGCACTATAGAGAAATATTGGATTCAGAAATAATTATACTTGTTTAATAATTTTAAAGAAGATCAAGAGAGAATCCAATGTTTGTCAACTGTCTGATGAAAATCATTCCTAGATCTCAGGCAATTCCTATTTTAGGATGAGAATGATAATAACTATTAAAGAAAAAGTTCCCTGCTTTCTTATAACTGTACCTTAAGATAGGCTTGTTCTGCCTATCAGCCTCTTGAATCCTTGTCCAATCTCTCCTTTTCACTCATCAAATGTGTTTTTTTAAATTTTTTCTCTACAACCTTCTAAACACTGGGTGCTAAAGTATTAGGAGTTTGGAAATAAATAAGACACATTTCTTATCCTCCCAGTTCTCCTTAAACAAGTATAGTTTAATTAATATGTTAATTTTTCAAATTATATTTAATAATTTCTGGGGATGGGGTGGCAAATCTACAACTAAAGGACACGGGGAGCACTAAAGGGAGGGAAGGGCATGCCTTTAACCCGCATTTGGGTGAGGCAAAGACACAAAGTGTAACTATAATGTTTGTACCCTCACAATACCCTGGAATAATAAAAATAAAAATAAAAAAATTATAATTCATATTAAAAAATTATATTTAATAAGTTCATATATAATTACTTTTTCAAATTGAAAATTCAAAAAAGTATACAAGGGATTGATAGAACAATCATAAGTTTACCATAGAGAGAGAACCACTCTGGTATACTGCCTCTGGTCTTTTTTATAGGGCAAATAAATAAATACACATACAATATAACCATGACTCTACCACATATGCAGTTTTTCAGTCAGGCTTTTCCATCTATACAATAAAACATTTTTTAAGCCATTAAAACTTCTTTTTGAAAGTATCATTTTAAATATCATATAATAGTCCATCATAGGGATAATCTATGTAATTATTACTCCAACATTATCTAAAAATGAAAATGAATCTTTGACTAATAAGAGACACTGTAAATTGCTATACAGCCACCGAGACGGTGTGCTCGGTAAAGAGGCCCAGTCCTCTGAGAAACGGGCCACCTTCATGTAGTCGGTTGCCATGACCTGCACAGCACTGGCTGTGTTAAAATAAAGCAGCCCTCAGAGTCAGCCAGGATCTCTCCCATGCCCCAGGGCCTTCTTCCACTGTCTTCTCAATCTGCTACCTTTTCTCCCAAGACTGGAGAGTTTTACTGGTTCGGTAGTTTTCCCGTCTTCTGGGATTTATGGCAGGGAGAAGGCCTGATACATGTGAGTAGCTGGGAAAAAACTATCTAAATTAAACCTAAACTCCTCTTAATAACCTCACAACTTTCTTTAATATAAACTAGTTAAAGATATAAGTAATACACGATGGCAACTCTAGGGGTTGTGCATGCTGCCTTTACTTATATGACTCATAGTATGTCCATTTGTTTGCTTTTAGAGTCGCTTCCATCCAAGGATATGGAATTAAGCGGTTATGCAGAATCAGCTGTCTAACTTGGCATTGCAGTCGCATTTCCATGCCAAAGAAGGCAGGCACATTTCTAAAGAGTAGAATATGAGAAACTTTCCTTACGAGTAATAAAACTAACGTGGATTTATATTCAATAAAATGTCAAACTAGCATAGTTTTGTGCACCTCTCATTAAGAAGCAAATGGTTGTGCTCTCTTCATACAGCATTTTCATTTCTAGAACATAGTCATGTGATAATATGAATTTCTTTATAAATAAAGAAAAAATTATTATTGGGACAAACTGACTACATATTTTCTTATATTTATGGAAGAAAAAGGGAGCGGTGCTTTTTTGCCCTAAATTTCCAGTGTCCAACTATAGGTAGATCACACTTCATAGAACATAAAGTCTCCCAAAAAGTTATTCATAGCCAAACATCTGTTTTACAATTTTCCCATTGGCTTCCATTGGAAAATCAAATGTGGTCACTGGAGAAAATTATAAAGAAATAATAAAGTTACAAATAAGGATTTATTCTTGTACCGGTTTTCTATTACCACAACAGTGCTGCATGACAAATCGCCCCAAAACTCAGTGGCTTTAAACAACAAGCACTGTTTTGCTCCTAAGTCTGCAGGTCAGTGATTTTGGTGGACTCAGCTGGGCTTGGCTGGACAGTTCAGATTGGTCTTAGCTGGGCTCACTCCCAAGTCTGGGGTCCACCCCACTGTTGCTGAGGAGGATGGCTTCAGCCAGGACAACTGGGATGATGTGACTCTCGTCCACATGGCTTCCCTTCCGGCAGACTAGCCTGGGCATGTTCTCACAGCAACGTCAGAGAAGCAAGAGGCAAGCAGAAACGCACAAAGGGTTTTTTCCAGCTCTGCTTGTGCCAAGTCTGCTAACTACACCTCATTAGCCAAAGCAAGTTGCAAGTATCAGATTCAAGGGGAGGGAAATAGACTCCACCCCTGTAGTGAGAAAAACTGCAAAGTCATATAGCCAGAGGCCTACTTACAGGACAGGACAAAGAATTGGAGTCATTCATACAGCGAATCTACCACAACCTTATACTTTTAAATAACAACGACAGCAATAATCAAAAGAGACAAGGTAATTCAGATTTTTGAGGGATAAATGTGTTCAATAATCTAAAGCACTTGTAAAAGAGGAATCACCAAGGACCCTCTAACAAAAGACAGATTAACAAAAGAGAAGCAGACAAATTTATTTAATGTAAGTTTTATGTGACATGGAGCCTTCACAAGGACCCACAGAAACAGAGAAAACTATGTATTTTGCACGCTAGATGTGATGAAGCAGACAGCCATGGAGAAGTGGGTCTGGACAAACGGGGTCTAACGGTGATAACTGCAGGGAACTTAGCAACGTCTCTGTCTTCAGAGCCTTCTCTGTGTCCCTGTGTCTTCAGAGATAAGGATGTCCCTTTCCTCCAGGTACAGGGAGGGCACCTCCTGCTTCAGGGGAAAAGTGTGAGGAAAGATGAGAGGGACTTTCCTACTTCTGCTATTGTCCCAAATGCCAAGTTGCCACATTTTGATGTAACATGTCCTGAACCCCATCAATGCTACAGAAAAGAAAGAAAAAAAAAAAGCAGAAAATTAATAGAACAAAGCAGACATTGAAAAATCAAGAGGGTTTTTTCCAAAACATTTCCTCTGTAGCCTACAGCAGGATGGCATACTTCTTGACTTCTGAGTCCCCTTTTCTTAATAGTTAAAGGAAGAGGTTTATGTTTAGAACAATTGATCTGAAGAAAGTAGAAGACACAAAGAAATAAAACAAACCTAGTCATTTCAGCTCACTTATAGTTCTTAAAACAAGCCCTAGAGGTATGTTTCACCACTGGGTGAAAAGTGAAAACTTCCCCAAGGCCACTCAGCTACCCAGCTGAAGCCCAGCTTCAAACGTAGGATTAACTTAAAGGCCAACGTTGCTTCCACGCTACATCAGACACAAGTACAGACAGTCTCTGATTTGAGATGAATTTAGGGTGGGCTTAGTAGGGCATAACCCCATGGTAAATTGAGGAGCATCTATACTTGAAATCAAATGACTACGTTCCTTCTGTCTGAAATACTTTCCCCTTCCTCACTACCTAATTCACTCTTACCTTCTTTGAATATCTTCAGTTCAAGGTTCACTTATTTGGAGACACCATCTTGATCTTTCTGACAGATGAAGCCCTCTTGCTTTCTTCTCTTTGCATCATGTACTTCTTCTAATAGCAGCCACAGTTTTATATTTGTTTATGGGATAGTTGACTGCTTACCACTCTCACCACACTGTCTGATCCATGAGAGTAGAGACCCCGTCTTGTTCTGTTGTGTTGGACCCAGTGTAGTTGCTGGTATATAATAGCTCTCAATAAATACCTAATGAATGAAGGAAAAAATAAAAATTAATAAGTAGGAGAGCATGTTTATGGGAAATTTGTGATAGTATTGTGGATAACAGAACACATACATGCCTGATAACACCAAAAAAGTCATTCATAGTGAAGTAGATAATCCATTTTTAAATGAAGGAACTAATCTGAAATACCTATTTTAATGTTTTTGTGTTGAATGTTCAGTACATGAATGTTTTATCACACAGAAACAACCACGTTTCAGGTTTTTATTAGAACTAGAAAAAATCAATGTCAGAAACTTACCAAACAAATGCAGATCCTCCCATAGGATAAGCCTCTTTTCTCTGGCATTTTCAATTAGAGAGGAGGATGCGAGGGAATATATACATTATATACCTGATTCGCTGTCAGCTGATGCAAAGTCAAATGCTTCACCGAGACACTGCGGTGTTTGATATTTCCTGGAGACAATTCAGAACTGCATGCATTCCCTCCTTACCGCCTACTTGCGGATGTCGTCGTATTTTCCATATAGGACAGTACTCACCTACTGCCACTTCGTTTGCCAGGGACTATATTTTGTTCTGGTTGCAAACCAAAAACATAAAGGGATTTCCTTTACTTATCCTGAAATAATGTATGTAAGATTGGAGTTTTCTAGTTAATTCATAATGGAATCAGAAATCACTTCAGAAGGAAATCTTTGTGCCTGCTTGTCATGGTTGCACACAGAATATGCGTTCCATAGCGTCAGAGCCCCAGATGAATGTCATACACAGGGCCGTGTACACCTCACCCACTGACTGGATTCAGCCCAGCAGAAGTCTACACTCATCACCTCCTTTAAATTTTTCACAATATCAGAGTTTATGACACTAGATTAGATGCTATAAGTCTCAAGACAAAACATTCAAACAGAAAAGGAGAAGCTTTTTCACGATGAACTCAGAAACATCATGATAAGATTTTAAGACCAGACTTCAGAAGCACAATCAACAGAGAAGCAAAAGTGAGCCGAGGCATAAGGGTGGCTGTGTCCTTTACTTCAATTCCCTTTGGCTGCAATGTTGCTGCCCTGGGTAACTAACATTGACTCACCGCCTTGTCAGTGAGATAAGTTCACATATGGCTATGTGCAATTCACTAAGGAAAAAAAATGTCAAAATGGACTTTCATGAGTACTTGGAATTATCCAGTAAATATGTAATTATGAATAAAGCATAGTGCTTAGTAGCTGGGGAAGTACTAAAGTAATAATTTAATGTGAGCTTGGAAAATGAATGAAGAAAAGAGAAAGAGAGAAAGGAAAAGATAGGGAAAAGGGAGGGAGGGAAGGAGGAAGTCAGTGAAGAACAAGGGAAGGAAAAGTGAAAGAAAAGAAAAAGATCTGTGCATGTGATGCTTATGCAACTTCCACAGTGTGTCTCAGCAAAATTTGTCCTGGCATTACTTTCATTTGCAAACTCCATTGGAATATATCCTTTTCCCAAACTACTGTATTCCACTTAAGTTTTTAGAAAATGTTATAATATTTTGATAACAAATTCCCACTCCCCTCTCCTACTTTACTACATTCAACTACCCCAAATCACACAGATTCGTGATAGGTCCTGAAAGTAGAAATTACTGGTATGTGGATTATTAGCTCAAAAAACTGGGATTAAAGAAGATGCTTATGTAAATAAACAGTCGTGTTAAAAGCTAACAAGGTGAAACAAATATTGCAGTGGTCTAAAAAAAAATTAGCAAGTCCCTTGTGAAAGAAAATGGGAGAAAATAGCTGTAGAGTTCTTCACAGAAGAAATGATGTTTGATGTAGGCCCTAAAGAATCAGTAGAGATTCACCAGACAGGAGGGGAGGGTGGGTAGCAGAATTAGGAGTAAGCCTTGGAAGCAAAGGTAATAAATCAAAAGCAGGACAATCTGAAGTAGCAAGTGCACCCAGGAATCTATGGTGAAAGTGTAGCTGGAAGACAGGTGAAAATAGACAATGAGTTGGGTGAGTAGACAAAGACCAAATCAAAGAAGACCTTGGATGGTATGCATAGATGAGATTGATTCATTTTGGAGCCAGGAAATTTGAAGCATGGGTGTAAAATTATATGGTTTTCTTAAAAAAAATCTTGCTACAACAATGTGGAAGATAGTCTTGGATAAATCACAGAAAGATTAATGGGGGAATCCTTAAAATGATCCATAAGCAAGAGATGGCAAAGACCTGAAATAGGGCAGTAGTGCTGGACTGGAGAAGGGTTGACAGATTGAGAGATTTAAAGTAAGGAAAACCTGTAATATCCACTGACCAGATGGATAGAAGAGATTAGGGATTGGCAGAAAGGCAGACGTTTGTAATTATGTCCAGATTTCTGGTATGTGCATAATAGAAGAGCAACAGCAAGCCTAGGGAGAAAGATAAATAATTTTGTTTTAAATGCATTGGATTTTTCGGTGGGATATACTGTAGTAATTAATAGCAGGGAGCCAAAAAGAATTAAAAGTGTAGAGAGGTAAGGAAACAGGAGTGGAATGAAGATATTGATTTGCAGTCGTCAACATTCAGGTAGCAGCGGGTGCAGTGAGCATTGAAAGATTGCTGTGGGAGTACATGGAATTGATAAGAGAATGGATAAATGTAAATCTACGGAAATAGTCACACGCCATGTAATGATGTTTCAGTCAATGAGGGACCACAGAAGATCATGGTGGAGCTGAAAAATTCCTGCCACCTAGTGACTTTGTAGCCGTCATAATGTTGTAGCACAATATATTACTCACGTGTTTGTGGTGATGCTGGTGTAAACAAACCTACTGTGCTGCCAGTCATATAAAAGTGTAGCACATACAATTGTGTACAGTACATAGTACTTGATAATGATAATAAATGACAATGTTGCCCATTTATGTATTTACTATATTTTTTTTCATCATTTTGAAGTGTACCCTCCTACTTATATAAAAAATAAAGCTAACTGTAAAACAGCCTCAGGCAGGTATTCAGGAGGGATTCCAGAAAAAGGCACTGTTTTCATAGGAGATGACAGCTCCATGCATGTTATTGCCCCTGAGACCTTCCAGTGGGACAAGATGTGGAGGTGAAGACAGTGATACTGATGATCCTGACCCTGTGTGGGACTAGGCTCATACATGTGTTTGTGTGTTAGTTTTTAACAGAAAAGTTTAAAAAGTAAAAAATTTTAAGAAATTAAAACAGAAAAAGAAACTTATAAAATAAAGATATAAAGAAAGAGAATATTTTTGTACAGCTGAGGGCTAGGACAGTTTCTTTTTCCTCTTTCTGTACCTAACAGCACCTACCGTAGAACACAAAACAGAAAATAACCATACAATGTTTCACTATGAAAACTGGTGAAGAAATTAATGAATAGATTCTCAGGTTTTTGTGAGCTTGCTTCTTCGTTCAGACAATAATGTATTTTTGAATTATATAAAATCATAATATGTAAATGAGTCTTTTTTGGGGGGCAAAGAGGAGAGGAAAGAATTTTCATGTTTGAAAACATTAATTCATTCATTCTGTGTGAACCACATTGTACCATATCTAGCAAGAAAAAGTACTTCTGACAGGTCCGGGCAAGTTAAATTTGCTTAGTCTCCTCTTCTCTAATAATTTGCTTCAGCTGATCCATATTTTTGCTATTCCAAGTCTGCCTCCATCTTTTATTAGTTTTAACTGCATTTCCCATCTTTGATTTGCTACTTTGACAGAGTACAAAAGATTCTAAACTTAGTTCCTATGTATATTTTTATTCACCAAAAGTAATTTCTAAAAATCCTCTTACTATTAATGTCATGTGAAAATAACAATACCTACTGCAATAGTCACCAGTCTGGCTAAGACAGAGAGAGATGAGTTTCATTGTGATTAGAAGGGGTCAAGATGTTGTTTATTTAAGACTATACCTCTCAACCTCTGGCAAATTTGAACTTACTGGTATTTCCAAGGACTTATGCCAGATTAATATCATAGAAAAGTTAAATCACAGAGTGGTCAGTTCAAGGGCTTTCTGCTGCTCCGAAGAGCCAATTATAAACAGCATTTTCTCTCTCCCTCTATGCTACATGAAATCCTTCATATGCAAGGTTTGAAAATATACAGTCTCCCAGAGCTATTGCAGGGACCAGGAGAGCTGAAGCATGCTAACATGCTTGTAAATGGCAACGCACTACAGCATGTCAGGCAAGGTTTGCTTATCCATCACTGTCACACTTATCACACCTCCAAACACAACTCAGAGCACAGTAAGAGCATGGGAAAGAGAGAACAGGCCCCAGGAGCCAAACCTACAAGTGGGGTAAGAAAAGCTGAGGGGACAAACAGAGAAGGATCAAAGGAGTATGATAACCAACACATGGCAACCTAGGCAGACAGCTGGTGATGAGAAATTGAGTAACTAGGGAAAGTAGTTCCTAACAGACATGGCCCTATGGAGACTTATGAACATCCTAGTCAGAGGGAGAATTGGAGGTCCCTTGAAGGCAATATATTTAAATCTTTATTAAACATTTATTTAGAGCAGTGGGAGAAAGTAATTTTCTATCAACAAAAATATTTAATCTTCGAAATAAGAAAATCATTATATTCACTACATGTAAAACAATATTTTATTAGGAACAGCCTTAGTATGGTGATTTTGTTACAATAGACAAATATTTGAAAGGCCCATAAAATGGCTTAAACATATAATAAAGAAATCACTGGGCTGGACATGGTGGCTCGTACCTGTAATCTTAGCATTTTGGGAGGGCAAAGTGGGAGCATTGCTTGAGGCCAGGAGTTCGAGACCAGCGTAAGCAAGAGTGAGACCCCCCCCTCTACAAAAAATAGAAAAATTAGCCTGGCATGGTGGTGTAAACCTATAGTCCCAGCTACTTGGGAGGCTGAGGCAGGAGGATCACTTGAGCCCAGGAGTTTGAGGTTGCTGTGAGCTATGATGATGCCACTGTACTCTAGCCCAGGTGACAGAGCAAGACCCTGCCCCCCCCAAAAGAAAGAAAGAAATCACTTATTCACGACAAATTGCAGTAACTCAAGCATTGTTTGATTTCAGAATTTCACTTGATACCAAGTGCCTGTTAAGAGGCTGTTCTCAGGAAATTATCACTTGTGACTCTTACTTGTGCACTGAAAAGTTATTTGATATAGTCAGGTCTGGACAGGTGAAAAGCTTTCAAAAATTTTCATTAGAGGTTAGTATCTACTTTGATGGGAGTTGCTGTAATTACATTTCTATTGTTATATAAGGAGTCACACATGAAAATTAAAGTTTTCTGGCTTTATACTTATGATTAATCCAGTGATTCTTAGCTCCTGATAGAGATCATTGCCCCATCCCATTGCCTGTCTGGCCTGGACTTACTCCAACTCTGCCACCAAATGGGCAGATTACAAAGGTGGGAAATCAAGAATGCAGAGTAGCAGTTCCAGTAAGTGCACATGAGTAGTCTTTGGTTGGAGAAAACTGTTAGCGGGAGTGGGAGACACACCCTAAGCTGACCTCCAGTGAGCCATGCCCTTGTATAACCCTTGTGCCCTAAATACGGACCAAACCTGTGACTAGCTTCTAACCAGTATGAAATGGCAGAGGTGTGGGGATGGCAGCCCCATGGTTGCATTACAGCATATAAGACTCCGTCAGAATAGGTTGGAGCAAACCGCTCTCCTTTGCTGGCTTTGAAGAAGCCAGCCACCTTGTTGAGAGGGGCCCTGTGGGGATTATTTCGTGGCAAAAAGCTAGAGATGACCTCCAGGAATTGAGAGTTGTCCCCCAACCAACAGCCAGTAAAAAAAACCTGTGACCTCAGTCCTACAATACAAGAAGATGAATTCTGCCAACAACCTGAGAGAACTTGGAAGCTGATCTTCTCCCGGTTGAGTCTCCGATAACATCACAGCACTGGCTCCTACTTAGGCTGTGGCCTGGGAAGATTCTGAAGCAGAAAACCCAGCTAAGCTGCGCCTAGACTTCTGACCTACACAAACTGTGTGATCATAAATAATAAATGTGTATTATTTTAAGCTAAGATTGTTGCAACTTGCAGTGACATCACAGAAAACAAATGCACCCTGTAGCAAGACCCAGCTCCTTGTTAGTACTTTGTTCATTGGTAGGTGTGTAGAACTTTCCAGAGTCAAAAAGTTCTGAGGTGTATACGAGAGGAATTAAATAGTTGGTAGGACACCAAGACAGCCATTTAGGGTTAGGCAAATGTGTGCGTGTATTGGAGGTGTCTGTGCCTGAGCGATGAGGCAGACACCCAGGCACGAGAACTCAGCACATGATCAGACGGATACGGGCAGCCAGAGGAGAAGTGCTGGAGATTGGTGTGGGCTGAGTCTGCAAAGGGGGTGTCCAGTTATGGGAAGATCACGGTAGTAAAGACTGAGAATTGGACAAGGCATTTCCATACTTTTTTGGGGGTGGAACAAGGAGAATCTCCAGTCCAAAATAATTTTGAGCATCTGCTATCTCACCAGCAGCTACACATCCCTGCTGTAAAACATTACTCTTAATGTGCATGAATTATGGCACCAGGAGAGTCCCGTTTAGCTGGAGATGAAGGACCACCAAACAAAATTTGGAGTGGGACTCACAAAAAATAACTAGAGATGTCAAGCACTAACTTTGACTATTTTGTAAATTTAATAATGACTTTCTTTTCCCTGAAAAGAAAAAATGGTCTTTGGAGATAAAAGTAGATGAAAACCCTAGCTCTCATCTTTACTAACTTTCTGATTTAGGCAAATTACTGAAATTCTGTAAGCTTCAGTCTGATCATTTGGAAAAATAAGAGTGGTAACAACTATTTCCCCTGATTGGCATATGACCAAAGAGGTGACCAAAAGAGACAACGAAATAATTTAAGTAGTCTTCTCCATAGCACAAAGCATAAGCTAAAGTCTTATAAAAGTTCCATAGCACAGGGGCTTGTGAACTTGTGTTTTGCAGTCGGCCTATGTGAACCTGAATCCTGGCTCAGTGTTTTATTAGCTCTGTGACCTTTTGCTAGTTCCTTAACCTTCTGAGTATCCATTTACTCTCCTAGAAAGGCATGAATATAATGCCTACCTCACTGTATTGTGCAGATATTAAACAAGACAATGTATGTAAATTACTCTTATTTCTATTAATATTTAAATAATAGATCGCCACGTGGCCTGACTGGTTGCTCAGCTTCGAAGCTACCTAGCACTTTGCAGTTGGATGAGACAATAATCCATGTTCCCTTTTAAACTTATTTCATTGCTCTTTATACTTACTTCTAATTAGAACAATGAATGGGTTATAGTCTCATTATTTATCCAACTCTGTTTCTACAACTAGAACCTCCAGGGCGAAGCTCTTCCGTAAATGTTTATTGGATCTAATTGAACCCAAATTTGCAGATTGATGAAGAATTTGTGGGGTGAGGACCATGAGCATCTTCTCTGTGATGCTACTTGGCCTTAAGACCTAATGTGTCTGCAGATAAACGTTTCGGTGGATGAGAGGATATCTTTTAGGCTGCTAGAAAAAAGTGATTGATTTACTCTGGTAATGTTAGCTTTTGTATCAGCCTAAATCATAGCTGCAACAAACACAGTGGACACCGCTGCATGCTAGGAAATATGCGACAGGCCTTCCTGGCCCCATTTAAGTTCTTTTCTATCACTGCACACAAAGCACATTAGAGGGGCAAGATATTTGTACTCTGAGTTAGATGTCTATGCCATTAAAATGATATATCTAAGATCAAAGCAACTGAAATTTAGCAATATAGGATGGGTTGGAAAACGTCTCATGAATGTAAATGCGTAATAGGCTAAGTTAGTTACCTCAGAAAATGACACCTAAATTTCTTTGGAGAGTCCTGAAACACTTGTAGCAAACAAGCTATTTGACCAGCTGAAGTCATAGACTTATCTCTAAAAGGTTATTTAAAAGTGGTATTTCTATCTCCTGGCTTCTACCGAATAGTATAACTAAAACATTCCCACACGTACTGAGTTGTTTATTCTACTTCAATAGAATAATGGGTCCACCTGGAAGAATATTCTGCAATTTCTTTTAGCAACATGTTCTCATATCTCTTAAAGATCTACACATAGGCATTATCTGGTAGACAGTGTTCCGTATGGTGTTGTCTCAGAGACCCCCACAATGCAAGTCACTAACAGCCCATTGTCCAGTGTAACAGTTAATGTTTTGGTGATCATTTACTAAGTGCCAAATACTATGCTAAGCCTTTTATAGATACTGACTCATTTAATCCTCACATAATTACCCTGTGGGGTAGCTGTTATTATTATATTCATTTTAATTTTGAAGAAACCAGGACACAGAGATATCAAATGACTTGTCCAAAGTCACACAACTAATTAGCAGCATAGCCAGTATCAAAACCAGGTAGCACGGTTCCAGATTCGTGCTCTTAACCATCAGTCTATACTTCGCCCTCAACACAGAAATATGACTGGACTGGAAGTTGAAAGGAACTAAGGTTGAATTTCAACTTCATCACAATTAGCTGTGTTATTACTTCTTCATTTATACTTTAGGCATAATAATACCTATATCATTAGGTTGGGAAGATCACATAGACATACATAAATTCTCCTTGTACATAATAATATATAAATATTATAATAGGTGCTAGCTCATGATAGATATTCAACAAATAGTATTTGTATCCAAATTTGATCCCAGATTTTTCATTAGGGTTCTTATTTACCCACAAATAAATTATTTGGATCTATGATGCTTTTAGCTATCTTCCCATTAATACTTGACCGCAATTTAGTTTAACAGGTTCACATTAGCCAAGAACAAAGGCTTGAGAGGAACCAAAGACAAAAGCAAGCCTATTTGTGTGGACTTTGTGTCAATTCTAGGGCACTGGGCATTGCTGAACAGGGCAGGCCTAGGCTGGTCATGAGAGAGCTGTTTGGACAGCCAGAGGTCACTGTGAGCTAAAGGGTGCATGACAGGAGAGAAGAGGTGCCAAAGAGGGCATGCAAAGGCCTGAAACCATTTTGCTGAGGGCAGGAGCTTCTTTAATGTCTGCAATTTACACCATGGCCAAACGCCACATTTGAATTGGAAGTACACAGCTAGGATCATGCCAGCAGTGAGAATGCCACAAAGGATTTCTCTTGTTTCCTCCTAAAGACGTTAATGATTATGATGTGTTTGAACTACTTTACAGCTTTCCCCAATTTTCCATACAGACATATCAAGGGAATGTCAGGGAGTGGATGCTCAAGCACTGGCACTTGCATCTGAGCTCTGCGTGGGCTCAGCAGCTCAGCCTGAGGATAGAGTGCTGCATCAGCTCTTGGCACAGGGGGACACACGGGGGTGGACAGAGAGAACTCTGTGAGTGCAGGGAGCTCAGGTCCAGCCCACTGCCTTTCATGGTCAGGCATCTCCACACTATGACAGAGAAATTGTGGTGTACTCCGGGGACCTCAGGTCACAGATTTTTCCTGTGAGACTCACTGGAGAATGACAAATCACAGGGCACAATCTTAGCCACCACATACTGATCCTCACAGAGAACGAGTACATCTTTATCACCATTCCATATTGGGAAGGCAAAGGCTTTCTCAGACACACCCCAGTACTTTCGTCCAGCACCAGATTGTGTTACATGACCCTACAGCCCCAGCTGCAAAGGCTTGGAGAGTGAATATTCAGCTTTAGTCATAGCCACAGTGGAAAAGAGTAAGGGAGACAGACTTGGAAACGGATATTGTGCAAGCTAACCCACACGGCCTGCACAGGTAGATACGATTATCATTCCCATGGTGTAACTAAGGAAACTGGGGCCTGGCGAGGTTAAGCAACTTGCACAAGATCTCAGCTTGTAAGTGGGGAGGCTAGAGTTTGAACTCAAACAATCTCTCAGGGTCTATGCACTTAGCACTAGACTCTGCTGCTTCTCCGATTTAGTTCTTCAAGTTATTCTCTCTCAGAGCACCCTGCAACTTTCCCTGATGGTCATAATCAACATTTACAATTATATATTAACATTGTATAATAATTTCTTTGATGTCTGCCTGACCAATTACATAGTAATCTCTGTGCAAGCTGAAACATTTTTTTGTTTACCACTGTACATGCAGTAAGGTGCACATTTTCTCACATATAGCCAGCTAATTCATTCTAATTGAATGAATGAATTCAAGATAGCCTGTGATTTGATCCTAACCCTGTGCTAAATGAGGACTTTAGTAGTTCACAGCAGAAAAGAATCCAGGAAATAAATAGAGGACAGACTCCAAGAATACTGCTTAGGACCAAGGAGATGGGTTTGGCTTGGAGCCGTTGAGAGTGAGATGAGTAAGAAGAGACGAGTGTGTATATAAAATAGAAAATTGACTGGCTTGGTGAAAGTAGAGGATACAAAAATAGGTGCAAATTGAGGTATTGAGCAATTTAGGAAGAGCCTTGAAAGAAGGACAGAGAAAATGAGATTTCAATATTAATAAAGTGATAGAGATTTTTGTGAATGTAAGCAAAATGCTAAAAGTGACTACTCTCGCTATTTTACATGGATTTGATTGGAGGCCTAAAGAAGGCTATTTCAGCAGCTTAATCATCAAGGAACAGTGGAGAAGACCAGATTAGACCACAGCAATGGGAATGGGGAGGAGTGAAGATGGAGAAGAGTTTGGGGTAATAAGTTAGAAATTCAGGGAAGGAGCTGCATAAAGAAGAAATATTATGAAGCCAAAGATATACAAGTAAAAATGTTCATAGGGAGTTAGAAGTAGACGACTACAGATCATGAAAAAGGTAAGGACTGGATATATGGACGTGGGAGTGAACATACAGAATGTGTTAACATTAGGAAAGAAAGAAACTCACAGTTCCGGCCGTGTGATTAATCCTGGGAAGGGGCATTCAAAAGACGGTGATTCTCCAGTTTCTCTCTTCCTCTGCCTCAGTGACAACAATGTCAGCCCAGGTTTCCGAATGACCATGAAACAGAGCTTCCCTGTGTCACCCAGATTGGACATGTGGTGTGGGCAAGAAATAAACCTCTGTAGTGTTAAGCCACTGAGATTTCAGATTTAATTTTTAACTGCAGCAGGCCTCGCCTATCTTAGTACAAACACAAATCCGGTGCCTACAACAAGGTACCAGATCTCAAGGAAAGTTGAAATTTCAGACACAAAGAACACAAGGAAGTGAAAAGCAATGTGCAAATCTTGTGAATGGGGAGGATGGAGTTGCCATTATAGTAAAGTTAGAATAATATTCTTGTTCAGTGGATAAACTGTGAGCTCAAAACTTTATTCGTCTTTGCTGCTTCTTAGCAATGCTTGCAAGGCACCTTTCTTAGGAAGGAATTTGAAGGAAAAGTTCATTATTGATTACGCACACTAAATGTTTGTAAACAAAAAAACATGAAGTAATCCATGTTTACAGAAAATGAAAATACGTACAAATAATTTTAAGGTAATTTAACATCAATAAGTAAAATGAATACTTCCTTTGGTACTGATGATGCAATCTTCATAATTTTTTTTACCTGTAATTAGTCTCTCTATTCTGTTCTCAGCACATACTGTTAGCATCATGTCTTACCAGCGATCAGTAAATATTTGTTAAATGAATGAATGAGTAAATGTGTTTATAGAAGAATGAACAATAGATGTAAATGACTTAAATAACCAGTTAAAACCAATTCAAGGGATTATGTGTATATTTCATTTATTCAGAGAGCAAAGAATATTTTTTTCTTTCTTTGGTTTAAGTTTAGCAAGGAAAGGAAATAACTGACATTATTTTCTTGAGTTAGGACATTAAGGTGATATTTTGCTATTTATGCCTATCCTCTAAGGCTTAAGTGAGTTTTTGACTTGTCTAATTGTGATATTAAGAAAAAACCCTGTTTAACTTGAGTCTATAATACTTCAAGGGAAAAGAGTAAGATAAATAAAAGTTAATGAGTCTATAGATATTTATATTCTCAATATACTGATTTTTAAAATGTAGTATATATTTTTGAAAGAGGAAAATGAAAAAAAATTAGAAGAATTATGTATGTTGTCACAAAGGGTCAAGATAAAGTAGGGAGGAGAAAAATCATTCATCTAAATATCAGGAAGAATTTGCTGACAGTGAGAGATGTCAGATTGAGAAAGGGCGTAATCTGTTGAGTTGCAATATTAGACCGGACAGGGAATTAAAACATCCATCACTGGAAATCACCCTTCACTGACAGGAGTGTAGACTAGCTAACATAATGGATAGCAGTGATATACACCATTTGGGTACTAGCTGAAACCAGTAATGGCAAGGACAAATACTTCTAGTAACATCACCCATGTGATACTATGACCCAAGATTGACATAAGTAGCAAAGCCACCATAAAACTAAAAAGAAAACCACCTATTCTTGGTTTTGGGTCCATTCTTTGCTTTTTACCCATACTTGTTGCTGATATATAAAAACCAGATTTCCAACAAGGAAGCAAAGCACTGACTATATTCTTCTATTAGGATGAAATGTGATCTGAGAATTACAGAATACATTGTGCAATGGGATCTTCTGGTAAATTTTGTAGAAGTTAGCACTATGAAATTAGCTATCCATTCTGATGTGCTACCCCTCCTCTCGTTTACCTATTTTATCAATTCTACAAATATATACTAAGTATTTACTATATGCCAGGCATTGGGCTAGAAACCAGATGGCTTCTGCTCTCTTGGAGCTTGTAGGTGATCATAATTTAGTAGTTAATGGAGAGGGCATTAAATAATCAATCGCTAAATTATAATCTCCTACTCACTTGTCTCTGCATTGAGTTGAGACAATTTTCGCTGGGAAACTAGCAGAATGCATGACAATTAGCAGACAGATAGGCATGCAAAAACTGTGGGATGAGTAAGTGAATGAAAAGAAGAATGAAAGAAGGAAGGCTGGTGGGAAGGGAAGGATATGGATGATGAAGTTAAGTGATTTTGATCAAAGAGCATGTTCCCAAGTTAACGAAATGCTACCATCTCATCAGTTCAGATTAGACCTCCAGAAATCAAAGCTTCAGATAAATGATTTTTCCATCAAAACTTAACAGAGAAATGACCACTCTCCATCAAAGAACAAGCATATACTCACATTTTAAGCTTGATTTCGAGAAACCAATATTTTATTCCTGGCTTCACTCTAAAATTATCTCACATGGAGAAGTCACTTAACATTTGTATGCCTCATTTTTTCCACTTACAAACAGTAAGAATCCTTCCTAGTTAGTTACAGATGTACAGAATTAATTGAAACATGCAAAGCACTTTAGGTGAAAAATACTAATTTCTACATAAGCCCAATTCGTATATTCATCTTTCCCTAAGAAATACGATGCAGATATTAATATTGGTTGGACTCTGGAAAGAGTTTGACGGAGTGACTCTTAGTAAAAAAAAAAAAAAAAAGAGTCTAACTTCTTTCTCACTGGCCTGAGAATATTGGTGTTATATGACCCTGTGGCTCCATGACCCAAGGAAGATAGAGAGAAGGGAGAGTGCTCAGCCATTTCCCGGACTCAATCTCCTACCTCGGAAAAAAGTGGGACTTTGGCCAAGCCACCCAAACCAGCCACAAAGAGGTTGTTTATTTCAAATCCTCCGAAATTTAATTATAAACTCAACCATAAAATTTCCTCAACTTTGCCCTAAAACATTGATTTGGTATTTCAAACATTACTCTGTGATCTGTATTTACTACATTTCTAATGACATGGTCTTATATGTTGAAACTGTAATGCCAATTTAAGAACCACATCTTCATCCTGTACAGGAATCCAAAGCCATTGCTGCCACAGAGGAATAAACAGCCTTTAGGAAATCAATGAAGGAAGCCACAAAAGTCATTTGGTCTAGTCCACTGATCTAAGCAAGAAAATAACTAATCTTTCCAAGACAAAATAATTTTGCAGACTCTAATTGATATCAACTATATTGATGTATTGATAAAAATGATAATAGCCAACAATTATTAAGTGCCTACTATGAGTCAAGGCCCATACTAAGTAATTTTTGCATTATCTAATTTAATCTTCAGAACAATCTTATAAAATAGGTACAATTCTTATTCTCCATTTTCTAGATGAAGAAAATGAAGTACTGAGAAATCAACTGAGACTCTGGCTAATTTAATCAGAAATTGGGAAACTCAAAGAATTTGTCGTAAGGGGTGAAAAATCAGGCTTGAGAAGACTGGAGGAAGGAAAAGCCCAGCCCAGAAACTGCTGCAGAAAGGAGGCCAACTCTAGCTTCTGAAGGCTTTATGCCAAATTCCCAGCTCTAGCACAGTGCCAGAAAAATTCTCTGACACTGCACCCCGTATCATTGCTTCTAACTTCAGAGTCCTGGATAGGTGCTGTGTTTATGCCAAAATGGCTCTACATTAGTTGGAAGAGCCAGGAAAAGGATATATCTATTCCACCCATTTGCACCCAGTTTTGGCTTTGTAGTGGGAAATATGTTCTTCCCTCCTGGAAAGAATCTTTATAGTTCCCCCAAAATAGAAAGCCAATTTGGGGCAGCCTACACTACTCCTGAAAGTTTACAGGCAGAAATATCTTTGCACTGTGCTTTTTGGGCTTTTTGGTCCTATAAACACATTCTCACCTACTCATACTGTAAACTTTCTGATTACACTGATTCTGATCCACAGAGCAATATCACCCTAAAAGACTTCGGAAGTGTGGCTAATCACAGAAATCATGCTTCAGCCAGCCAAGAAAACGCTTGTTTGTAATCTACATCTTTCTTTCAAATGAATTAGCAGAAATTAATAACTTTTCTCTCATTCTCTCTGTATCTTTCCTATTCCTCAACCAAATGGTAATTTCTCAAGAATGAATTACAACATTACTTCTACTTCCTCATTTCCATATTGGTGGATTACTTCTAACTTTAATGAATGATCCTCTAGCAAATCAATTATTCATTTTTTAAATATTTTATGTCCCCCACTCTATAGATTTATTATTAACTGTTGGAACTTATAAATGTTAACATGGGATGATGCCATCATCCTGCTTCATCAATAATGAATTGTTTTATTTTTTAATGATTTTTTTGTGTGCTATTGATTGTAAATGGGTTTGACCCAAAGGGCCTTAAGCTTTTTCCATTAAAAATGAAAGTAAGCAAAAGCTCAATGTGGAGTAACACTTTTAAAATGTATGCATGCTTAAGTGTACCTTGATGATCTTAATGAAACGAGGTTGATGTTACCAGCTTCATGTATTGAAGAAAATGGTGCAAAGGATGAATCTGTAGACAGTGTAGGAAAAATCCTTCCAATCTGTACAGTCAGTAATTAGCAATAATGTTGTAAAATGAAAAACACCAAGTTCTACAATCATCTTCATCACTAACTCACCATATGACTCTGCTAAAATGAATCCATGTGGCAAGTCAAGTCAGGTCTAAAAAAGAAACAGTATCATATAATAAGAAAAAGGCCAGAAGACCACATAATAAGTCATTGTATGTTTAATGCTTTGAAATAAAGGAATATCATGAAAGTAAAACATTTTGACCAGGGGAAAGAATAAAATGTTTCATACCTATGAATAGAAAAAGAAGTTCCATTTATTATTAGATATATCACTATGGCTAAAGGCTAATTTCAATCAACCAGAAAAGCTAGTCATTCATTTACAGTGTAGGTCTTTGTTCCATTTTACCTTTATTACAATACATCTTTTTCTTCTTTTAAGAAGGAGAGCAAGTAGTAAATTCAAATGTAGCAAGTAGAACTTCCTTTCATTTATCCATTAAGGCAATAAACATTATGGAACAAACACCTACACAAAAGCACTGGGGTAACCCAGGAGAGAGGTGTCAATATGATAGTCTCTGCTTTCAGAGTACTGATAGTTGATTAATGGAAATGTAATATGTGAATAATTATATAAATAGTAAAGATACACCTGCAATATTAAGATACCAGTAAATGCTAAGACAGTTTAGAGGAGGAAACATCTCAATTCTGAGAAGGATTTTCATTTCAATTTTCTAATTAAAATCAAATTCTATACTGTCTTGTGAGTTGATATTTGCTCTCCTATAGAAACAATTTGGATCTGGGTTATGCATTAACTGGCAACTATAAAGTGTCAAAAATTATCAATCTGGGGAGATGGAAAATCACATAAATTCTAAGAGTATTAAAAACAATTCTCAAGGGTGAAATCGTGTCCTACAAACCCTATATGTTATGACTTCACACCACCATTTTATGGCATGTAGATCTTAGGAACTATGAAAGAAGGTGGTAAATTGCTTGATCTCATAAGATAGCCAGGTATCCTTGGGCAGACCTTTCTATGCCTCAGTTTCTCAGCTGTAACATAAGGAGGTTAAATTCTGAATCTCTATGATCACAACAAGATCTAAAATCCTGAGACTCTAAGACTTTTCACATGGGCCAATTTTCATATGAGCAATTTTCCTTCTATGAATAAATGTTGTCAGGTTACCTGTTCAACATAAAGGGACCATATACAGAGGTAATTGGATCCCCATGGAAAAGCAATGCCCTATGTGTGTCCCACACCTCATAAATAGTATACTATGAGCATTTTTGGATCCTGTGCAAAGTAATGAAAGAATGCAATCTCCTTATTTGCCCAAAACAATATTTTTTTTTCTTATTAGAGATAGATTATACTCATTTGCAGGCTGCTGACACAGACCGGAGAACATAATCTTAAAAACACACCACTTCTTGATGAGAATGGTACTTGTACACAAGGACTGGAAGGGTATCAAGATAGGAGGAAGCCCAAATAAATTTTAATGAGTAGAATTCTAATATGAAATTTAAGTCGTGTTTGCTTATGTGATGTAATCCATTCTCCATTGGCAACAAACCCTCAAGCTGTCCAAAAAATACTCAAACTGTGAGTATTTTTGTTCTTTTTGTTGCTGGTTGTATACTTGAAGTGGAAATCATGGAAAGGGCTAAACCCCACATTGAGTTGATGGCGTGGCACATCACAGCACAATAATACACGAAGTGGCCAGGTTTGCACAAGTAAGTCTTTCCAATAGTACTCACGGTCTTCTACTTTCTATTTCATGCCATGTAGCATCTCTGCTCTTTTACACTTTGCATTACTGGGAGAAGGAATCCACCTCTGCTTTATCTTTTATCTGTCACTATGTCTCTACCATTGCTACTTCTCAGACAGTAGATGCCCAATGCTATTTCCTGAATGATTCATTGGACTTAGATATATCTAAGCAAAAGAGAAGCAATGAATCTCCCTAGAGACAACCCAATCTAAATATGGAATTCTCATGAATCTGACCCTAGAGCTCTTAATCCTTTTGATCATCTTTGAGATATTTTGACACTTTCAAAATTAGTATTCTGTTTATTTTTTGTTGTAACAATGTTATTTTCATCAGCATTGTATACCAGACACTGAAACCTCTAAGGCTTGGGATGTTTCTACTATTTAACTCAAAGTAGGAGACTGACACCAAACAGAAGGACTTTGTTTGACACAATGCTAGCGATCTCCATACTAATGATGTCACTTGTCTGAATAAATGATATAGCGAATTTCCGATTTCCTCTATACTCCTTCTAATGATACAGAAAGCATTCCTTTCACTTGAAAAAAGTGGGTATGAAAACAATGTCAATTTAATTTATAGTTTAATGAATAATTTTAAAACTGTATTAAATAAAAGGCAAATACATCACTTAATTTGACATGATGGCAAAGAAATTTTGAATCATGTTTTGAACTTTTTGTGCTCCATATGGGTAGTGATTTAAGGGACAAAATAATAGCACAACAGCACCTGTTCCTCCCAATGCAGTTTATATATCAGCAAGAATATCCCTGAAAATCTCATCATCACTTTTCAAGGGACAGAAAACAAGCCCCATATAGTCACTCTTATGATTCCTGTACATCATGATGAAATTACCCTTCTTCTTCTCAATTAGTCAGTTAATCTATTGTCTTGAGGGTTTCCAACCAACAGTTTCATAGAGAAGGACTGCTTTTTTTTTATTTCAGGTCTTGAGATGATCGGATCACTGGTCAAAACATTATTGGCAGTAAAGTTAGAGAAAGTCAGACTTCATAATCAATTGATTAATGAATCTTACTTGCTTATCTGTGTAAAGAGAAAAGAGAAAGGCAAAAAATAACCCTGGAAATATTTGAACAGTATAAGAACAATAAGATAATGTATCTTTCTCTTTTTCCCAAGTGTGGGACAACAGGCTAATGTGGGCAACTTGCCTAAGAATTCAATTTGGAGAAGATTAAGAATAGTCATTATTGTTAAGTCCCTAACAACTCTATTCTAGCTAAGCATAGAGGTCTTAGATGGCTCTTTTCTTTAGGAAAACATCTAGAGAATAGTGTTTTCATAAGACAGGAAAAAATGAGGTTAAATTGTTTTGCAGAATAAAATAGCTATCTTCCAATTTTAAGATGGCAGTTTATTAACATCTTCTGCTTCCTTCTCTCCCATTTTGATTAAGTTAACCCTCGCTATAGACTTGAAGCTGGATATATATGACAAAAGCCTCTGAATACCATTCAAATTGAGGCAGGGATGAAAATGACTCAAAGAGAAGGTGCCCAGAGCTGAAATCCCAGAAAGAGTATGTGAGGCACAGATTTTTCTAGCTGTATTGCACACTAAAAGGGACTAAAACAATGTTCTCTTGCTCAGAGCAGAAGACTCAGGTAAAGCAGTTGACTGCAGAAGTACCTTCAAACCCATTTGATGACCCTATTATGATGGTGGAAATGCAAGGTCAAACCATTATTACATACTCCAAAATGAGTAATAAGCAAAAAGAACAAGTGTATCATATATATATATATATATATATTTAAAGTCCCTTCAAAATGCAAGAAAGAAACAGGGAAAACAAATGGTGAAGACCACCTCTCAAAAAATGTTTCTACGGAGCAGATTAAAATTCATGACCCAAGCCATTTCCAAGAACTCAAAAAAAAATGAAAGGAAATACCAAGTCTATGAAATAAGATATCCATGCAGAGATATAAAGCCTGAAAAGAGAAACAAGGGGACATTAGATCAGAAGATGAAAAATGAGTTGGCAGAGTTTGAGAGGAGATGCAAATAATCGAATTCTCACATGAATCCACATCAGAAGGAACAAAATGAAGAATAAGAGAGACACAGAAGAACATGACAGAAATAAGCAAAGAATCAAAGAATTTCTAAACAAAATAGAATGTATGCAACACAGCAAAGGTGATTCAATTTAGGAATAATTGGTGTCTCAAAAGGTGAGAAAAAGTAAATAAAACAGAAAATGTTTTCATTTCTAATTCATCTTTAATTTGGAGATTAAAGATGATTGAATCTGCCATTTTAAGAAGCAATTGATATTTCAGGAGAAAAAAAAATGTTTATTATACAATTAACCACCAGACCTAAGAGTAAAAGCCATTAAACTACTAGACTTTACATATAAAGAAACAGTCTTGAAAATTCCAGTAGGGAAACCAAGGCTTTTTAAAGGCAAAAACAATCAGGCAGTTGTCAGAATGCCCTTGAGCTACACTTATGAAGCACCAAGGGAAGAAATTGTGGTCCTAAAGTTATATACCCAGCCAAAATATCATTCAAGTATAAAATAGACAAACATTTTCAGGTTATCTAAATTGAGAGTCATAGTTTTCATAAATTATTCTGAATGAAACAACTGGATTTCAGCTCCTGACAAGATGACGAACTGACAGGGCATTAGGTATCCTCCTCTACTAACAGTGCAACATTGGAGAAGTTACAGAAATGAGAATAAGACTGACAGGTATGAGAAAATATCATAGAAACCTTGATAACCCTCTGAGGGAATTAGAAGGAGTCTGGGTTCCGGATATGCCTAAGGCAGGAATGGAAAAGCAAATGAGGGAAGGTGAGGGACCATAGTTGTGGATAAACGGCATAAGGGTTACACAGTCATTCTTTGTTATTCCCCTTGCATCACTTCAGGGACATTGTTGCCCACTCTGTTGCCTCTGTAGGATATAAAAAATAAAAGAAAATAAATAATATAAAATAAAATCTGCAGTCATATCAGCCTAGCACCAACCTGAAACAACAGGGTAACTTGAGAGCAGTGTTCTGGCAGAGGTCAGGTGTGGATAAGAACAAGCATAGGCCCACTGTAGACCCTGAGCACTTCCAGTTCAGCCCTATGAAATATCTTGAGGACTAGAAAATTACAACCCAGAGTCAGCACTTGGGAAAAAGCAGTAACGACTTGTAGGTATAAGGAAGTTACCTAGGGTAAGGTGATAGATATTGCAGGGGGAGGAAAAAGAGTGATTTCTCCCAGTAAATTGCACTACAAAAGAATCTTCTGCCTGAAGCATGTTTTCCTTCTGAAATATTTCAGGATGGATACAATTGATGCAATCTAGTATTTTGACAGTATTTTCTCCAAAAACACATTACTATTCCCTGGGGAAAATGGTTCCATAAGGAAAAATGAGGAGACATTTATACCCAACTGCTATTAGAAAATAACAATAATTTTTAAAAAAACTATAAGAAAAAAAGATTCATTATACTGGACAGAAGAAGAACTTAAAATAAGTATAATAAATGTCCTCAAGGAGATGAGAAGACATTGGAGATAAGATACAGAAATGGGTCATCATTTGGAAAAACCAACTAGTGATACTGGGTATGAAAAATGAAATGGTTGACACAAAGAATGCAATAGGTTGTTTCAATAACAGTATGAACATAGGCAAAGAAAACCATTAGCTAAAAGCTCAAATAAAGTAACTCCTCAAAAAAGCTCTCTGAAAGAATAAAGGAATAGGATTTCTAAAATCAAAATTAAGACACAAGAATATAGAAAGAGAAGTGCATTCATGTGATAGGAATTCCCAAATTTAAAAAATAAGAATGGAAAGGAGAACATATTTAACAAGATAGAGAATAAGATTTCTCAGATTTATGGTGGATAACATTCTCCAATTAACAGTTCTCATAGAATGCCACCAAATGGGCACACAAATAAATAAGTATTAAAAAACCTCCACAACCAGGTACATTTCAGAGAATTTTAAGAAAATAAGTGTGAATAGAAAATTCTAAAACCTTCCAGAGACTGAGATTAGATCACCTACAAAGGACAAAATTAGATTGAAATAAGGTTTTAAAAGCAATTCAGGACATAAAGAGACAGTTAATTAATATATTCATATTCAAAGTGCTGAGGGATAAAGACTTCAAGCCTAGAATTATATAAACAGTTAAATTATCATTTAAGTAATAGGGTAAAAGAAGTATCAAGGCCTCAGAAGAGTTAGCATATTTCTGAAAACAAAAATAAAACTATAAGTCATATGAAGAATAAGGTTAAGTAAATAAGTATTAGCCATTTGTATGTCCCTTTTGGAAAAATGTCTATTCAAGTCCTTTATCCATTTTTAAGTCAGGTTATTTGCTTTTTGCTATTGAGTTGTATGAGTTCCTTATATATTTTGGAGATTAACCCCTTATCAGACGTATGGTTTGTACATATTTTTTCCCATTGTATAGGTTACCTTTTTATTTTATTGATTCTTTCCTTTGCTATGCAAAATTTTTAGTTTGATGCAGTCCCATTACTTATTTTTCCTTTTGTTGTCTGTTTCCTTTTGTTGTACTTTTCCAAAATGACGTACCAGTGGCCAACAGGTATATAAAAAAGTGTTCAACATTACTGATCACCAGAGAATGCAAATTAAAACCACCATGAGATATCATCTTTCACCCGCTAGGATAGCTATTATCAAAAAGTCAAAGATAAAAAATATTTCTGAGGATGTAGAGAAAAAGGTACCCTTATACATTGTTGGTAGGAATGTAAATTAGTACAGCCATTATGAAAAATAGTATGGAGGTCCCTCAAAAAAATTAAAAATAGAAACGTCATATGATCCAGCAATTCCACTTCTGGGTATATAGCCAAAGGAAATAAAATCACTAATTCAAAGAGATATCTGCACACCCATATTCATTGCAGCACTATTTACAATAGCTAAGATACAGAATCAATTTAAGTGTCCATCAATGAATAAATGGATAAAGAAAATATGGTTAATATTTATAATGAAATATTACCCGATCTTAAAAAGAAGGAAATCCTTCCATTTGCAACAACATAGATGAAACTAGAGAACATCACACTGAGTGAATTAACCCATATACAGAAAGACAAATACTGCATGATCTCATTTATATGTATTACAAAATTTAAAAAAGTCAAAGTTACAGAATCAGAGAAGAGAATGGTGGTTGCCAAGGGTTGCAGAGTTGGGGAAATGGGAAATATGTTAAATGATGAAAACTTTCAGCTTTAAGATGAATAAGTTCCACAGATGTAGTGTACAGCATGGTGACTATAATTAATAATAATATATTATATACTTGAAATTTGCTAAGAAAATTGATCTTAAGTATTCTCACCACAAAAAAAAAGGTAACTGCGAAAGGTGATGGCTATGTTAATTAGCTTGATTATGTTAATTATTTCACATACACATCTATCAAAACACCACATTGTACGCCTTAAATGCATGTAAGTTTTATTTGTCAGTTAGACCTCAGTAAAGCTGGGGAAGTAGATATGTAATGAGAAAAAAATGAAAATAAATTAAAAAGTGGGAAACTTAGTGTGGCTGTCAAAATAAGAAAATAAGAACAATAACAAAAGTATATGGTTAATCTAAAAATAAATTCTAGAAATATGAATGTGGAGAGTAATGGGGGAAAGCAGAACGAGGTGAAAGAATGCTGAGGTGTGTTTTGTTTAGGGAAGATATATAGATTACTATGTTTAAGAAATTGAGAATGGGTTTTAATGAGCTTTGTGTAAGCACTAGGAGACAAAGAGTAGAATATATAATTTCCAAACCAATAAAAGAATATTTAATCTATCCAGTGGAATGAAGGAAATTAGGGCAAAGAGAAATAATAAATATGCATGCTCAAAAGAAAATACCAAATAAGATGGGAAAAATAAAACCTAATATAAAAGTAATTTAGGAATAATATGCTATAGCCTCACAAAATAGACACTTTCAGATCTAATTAAAAACAAAAACAAAAACAGAATAAAATAGCCAGTGTAGTGGCTTGCACCTGGAATCCCAGCTACCGGAGAGGCTGAGGTGGGAGGAATCCTTGAGCCCAAGAGTTCAAGACCAGCCTGGGCAACATAACGAGACCCTGTCTTTGAAAAAAAAAAAAAATGAAAAGAAAAATTAGTTGGGTACTGTGGCTCTCATCTATAATCCAAGCTACTCAGGAGGCTGAGGCAGGAGGATTGTTTGAGCTTAGGAGTTTGAGGCTACAGTGAGCTATGATCATGCCACTGCACTCCAGCCTTGATGACAGAGCCAGACCCAGTGATTTAAAGAAAAATAAAAATTTTTTAAGGGAAAAATATCAAGAACCATATATACACACACAGACAAAACAGATAAGGCTTTCTACCATATTCACTTTATTAATTTCAATTACACTATACATGATATAGTAATAGAATAAAAGGGAGGTATTTACCAACAAACAAGAGTTTAAATAATACAAATACTATAAGCAACTACAAATGTAAATAAATTTGAAGACCTAATACAATTAACATATTTCTGAAAAATAGACAATATCAAGGGATGGATATTATAATTACCTTGGTTTAAGGCTTCCACAATCTATACAAATATGAAAGCCTCATGTTGTGCTCCATACATATACAATTTTTATGTCAATAAAAAAGTACCAAATGGCGTACTAAAAAGAAATAAAAGACACAATGCGACCAATAATCGTTGAAGAATGGCATTGCTCATCAAAGATTTCTCTACTGATCATAGACATGCATAAACTATAGCTAGAAAGATGCACAAGAGACAGATAAAAGTGATGCTTTCTGAGAAGGGAAACTGGTAACAAGGTATAGAGTGAGGAGATTCTTTGCTCTTTTGTATGGTTCAGAATTTTGATCCATAGACATATATAACTACTAAAATAAATTATTTTTGAATAATTCATTCAAGTATATCAGTAGTGAGTAAACCAAATAAAATTTATGGAATGTGAAAATATATCCATTAAATTTATCTTATAAACATAAGATTAAGTTTATATCTTATAAGTTATATAAGCATTTGAAAAGTAAATTGGCAATATGAATTCTGGCCTCCTCAGAATTCACTGTTCTCATGAGTCAACAAAAGAAGAGTTTCAATTTTCACTCCTTCTGTGTTCTTAGAGAGTAACTACAGGGGAAATAATAATAAGCCCAATGTTAAATATGAGGATTCAAGACAAATCACAATTGAGGCAGAAAGAAATATGAAACAACTATAGAGGAATACAACAATTCCATGGATAAATAATTAAATAACTTACAATCCTCCATATGGGGATTAGCAAACTGTGCACCTGTGAACCAAATCTAACATGCAGTCTATGTTTATAAGTAAACTTTTATAGGAACACAGGAAGGCTGATTCATTAACATACTGTCTAAGTCTGCAGCATTAGCACAGCTGAGCAGATGTGGCCGAGACCCTATGGCCTGCAAGCCTAAAATATTTACTATCTGGCCCTTCGTAGAAAAAGCTTGCTGACCTCTGATTTAGATGATGGGGAGGGGAGCAGGAAGGTAGCACTACCTAGAAAAATTCATATGATATAATAGTTTTCATATTCATGAAAAATTCTATGAACATACATTATAACACATAGGAATAAAGATTGGCAGGAAATATAGCAAGCAGCTAATAGTAGTTGTATTCGGATGGTAACAATATGGTTGCTCTTTCTTTCTGTCCCGTATTTTTAAATTTGGGGAGAAATGTGGTTGCAATACATTTATATTACTTTTATTTTTATCATGCGATATTAATTTTCTGAATTGTGAAAACATGACAACCACAAAATCACAAAAACGCAATATGAATACCTTGAAAGATGTGAATTAAAATTCAACTTCAAAATATAGAAGAATCTATCTAAAGCATGACAAGCTTACCTGGACAAAGCTGGTCATTTAAATTCCAAGAAAAAAATGGAAAATGACCATAATGTATGAGAAACCTGTTTATGATCACTAATCTACCAAATAATGATGATACCTTACATTTGCGTAAAATGTCCTCGTTCACAGGCCTTATATTATTTGATCATAGACTAAGAAGATAGATAAACTCTTATATCCTTTCACAAACGGAGAAATGAGATTGAGAAATAAAGCTACTTTGCTAGGGTCAGAGAGATTTCAAATATCTGAAGTAGAAACAGAAAGAATTTTGCTAACCTCTTTATTATGCCAGATGACTGTGCTGTTTCTCTTTAGAAATAAACAGAAGCTTTTTGGCTTTCCTGAAGGTGACCAAAACTTTAAACACTTGATTTTTTTTTAACTGCAAAATGTTTTTTCCTTATTGGTTCATTGAAATAATACTGAGTTACATGATTTTATGTTCCCCTTTGCGCTATCGGTATTTTCAATCAAGTTAAATAATTATGAACTCAGTTTGTTCTGATTGTGACATGTGTTACTGAATTTCTCTGATATAATCATTTTTTAAATAAAAAACTTAATAATCACTCCTGTAAAAATTAAAGTGTCCATGTGGGCCATGAATAAGAGGAACTCAAGGGAAAATAATCATTTTGTCAGATCTCTTTTTTTGGTCTCATTTTAAGATAATGTTTTCTTTAACTACTGGCCATTTTATAATAGTGCTGAAATGTGATAGAAAATGTCATTTTTCAGCATGATAAAACCGCCTACATATTAGTCATCAGCTCCTCGTGCTGACTGGGAGATCTCTAGGGGGACATGTGACTGCTTTCAGGACTGTCTTAATTCTCATGTTCTAAAGACCAAGGGGAAACTCTACTGTACTTTCTCATCGGACAAAGAATCCTTTTATTCTACTCTCTAAGCCTGATAAGCACAGCAAGTGTTACAATGGACTAGGCTTTCAATCTCAATAAGAAAGTTTAATTATTTTGCTGGAAAGCCTTCTTACTGTCCAAGAAAAAAAGCTAAACTCCATTTCATTGTGAATAACAGCTCCATCCATTTGTTTTTCATTATTTGTTTTGGAAAGCCAGCCTAGCGTACTGCCTCGCCATCCACAAAACCTAAACAAACTCTTGTGCTGAGGAAGCCCTGACAGCCGGGGAGAGCCACGGCAAATGCTCTGGAGCTCTGGGCAGGTAGCTCTTAACTTTTCCCTTCAATAGAAAACTTTCTTTGCAATCTCCTATTTAATCTCTACAATTCTTGGTAAATTTTCTAATTCTTACTGTGTATTTATGTCAAATAATAAATTTTTAAAATTACTTAATATTGAGTTTAATTGCTGCTCAAGGAAGATGATGCTCTGATATTCAGCAACCCCAAGTATACAATGACAGGTTTGCATTTAACCCCAAGGTTGAATGAATTCCATATTGGGAAGCAAGACCCAGTGTGATTGATTATCAGCTCTTCAGCAAGAAATGCAAGAATTGGCTGAGCCTGTTGGCCCATGCCTATAATCCTTGCACTCTGGAAGGCTGAGGCAGGAGGATTGCTTGAGCTCAGGAGTTCGAGACCAGCCTGAGCAAGAGCAAGACCCCATGTCTACTAAAAAAATAGAAAAAATTAGCCAGGCATGGTGGTGCATGGCTGTAGTCCCAGCTACTCGGGAGGCTGAGGCAGGAGGATTGTTTGAGCCCCGGAGTTTGAGGTTGCAGTGAGCTACGACAACACCACTGCACTCTACCTGGGCAAGAGGGCCAGACTCTGTCTCCAAAAAAACAATGCAAGAATAGTCATGGGATGACTTCTGTAACCTGTTCAAATTCTCCAATTGTAACAAAGCTACAAGCCTCCTAAGTATTTCCAGTGCCTCACACCAGGCTCTCCACCCTCCATGCCCCCACCCTTATGGCAGCTCTACCTGAAATGCTCTCCCCACTCACCTGCTCCTAGTCCATGGGATCAAACTCCAGTTTATCCTCCAGTTTTCCCTGGAGTCTTACCTATTTTCTCCATGAAATATTTCCTGGCAGGATGATATCAGGAAATACTTCTAATGGATGATAGATATTTCTAATGGATATTCTATTTTCCATTCTACTACTGTACCTTCCTCCGTCACAGCAATTATATGAAATTTCAATTATTTGATTGAATGCATGTTTATCCCTGTATACTTTAAGACATTTAAGGGTAGTCCACTCATCTTTTATTTTACTCTCCTAACACAGAGGCTGGAATAAAATAGGAGCTCCATAGGTACAGGGAATGAATGACTGAAGTAAAGAAGTTAAGGTAAGTATTGCTTCTTTGGAACTTTACATGCCTCGGTCGAACAGTGGAAAAGTCCTTCATCCCTGGAACTTGCTAACTACCTTAGAAAGAGCTGAAACTAAGAAAATGAACATAAACACACTATTGGCAGGTACTGAATTTTCTCAGCCTTTTCTGGGATAAGAACTATTAATCCATTTTCCCAGAGGAACAAAAAAGATAAGAGTTCACATAGTATCTCACTTGTCTTCCATTTTGAATTAAGTCACCCTCCAAACACTACTGACAAGCAACTGAAGAGAACCCCCGTGTGATTTGGCAGCCTGTGGCATTAAATAATGTCTAGACTCCACACGGTTTTCAGTCCTGTGTAGGACAATTCAACACATAAAGAGTTGAATAGATCCACAGTAATCCATATGATCGTATTGGAAATTTCTTAAGAAATTTGACCCCAAAATAAAAATGATGTCATTGTCACCTTGCCCAGAATTCCATGAGGACTTACCATTATGTAATTTAGCTTTTCCTTAATTTAGTTGTTTTATTATAAAAACAAGATTCAGGTGTTTTTGCTAAATCAAATCTCTTTCTTTAACTGTTATAACATATGATTATGCAGATACTTATTTCTAGTTTAGGTGTTGTTGCTATTGTTTGTTTTTGTACATATTAACTGGATATTACAGAAAGATTGTATTTTAAACCTAATTGATGACATGAGAATCACTCATTTTATAGATGAGGAAACTGAGGCCTGGTGAGGTGATGATTAAGTCCAGGTCCTCCAGGCACTAGGTTTAGAACTCACGTCTCCTGCAGCACTTTTGTAAGACACTTACTTTTTAAAGCACTTACTTTTTAAAGACGATATGTAATCCTAATCTTTTACTTAGATTTAATCTCCCTATTAAAATTTTGATCTTAAATAAGTAAATAAGTTAAACTCATTGATAATATTTTATACTACAAATTTTAGTATGAAATAATTTTTATACTAAAATTATTGTATTCATTAATGAATAAGGAAATTTCCTTCTCATATATAATATTTAAAAAGAAAATGGAGCCAGGCATGGTGGCTCGTGCCTTTAATCCCAGTACTTTGGGAAGCCAAGGTGGGAGGATCATTTGAGACCATGAGTTGGAGAACAGCCTGGGCAAGGTAGCGGGACCATGTCTCTACAAAAAAATTTTTTTAAAAAAAGTGAAATGGATTTCTCTAGCAGATTTTCTAGAGGTTTTACATTGAAGACACCTAAAGGACTCCCAGACACTTGCCTTCTGTCACCATAACTGACGCTGGGGTGATAAAGGAAATGAGTGGAGGGGGAAATTCATTTGGTCATCATCAGGACAACAAGATGGAAAAATTACTGGCACCCAGACACAAATCATAGCTAATTCTCAGTCTAAAGTACTGGCAATGATGTGTTCTGACTCATCAAATATTCACCAGTTTATACAACACTCTTTTTCAGAGTTAAATTTCTTATAAATTAGGTCATTATAACCCTATGAGAGCAAAGTTTCTCATTTGCAGTGGCAGTGTGTCTGCTAGGGGTCACCAGGAAATGTGTGAAACGGAGTAGGTTCTGGCTGTCAGAATGCCCACGAGCCAATCGCAAGCCACAGATCAAACATTCTGCGATAACTAGACATTTCACCAAAGAAGTCTCTTGTACCCAGATGTCACTAGAACTTGCCCTCACAACCACCGAGTCAGAAAGAAAGCAGATCTGATCCTCTGGACGGCCCAAAGTACCAGTATTCAAAGGTGTCATCATTTTAAGCTACTGGATTGAGAAGCCAGTGAATACTGAGGAAATACAACAATTTCCTACAAATCTGTGGTTATCAATTAATATTCCTCAACTTATTACTAATTAGTTTTCCTTATTGTATAGAGGATGTCTTTAAAAATTTGTATGGTGGTTTTTCTGTCTTCAGGGATAAGATAATGAGAGAAAAACTTTAGAGGGCCAATCTTTGGAAGTATTGTGTTTTTTTTTTTTAAAAAAAGAAACTTAATCTTGCTTTCTTCCACTATTGTTAACTAAAAAATATGCTGTGTTGGAGTTATGCTGAACTTTGTTTTATCAAGAATTATACAGAAATGCTTGAGCCAATGTGATGTAAGCAACAGATACTGACGTCACAATTCAAGTGAAGAAGCAATGACATTCTAAGAAGAAATAGACCAGTAAAAAGCATGTTATTGAAGACAACAAATTAAAGTAACGAGCTCAGAAGAGGATCACTGCTGTGTGCCTATTGCCTTTGGCACGATACTTTGGTGAAGGTGAAGTCAGGTCTCACGCAAGCTTCTGAGGTGAGAGTCCAGTGGCAGTAAGTCAAAATCACAGATAGGTCATTATCATCACATTCATCACTAGCCAAAGTCATCCCCTGAAAACCCTCAAATCATAAGGTCACCATCCTTGGGATAGGGGAAGGGTAATTGATTGGAGTACTATTTTCCTCTCTATCCTTTGTGCTCCAATATTTGGACCCCTCCATTAAGAACTTGTTGTTAAGAAGACTTATGTTGATGGACTTGCATGGCTGAGTTAGGAAGATTTGGGGTAATCTGGGTTTTTGTTTGTTTGTTTTGTTTTGTTTTGCCTCATCATTTAGTAATTTCCCTGAGTTTAGTGCTAGTTCTAGGACTTAAAGAATAAAAATAACACATCCTTGAAAAACCAAAAGCCTTATATTTTGAAATTAACTAAAAACAGATGGCCACACATCCCTAAGATACAAACATTTAAATGTGAGACTGAGAATCTGAAATGACTAAATCAGGTAGAACGCAAAATTCTTTTCCAGATTACATGTGCTTTTTTAATAGTCTTCCTTAATTGATCTTTCTTTATAACTCATTATCATATCCTCCAAGTTACTATTTCTATTACTAACTCAAGAGCTACATGAAAAACTTGCACTCTTAAATAAAAAACTATGAATTCATCAAAATGAATTTTAATTTCAAGAAGTGTCAACTTTGAGTATCAATATTCTAGAATTTTTTTTGCACATTTGTTCCTCTCTGAAACAAAAGCTGTTATTCCTATTAGTAGGGAATAACCATATGAAAAAGAAAATACATCTGAAGAAGTTTTGGCTTTTAGATACCTAGTATCAATAGTGCTCTGATTGTCCCTCCCTGTGCAAAACTTTTTACAGACCTGTTTTTATGTGAAATGTGCTAGAGCATAAAGTTTCCATAAATCCATTAAAATCCCCACTTACATTGTTCTTTCATCTTCATTCACCTTATGCATCCATTAGAAGAGAGAGAAATAAGAGATTCTCCTGCATATTTTTAAAATGTATATGCTTCCACATTTTTAAAAAAGTAGACTTCATTTTTTAGAGAAGTTTTAGGTTCACAGCAAAATTGAAAGGAAGGTACAGAGATTTCCCATATACCTCCTGCCCCCAAACATACACAGCTGCCCCCACTATCAACATCCCCCACCAGAGGGGTATATATTTTACAATTGATGAAGCTACATTGACACATCACGATTGACCAGAGTCCGTAGTTTACATTAGTGTTCACTTTTGGTGTTATACATTCTATGAGTTTTGACAAATGTGTAATGGCATGTATTCACCATTGTAGTATCATACAGAGCATTTTCACTATCCTAAAATTCCTCCGTATTTGTCACTTTTGATGCTGAGGTTTGATAAGGACGTATCTGTTGCTATTAAACAAAGAAATTATAAAGTATTTACTTTAAGTAAAGTATATGTTAATTTAATATAGACTTAAGAACCATATTAGATGATGTATTGTTTATTTAATGCTATTTTACATGTGCTAATACACTTCTCATTCAAATTATCTTTAAATTCAAATCTTACATAGAGATAGCAAACCAACCAGGATATTAAGTACTGTGTTTGTTATGTACAATAGATATTGCTAAGAAGTATTTTCCCATTTGGGGATGGTAGTATCATACAAGAGTGCATTCTTATTGCCAAAAATAAAGCCAATTTTGTTATTTTTCACTCTGACTATACAGGCATAGATATCATAAACTGTTTCTCAAAGAGTGTTTCACAGAACACAAGTTCCATGATATGTTCCCTTTAGAAAGGATTCTGTGGTCAAATATATTCGAGACATAATGCATACTACAGTTTCCTTTTGGAGATTTACAAAGTATATCAGCCATTTAAAAGTTTTGTGAAGTCCTACACCAAATGACTTGTCTAATGTCACTTAATCGAGCACTTTCCAAACTTATTTAATCATGTAACATTTTACTACAGGGATTTTCAATAAGTATAACATAGACAGGCTGGAACAAAATTCTCTGGGGAGTTTTTTTAAAAAATGTAGGTTCCAGTAAAAAAAAACAGAATAATAAGATAACTCACATTACTATTAATATTTAAAACAAATACAATGCATGGGTAATTTATTCTTTCATACTTTACTTTTCCTTATATTATATTTTAGCATTATAGTTAATGTTTTAAAATAATGACTCTGAACCAACATGTTCCACACTTAATGGAGATCTTCAAACATCCCACCAATTTTGTTCTTAATAGTTGCGATGGATTTGTTCCAGTATAATGTCTGTTGTAAATAATGAGGAAAAAACTCAAAAGCAATAACCTCAAATTTTGCTTACACTAAATTATATTAACACATATACAGAGAGTTTATAGTCACCTAAAATGTATTTTCTGCAAGAAAGACTCTATTGAACTAAATTATTGTATAAAACAATTGTAGGACTTAGAAGATTCCAGATTCCAATCCATATTTTTAAGATAAATCTGATGATACAAGATACTCCACTTATAAGCAGGCTTAGATTTAGGTACACACAACTGCATGGAGGAACACTGTGAAATAATGGAAAAATATGAAATGTGGAAAAATTTTGATGTGGATTTGAGCCTACCTTTTGCATTTAATAATTGTAGGATAATAGAGACAATTAATTGAATTATACATTTCTAATTTCATCATCTCTGTAATGGGAATGATGCTTCATAACTTGAATGACTGATAAGAGAATTAAGTTACACACTATAAAAAGCACCTAGTCCCAAACCTAGCATTTAATAATGTATCAAAAATAATAAATTTACAACAATTTCCTATTAAACAAATCATCACAAAACCTAGTTTTACGCATGCTATTTAATCATATGTACATAAATATATTTAATCTAAAATACAAGCAATATTACAGTGAAAGAATAATGAATATATTCCCAACTTTTAAATAAAACCTTCTTTTCCAAAATTAGCTATTCACTTTTAACCCCAAGAGAGAGTTTCTGTGAGTTAACATAATTAGAGCTTTATCCTAATTTTCTGGTATGATATTAAAAACATATTCATTCTAATAAACAAGTTAAAAAATAAATTTATGATTGTCTCCAATGTTTATAACCAAAGCACTTATCTGTCCTTATGCAAAGAATCTAAAAGTATGCGATTCATGATTTTATTGGGTTTCTTCCCCTCACATACTCCCTTCCTTCCCAATTCGTGAATATATTTCAACTGCTAATAATGGATGCAGAGTCTGGCAAAACCATCAAGCCTCCATCATAAGATGGTTGCTATAGAAGCATAACCCAGTTCTCAACATTATACCTGTGGGAAATGACTAATATAACTGTAAAGGCTGCAGTGAACTTTTTAGCATAGTATGAAATAAAGAGAATGGCTTTTTACATGTATTGGTTGACGTTTTTTACGTATGATTCTACTGGTTTTTTCAATAATGATTTACTAAAGAAATGTTGAAGTCACAGGTAAATAAAAACTATAAGCAGCAGCACAGATCAATTACCTAGTACAGTTGACCCTTGAACAACACAGGGTTGAGCTGTGCGGGTCCACTTATACACAGATTTTCTTCTGCCTCTGCCACCCCCTGAGACAGCAAAACCAACCCCTTCTCCTCCTCCCCACCCCCTTAGCCTACTCAATGTAAACACACCAAGGATGAAGACCTTCAGTATGATCCACTTAATGGATAGTAAACATACCCTCTCTTCCTTATGATTTTATGATTTTCTTAATATAAGAACATTTTTCTTTTCTCTAGCTTACTTTACTTAAGAATATAATATATAATACATATAACATACAAAATATGACTGTGTTATCAGTAAGGCTTCCAATCAACAGCAGGCTATTAGTAATTAAGTTTTGGGGATATCAAAAGTCATACTCAGATTTCAAATAATCATTTTAAATAATCACTTTAAAAATGATTATTAGCTTTTCTCATTTTTTGAATTGTTATATCATATTTGCCCATTGTTTATTAGAATTTTGTCTTTTATATCTTTTGTCTTTATTTTTAAAAATCTTCTTTATATATTAAGAATATTAATGTTCATGAAACATGTTTTGAAAATGTTTCCATTTGCCTAGTGACATGTTTCTTTCCAGATTCACTGTTATCAGCACTTATAATTTAAAAAAAGGTCTTTAATTTCTGAAAACAGTGTCATATGAGTATCAATAACAATATAGTGGCTATCATCTCGTGAATACTTCATTATTGTGTTTTTTGTTCTTCAAAGTTTGGGACCTCCTAATTCAATAGAAACTTTAAAACAGCTTAACGTACAAGATGAAATAAGGCAGTTTGAATCCAAATAAAAATTGTAAACTGTGGAGAGGAAAAATCATGCTTTAAACATTAGTGATATTCTTACTAACTTAGCATAATTCAAGGTCTAAGTTTCCTCACAAGGCAAAATAAAAGAAAATACAGTATTCCAATCATTTCAACATTTTAGTTTTTAAATGTAAAGCATATTAATTCATCTAGGGTGGCAATTTTTTCTAGAACTTAATTGTAAAGGATCATATGAATTTTGAGACAATTTCATTCATTCATTCAATTCACAGTGCTGGAGTTCTTTAAGATGCTGAGGCTCTCTCTGGCCTAAGCTGTAAGACTGTTATTCTTTGAGGTTCTGAGCACAAGTCTCTGCCTCATTACTATCCTTTGCTTCAATCCACTTCTCCATCTGCTTAACCTAAAGTAGAAAATCCAGCACAAAATTGACTATGTTTGAATAGTATTTATGCTTCTTTTGGTTGCAAAGAATAGGAAATAATTCAAGGTATACATTTTTTTAATTGATTTACTGGAAGGTACCGGAGTGTATTATGGAATCCGAGAAACCATTGAACAAGCAATCTTCAGAAACGGCAGAAATCAAAGCAATTCCAGAAGCCTCAATACTAGGAGTTTGTCTATCTTCCTTCTATAGCAGTGGATTGGGTCTTGGCTACATCCTAGAATCGCCAGATAAGATTTTTTTAAAGTATGGTACCCAGGCCAAGTTCCAAACTGACCAAGCCAGAGTCTCTGACGCCAAGGCCTACTGAACAGAAAGTTCAAAGAGTACCAGGTTATTTTATTGTGCAATCCCTGTTGAACTGCTCTACAGGGCTTTATTTAACGTAACAATGCTGCAAACAACTCCTGTTTCAGTGTGTGTCTCTCTGTTCAGCATGCAGAATCCCAAGGACAGAGGGGACTAGTCCAACTTGATTAAAATGTCTACCTTGGCTGGTGACCCAGAGCATGGCTGCAGGGTAGGGGGACCAATTGTTCTGCTTTCCTGGGACTGAAGTTTCCTAGGACATGAGACTTTCAGTGATAAAACTGGAGCAGTCCCAGGCAAACCAGGACAGCTGGTCACCTTTCCGGGGAGCCAGCCCTCTGAGCCTGGGTAAGGAGGAATTCTCAGGAAGGGGACGGGATGGCTAAGGGGGCATTGCACATTGCGCAACCTTTGTGTTTGCAGAATCCATACCATTTAAGGTGTTTCGTGACTGATTTTTGCGGCGGGGAGGGTGTAGAAAGGAATGTGGGTATGGTGATTTATTCTGTAGTACTACAGAAATTAAAAGTTTAATACAACCTCATCATATTTAATGCAATATATTTCAAAGAATAGATAAAACTGAGGTAAGTTTAGTAAGTTAAGAGTATAGAAATTCTGTTATGAGTTTAGTATAACTAGCAGCAAAAATCTTAAAATATATACAGAAAAGAGAGAAATGACTTTTACTTTATAAATCCTGTACTAATGCTCTAAGATACTTTAAATCAAGTTCATAACCAAAACTAAAAATCACAAAGGTAGAAATGTCAAATATGTCTGACTTGTCATCTCTGACAACCAAATGTCATCCTTTGCCACATTTTAAAATGAAAACATTACAAAAAGTAGGACATTTTAACTTAAAAATGACATACGATTTCCAGTGTCTCTTCCCATTCTTTGCTAGTCAGACTTGGCCAAATGATTTTTTATTTTAATCTTAATTATTTTTAATTCAGTAGACTAAGGGACTGTTTGGTCATGAGGAGATGGCAAGAAGAGAGGTACACTCATACAGGAGATTTTTCTGACTGTAATAGCATATCAGGAAAAAAGAAGATCATAACAACCTCTTAAATTATATACTCAGTGGAGAATGTAAATCATCTTTCAACACAGTGGGCATTCTGGAAATATACTGTGCAGCTTCTAAGAGAAGCAGTAAGATGGAGAGGTCTCCAGGACTCCCAAACCAAAACAAACAATGCCAACAGTACAAGACATTTGGGAACACCAAGTGTAATTTGTTATATACAAGAATGCTGAGGAAGTTGAAAATTTCCCGTCAGCAATACAAAGGAGAGATCTATAGCAGATTTAATGCTGGAAGTTTAACACTGACTCAAGATATATTCTGCAAAGGAAAACCAGTGTCCTTGGAGTGTGGAAGGAAGAACCAATCAATATAATACTGGACCAGCCTAACAAAAATTGCCATCCCGCTGACAGGAACCACAGCTGCAAAACTCCCTACTGAAACACGTATGCATTACTGCCTGTGATGCACATTTTGAGAAATGCATTCTAAGAAATTATCTTGTTGCATGCGTGTGCAAGCAGCCGGCTTTCACGACTTCAGTGCCCCAAAAGTGATTATAATCATGTGAGTAATAAATGTTAAAATCTCAAAGACTAACTACAAGCAAAGCAACACAAAGATATAAAGGGCAGTGTTCATCCTAAGGAACACACTGACACTTTTGAGCTACGGTTTGCTGGCTTGCCTGCATTCTAAACCTGTAATTCCTTAACTGGGCAATGGGAAAAGGGTTCTATTCCTTAAAACATTGAAATGACCAATTAATATGGTAAGCAAAAGAAACAAAACAAAAAGAGAAACCATGACAAAACTGCCGATTGCTCTCCAGACTGAAACTGATTCAGTCAATATCGAAAAGAGAGAAGGAAAATCATTCAGATTTAGGGTAAATTTTAATTTCCTGAAAGTAACTTTTCTGGTAGAATTTTACCTAAAAATGTAATGTTTGTTGCCTCAGCATTTACACTAAGTATACTTGTCTCTCAACAGTATAGGTCAGCTGCTAAAACAGCCTTTTCACAGAAAACCAGAGATCCAAGTTACTAGGAAAATTATGAGGCATTTTTCCATCTATTTCTTTTTCTCCATTTCCCTGAGCTGTTTTTGTTCTGAGAGTGCTCTCATGTTTGTCGAATCCTTTCAATGTTTTGCTACTATTTTCCCACCTCTGGACATGAGGCTTCTTGTCAGAGAAATCATTTGAATTCCTCTGTTGAAGAATTCCTCTCATCTCTCCTCACTTTCCTTTCGTTTCTAACCATACCGTAAGCCTGGTTCCTAGGAAAGCTTACTGTACACAATCTGTACTGTACTACACCCAAAACAGTCACCACTGAGTGACATCCAGGTTACCTCCTCTAAAAACATCTGTTCTCTAACTGAGTAGCACATGTTTATGACCACCTGGGGCCATGTCAAATGAAAAAAAGGATCCAACAGTCTTCACAGAGGTTTTGCAGAAATGATGCTGCTGAACACAAGGTTTTGTTTCCCTGGGATTTTTTGGTACCCAGACACACAATAACACGTGTTTGGAGCAGGCACTGGTCATCAGAGTGACCATATCTCCAAGCTCAGTCTCACCAGTCCTCTGTCTCATAGCTCTAGCAGCTCAGATTTATGCCCCCTTAGGTTCTAAGCCCATCACATATTACTATATCCCAAAGGACTAGTGGCCCATGGATCCACAGGTAACACTTTTAGAATAGAAAAAGCAAAAAAAATTACTTTTGCTCTTTCACATCTATCATTAGGTCAAAAAAGAAGAGGAACTGTTGAAGTCTTAGCACTCTTGTGCAGAAAAACTCCTCAACTATCTTGCATGGACATCCTAAACATCCAGTGGTTCCTGCACGTAAACAACCCAGTTCCAAATTCCTAAAGGCTAAGATCTGAAAACTAGTTAGGTGGAGGATGACATAATCAAATGACCTCATTCTCCATTTGTTTACAAACTTGGCTGATTTCTGTGGTTCCCACTGGTCATTATTTTAAAAGTAGGTGAAATAGTATAGGATCTCAGAGCTCTTTTCTAAACCCAAAATGTAAACTCTGAAGTTGCAGGCCACCGTGGAACCCCAAGGTTCCTTTCTGAGCACACATACCTGAGGCTGTCTCAGCAGTACTTCCAGGGGAAGGGGTGGGGCTGGCCTCTGCACTAGAAGCTGCTGCTGACAGGGCAGCAGGAGAGGCAGGACCGCTGACTCCCAGGTGATCCTCGGCAGGGGCTCAAATCAAAGACGCCAGTCCAGGGATCTCAAGGCAAAACCCTTAAAGCCCTCAAATGCATGCCCAGACAAAGCCTGAAGGCACACGGAAAGAAAAGAAAAGGCAGCTTTGGAAAAAGTAAAAAGTACCTGAGGCTGTGAACTTGCTGTCATTCACCAGGAACAAGTTAGAGGTAGACACTAGGGTCTGTGAGGGAGAGAACTCAGCTTAATCACAGACACTGTCTTCAGATGAGAAGAAATCAACCAAGCTAAATTTTGGAAAACCTACTTACATCCTAGGGAAAGGAAATTGAAGGTGAATAATTGAATGAGCATGGTCATTAAGACATATCACCCTTTTCTTAATTGACTATATTTCCATGGGCTATGTAAATATTTAGGATGGTTGTAAACTCACGGCCTCATAACACGGGTAGTCAAAAAGCTTTTTCATAAGGCTCCGTGAAATATCATATTCAGGGGCTGAAATCTGGCTGCCAAAATACCTGAAAACATTTTCAAAGGGTGATGTACCATCCCTAAACCACAGGGACATGGTCTGTGACACTTAGGCTTACCCTAACAAGAGGTTCAGGAAAGCAGCTATTTTCAGAATAATGAAAGGAACTGGGGCAAATTAGAGAAGAAGAAAAAATGAATGAGGGAAGGATCAAAAGGGAAATAATTATTTTAAAGAGTCCACTATCTGTCTTTAGGATCACAGGTCAGCATGACCACAGTGAGCCTACTTTGATGACCCTGTCCTTTTGCAATGCATGGGGACCAGACCTGTAGAGCTGGCAGGACCTCAGGAGCTGGCTGTGTCTACCTGGCCAAGTGGTGACTCACTCAGTGGGCAGAGGAAGAGTTTAGTTGCCATGGATCTCGGACCTAAGCAAGATGACTTTCGGAGGACTCAGGCAAGTGTGCTACTCCCAGTTGTCCTTGTCTTACTCCACGGAGATGATTGCACTTCCAAATAGGAAAACACAAACCCCCAGACAATGGCGTTACCTTCACTTTTCACACATGACATTGGATGAGGCCCTCTAAATATTAGTAAATCTGACAGCATTCCTGGTGAAATTTAAAACAACAAAATCAGAGTCACTTTTAATAAAGCTCTCAAATACAGACGCTCACTGGAGTACCAATATACTGACAATTCCACCTTTCCTCTCAGGGAAACCATAGCCCTTAGACATGAGTCTGACACCCAATGTCAATTGTCTAGTAGAAGATTTAAAAAAGAATCTGCAATTATTAAAGAATTTGAATGGGGATTAAATCCACCCCAAACACTGATTTTGCCTGTCTGTTTATACTTTGTATCATAATATGAGAGTGGCTAGAAATGAGGCTGAAAACTCTTTTCTTTCTATTCTCAACCTGAAAAATGCCACCTTCTTATGTGCCTTCAAAATTGTATTTATTTGTTTTATTGTTTTTAGAGAAGTTTGCACTTTATACATCTCATTATCAATGCCAGGGGATGCTGAGGTCACCTGGAATGAGAGCCATTCTCTGGCTCTCAGCACTCGTTCAGAATGACAGAGCCCACACGTCTGCAGCACCACTGGTGTAGGCCTGATAAAAACTCACCAGCTCCAGCGCACTGAAGCTGTGACTTCCTGTACAAAACATATTGAACCAGAGCCCTCTGTCATCACCTGCTATTGCCAGGACAGACCCTCAACGTGTGCATCTCCATGGGGATCCTCATTGTCCAGAACTCTATGAGAAAATTCAAAAACTTCACCACCTTATCTTCAAGGTGTGACTGTGTCCCATCATTATCCATTAGTTACTGTCACCAGCAGTGCATCTGGTGCCGACTCTGACAGAGGGCATTTTCTTCACAATTCTGGACATAACTAGAGCCACTACCACCCCACCTATCGAAGGAGAGAAAAGACTACAGGAGTCAACATGTGTTGAAAAAGTTATTAGAATTCTGCCTTTCACCCATCACTTACCTATAGGTAGGAAACAACCTCTCTAGGACTACAAGCGAGCTTTGTAGAAAAGGAAAATTTACTTTTATACACAGAAAACAGACTGAGGTTTAACTATCTTCCTTCTTCAAATTTGTATCCTCATAAGATTAACACAATAATACCCTATTAGAATGAATTAAGTAAAATGTGATTAATTGGATATATTATCCAATATAATCGATATTATTACATTTTTCTTTTACTTTTCAGATTAGCCAACAAAATTATGACTAATAACAATCAACTTTAAGATTGAGGGAAGAATTAGTGAGGACAAATGGTCATCTGACACCAACATGCATCGAACACAACTAATTTTTTATCTCATTCTGCCATTTTTCGTGGTCTCAGCCCTTGATTAGCTGTTTAGAAGAATTTTTAAAATCTATAACCATTTTTATCCATAAACTTAACCCAAATAAATTTATGGATATATATAAAAACTGAATTTTCAAAATGTAATAATTAGATTACACATCAATTAGATTAGACCTAGTCAATAATCAACATATACTACTAGTAAAATAGAATTGCATTATTTTACCTATATTACCATATAAATATGGCATAAATGCTTGAGAACACTACAGGCCTCAATTGAGGATACTACAACATTAATTAAAACAGAAAATGGCAGATTTATTTGTATTTGTATGTGTGTTGGTATGTACCTTTCCCATCTTCTGAAGAAACAAATTTTAAATTGTTTTTCTCATTTTTAAAATTATTCTCTTTAAAGTACTTTTCTCCATGGCTCACCTATAAGCTAATCAAAGGGAAAAATGTGAGAACTCAAAATAATGCTTAGTATAAGAAAGAGGGAAGAATATCCATCAGTACAGAGGAAATTTAGAGATGTATATAAAATTAGTTTTCTCAACCCTACACAAACACATTTGAAACCATGGATAAAACGTACAATTTCCCAAAAATGTAAAATTTACTCCAGAAGTGATAAAAATAGCCAGAGTTCAAATGCAAATGAAAGAAATAAAGGAATTACTCAACGATTTACTCTACCCCCGTTACAAAAAGCACCAGATCCACATGGTTTCTTAGGGGAATTTTGCTGCCTTAAGTCAGTTCGGGCTACTATACCAGAATACCATTGAGTGGGTAGCTTATAAACAACAAAATCATTTCTCACAGTTCCAAAGGCCACAGATTTGGTGTCTGGTGAGGGCCCTCTTCGTGGCTCACAGATTGGCCATCTTTGCTCTGTGTCCTCACACGGCAGAAGAGAGAAGGAACTCTCTGAGGGCTCTTTTAAAAGGGCACAATTCCATTTATGTGGGATCTACCCTCATGACCCAGTCATTTACCAAATGCCCCACTCCTAATACCATCACATTGAGAATTAGGATTTCAACACATGAATTTTGAGGGAACATAAATATTCAGTCTATAGCATTTACCCAATTTTAAATACAGTTGATTATAATGCTACCTAATCTGTTTCATAGCATAGAAAGGGAATAAAGGCATACATAACATGGATATTAAAACCCAATAAAGATGACAGAAGAAAGGACTTTTTAGATCAGTCTTACTTGTGAACATAAGTCCTAAGTGAGCAAAGATAGTTTATTTCAGAAAGGCAAAGCAGACTGTAAGGGAATTTGATCCAGCTGGAAGGCCAGCCCTGAAAGAATACCCAGAAGCTACAACAAAAATGTGCCCCCCCCACCCAATTACAGTATGTCAGGCCCATTAATTACTAATAGATCAAATCTTGTGAGAGGGACACAGTAGCAGGAATCCCAAGAACTGTTTTGTGAAATACGGACTGCAGATCACTGGCCTGGCAATCACCTGAAATGCATGTTACAAATGCAGGTTCAAGAACCTCACCCCACACTTGCTAACTCAGAATCATCCAGTATTGAAGCTCAGGAATCTGACTTTTAACAAGTACCTCAACTGCTTGTTCTGGCAGCAAAATTTGAAAACAATTGCAGTGCCTAAATAGTGGCTCTCCTCACGGTTCCTATCATGTAGGATAACAACTGTATTGCAATATTAACTTTATCAAGTGAGGATTGGAATTATCAATTAACCAAGAAATTTTATTTTTATTTGACCAGAATTTGTTGGTCTATTTATCATTATGATTCTATCCTAGTGCATTTTGTGTTGGTTATTTTTTATAAAAAGCTTGTAAGAACTTAAAATGCTATTTTAATAAGCTTATTTCTTTTAGAAACCACCTTTTTCCTATTGTATCATATTCATCATGATATAATATAAACTGACCATTCATCTATTCAATAATAATAAATATTTACATAGTGTCTGTTATATGTGTAATTTACCCCATATAGGTGCAATTTAAAATAATGCATTGTTTCTTCATCCACCGCATTCTATTTTTCTTCTTTATACAGTTGTAAGAATTTCAATAACAATCACTCACTCTTAAATTGTCACAAAATAATCTTTCAGTTAGTTTTAACATGTTGCCTTAAATTACATACAGCTACATTAGCTATAGCTAATTTACTACAAAGATGCAGGCAAGAACCTCAAGGTCGTTTTCCTTATACAAAGATTGTCTGGATTTCCTTTTGGGTAAACAATACTAGATCAAGTTATAGTAGTATAGAAACAGAATTTTACTGTCCAGTTTTTATAGGCGAAACTTCATATCTTCTGTAGAAGTAGTTCCTCAGTTTTGCTCATGCCATTTATTTCTTTTTCCATTTTTCACAAGGAAGTATAATTCTTCTTAATGTGGAGACATCCATTCATTCAGTCATTCGACATTGCCATATGTGATGGCAATGTTGAGTAGTTAGGAGAGAGTAGAAAACAAAATAAAGTTACACCTCATGTAACTTACATTGTTATTTTCTTAGTATTCAGTAATTTTGGTTATTGATAGCATGAATAATATAGTAAATCTGTTAATATTGTTTAGAACATAATATTTATTGCTAAGGCAGTTGGTGATGACTATCTAACCTTTATCACAATAACAGTAAATTGAAAACAATAAAAAGAAGGCTTTTTCTCATTTTTTTCACTTTGGGTAAGAAATAAAATTCTGGATTTCATCATACCGTGAAGTATGTATGTTCTTTAGAGGGTGTTTTTCATTATTTTCTCACTCACCAACTTCTGAAATCCCCACCCCAACATTCCATGCAGGACCAATATATCACAGCTGTCACTGAATCCATCTGTTGATTTAGAACACTAGTAGATTTTAATGGCATCTTTAAGAGAGCATTTTAAAAAAACCAGTGCCTGCTCCCAATTTTCTGTAGCTCTTGAAAGTATTACCATTTTCATATTCAAAGATTTTAATCTCATTAAAAAAACTGATAACATGTTTACCAAAGCTAGAGAAAAGTAACATAGGCACAAAGTAGACTGTTTTCCAATTATATTATGCTCATTTTGATCATGGAGGTATTGATTAAGACCTTTCAATCCTAATTTTACCCATTCTTCAAGCTCCCGATTAAGCCTCCTTCCTCAGTAATTCCAGCTGACATCTCCATACATACTTTTACCCTTTGACTATAGTTAACACTTCACTTAATTAATGCTTTATATTTCTTTCTCAGTGTTCAGAATTATCAAAAGCATATTGCAAAAAGTACTATATACAGTACCGTATAGAGAGTAATATAAAGTATTATATATATTATCTACTATACATGAAATATGTGTATAATAGATACACATATTAATAATTGTGTTGATATCCATCAAAATGTCAACAGTGATCACATCTGAATCGTGTAATTCAAGCTGTATATGTGTTTTCTAATGTTCTACAATCAATGCCTTTTTCTTATTGAAAATAGCATGAAGTATTTTTATTAACAACTGAGTAATACATTTACAATGACATTATATCCTGCTTGTGAACAGGGTGCATGTTACATGCATCTATAGCCCTGCCACATTTTGCAATGATAGAAACACAGAGGATATAAATACTCAGTAAGAACTTTGAGTTGCACAGAATGAAATGGAACCAAAACAAATCATTTGATTATTATCAATGTCAATACAGCCAACAGTAACCTGACCAGCACCTCACTAGGAAATCTGCCATTTTAAGACATTAAACTGGTGGTTTTCATTTAGGAGAAGTACTGTCCACTCCACTAGGGGAATATTTGAAATGTTTTAGATCATGTTTTTATTGTCCAGTAATGGGGTAAGGCACAAATAGCATTTAGGGAGTTCTGGCCAAGGATGCTGAATATCCTACAACTTGTAGCACACACCCATCGAAAGAATTGTCTGCCTCAAAACGTCAGTAGTCCACTTTTGAGAAAGTTGGTTGAATTAACCTACTATTTATTTCTACTCATAAAAAAAAATCAGGTAAATAAAAAAATCTAGGCATTATGATTTCATATTACATCATGTGCCCCAAAGAGTGTGTGGCAAATTAAGGATGGCCTCAATTCTTTTTTACACTCTTCCCAGCAAGAGGAGGATTCCCTCTGGCAGCTTTGGCCAGATGTGATATAAAGCCAGTTCCTGGGCCTAATCTTTAACAGAATGGGTGCTTCTGCTCTGATCTCTTAGAATCCTGCAATCACGTGAAACATAAGACTCCTCTGAGGCCACCTTTCCCTGAAGAGCCCAAACCACACAAGGAGGCCTTGGAAAATGAGACACCACGTGGACGAAGATAGATCAGGGAACACGGAGGTACCAAATATGTGAGTAAAGAAGCCATCATAGCAGTAGAGCCTCCAACCCCAGAGAACTCATGCAGATTAGACAGCACAGCTGAGTCTTTCCTAAATCCCTAACCCACACAAAACTGCGAGCAAAATAAAATGTCTGTTTTAAGCCACTAAACTGTGTCCTTTTATCTTGAGTCCATTGCCTTTGCTTCCCAGAAATTCAAAATGGAGGATGTGCTAGATTTTAATATGTTTCTAGTGAACATGTGAAATATTACTTCCTTTGCAACAAACAAATAAACCTCAGACCTCTAAACAGAATGCCAGCAATGTTTCAGACATTGTTTTCTCTGTGGAAAGTTATTCTATTTTTGATGCAGTATGCAGCTCTCATTATCTACCAGACTCCAGATAAACTAAAATGGACATAAACCAGCCAGTGCAACACTGATTATGACTCCATCGTGACATTAATTAATTTAATTAAATCCTATGACATAAAGTTTGTCATACACACGTCTCTGCTACTGAACTGAAAAACTCCTTAAGGGTAGAACATGTTTTGTGTTCTTCTATAATACACAGTGTCATGCATATGTTATGTGTTCAACAAACATTTGTGAATATTTACACTATAGTCTACCATTAGAAATTAATTATTTTGGTTAACTTCAGCATCACTTCCTTCCAGACTTCTGCTTTAAAGTCATGATGCTCTTGACATAATTTCTAGTTTGCCATGGAATCCTAGTCCTTGAAAGATTGGTATTATAATATGTCATCTAGTCAAATGTCATTATTTTACACATAAGGAAAGAGGCAAGTGACTTGCTCAAATTCATGCAGTTATTTCATGCATAATAAAGCCATTGTCAACTTAAAATGATTTTCTTAAGCAGATTACTAGCAGGTGGACCTAGTCGACCAGAAGGTGTTGGGACTCCTGTGAGTGGAAGGCCTAATGTGTAGGAAGCAGGCAAAAAAGGTAGCTACAGAGATTTAAGAGAAACTCTACTTATATCTTAATCTATCCAGAGCATGAGCCGACATGGACCCACATCATTCACAAAATTAGAAGAAAAAATACAAGAAGACATAAATGTGAAGGGACTGGATGACTATAAGAGGCAATAAAGATTTTTTTAATTAGCTGCATAGAGTAAATCATAAAACCAGTTATCTCTACTCTGAGACTCTTCATTAACAGCTGTTTATTGTACTGTGAATTATTACAAGATAATGTATGCAAGATGCTGGCTCGATATTTGTGCTTCCACTTCTCAAATGAATTCAACTGTCAAAAATGGGAAGCAAATCAGGACAGGGAAAGCTGCCATCAGATTCAAAGAACAAACTCTCTCCATCTTACATTTCCATCATGTGTTTTTTAGTAAAAACAGATTAGGAAGGTTTAACAAAAAAAAGAAAAAAGTGCAGGGGTAGATGTTGTATATACTTTCTTGAAAATTCCGGGAAAACTCAAACTAGGTTCTAATCACAAATTATACTCAGAAATATCTGTGACATAAAAATGACAGGACAGGATTAGAGCATACTTCTCTCCATTCAGAAGCCACAATGGACTCCAAGAGCTGTTCTTAAAAACATTGAATGGTAGGACTTAAGCACAAGGAAAGATGTCACTTTATTAATCTGCACCATTACACAAAACAAAACAGCAAAAAGAAAGTGTTTGGCTCTATAGGGAGACTTGGGTAAGGGAACCTCTTCATGACCTTGATTAAGGCATAAGACCCAGCCTTTGAAGATGCCACTGTGTCACTATGGACAGGAAATTGCAATGAGTCTGCTCCTAGATTCAGGGTTGGAATCATCATGTAGTAACCATCTAGTATGTTCCAGATAGCATCAAACATGTGCATTCTCCCTAATTCTTTTCACATAACTCCACAAGCAGGCATTATTTCTACTTTTTTTTTTTTTTTTTTTGACAGAGTCTCGCTCTATTGCCCAGGCTGTGCAGTAGCACAATCATAGTTCACTATCACTTCGAACTCTTGGGCTCAAGAGATCCTCCCGCCTCAGCCTCTCGAGTAGCTGGGACTACAGGTGCGCACCACCATGCCCCACTTGCTTCTACTTTCAAACATAAAGGAATTTGTGCTTATAAAGGTCAAGTGTCTCTCAAAGTCCCATAGCTCACTAGTAGTGAAACCAAATCTAATGTTTTTATTATGAAACAAGCATATGCCAATATTAATATGTCCATCCACCAGTTCTATAAAGCAGATATTATTATCATCATTTTAATTATGAGGTATCTGAGATTCAAAAAGTGAATTACGAAGCTCAAGTGAATAGAATGAATAAAAGGCCTATTGGGAATGGTATCCAAGGCTCTTTACCTCAACTTCTACACACTTATTTTTTTCCACCGTGGCATCTTGTCTTCAAAATATATCTTATTCGCATTATTTTACCTTTTGACTGAATGTGAGTAGCACACTAATGATAATTGAGGAGGCTATCATCTGAAAAATCTGGTGTTCTCAGCTCAAGACTTGTTTACGGCCCATGTTAGCCCCCAAGATGAAACGAAAGGAGCTCACAGGGAATAATAGGACACGTGCGGCTTCTGCATCCTTTCCGTATCAGCTAGAATAGGCTGCATTCACGCTGTGTAAACAGGCACCCCATAATCTCAGTAGTTTAACAAAACTGATGCAGAGTCTGACAGTGGGTCCAGGCCATTCTCCATGGCAGGTGTCCTCCATGCAGTGATGCAATGAACCAAATGGCTTCGATCTTGAACCTTTTACATCTCGGTGTGAGTCCCCCACATCCTCCACAGCAGAGGAAGAAACTGACCAAACAATCCTTTGCCAGCTTTTCATAGTATCAGCCTGGAAATGTCATGTGTTTCTTCCTTTCATATTTCATTAGACACAATCAATTACATGCCCCCACCTAACTCAGCGATGCTGGGAAGTATGATTTGCTATGTAGCCAAGGCGGAGAAAAATAAATCAAAATTCGGTGAACACATAGCATTATCTCTGCCACGCCATCCTTAAGAAGTAGGTCCAGACCATACAAGAAAATTGCAAAAGTTTAGGAATTAGCAAGTGAGGCCACAGATTTAGAACTAGAATAATTTTTTTCTGGATGGAGAGACATAAAGATTAGATATATAGATAGATAGATAGATAGATAGATATAAATTAATTCAACTATAAAAAAAAGGAGGAAAGAGTTAGAAACTATACATGTCGGAAAAAAATTTAATATGGTCACTCAATAGAGGAAAACTTACACACATAAACAGGCAAAGTGGCCTTAAACATTTTATTCAAATATCAAAAGTGACAGAAAAATTTAGACCTATCTTTCTCTAGAGCAAGGACTCATGCATCATTTCAGTCATTGACTTTACAATTAAATTTCTCAAATTCTATTTAGTGTCTCCATTCTTCACAGCACTGAACAAGGTTCTATGTCAAAGCTGAAGAAATCCAAACAGAGATGGTCCCAACCCTCTAAAAGATTACACTTTCACAGATGAGAAAAAAAGGACATGCCTAAAATAAAAGGACAACGTCTCCTGTGAGGGAGTCTCAAAGTAAAGCACGAAAACACTAGGCCTAGAAAGAACCACTAAGATCTCCCCAAAGGAATATACTATTTTCCCAGTGTTTTGTGCAGCATCCAGCACTTGGTATATTTCTCCTGGCTGTTCCCTTTGATTTACGCTTAGTGGTGTGGTCACTCAGCCTTTCACTGGTTTATAAGTCTTGCATGAAATGCTTAAGGGCAGAATAATCCAGAATGAAGAAAACAGATAACATAGAGGCTTTTCAGTCCCATTCATCACGAACGTCAGCTACAAGGACATATGAAACCTTTAAGATGAGCTGCTTTCAGCCCACCTGCCCTTGCAACTAAGCGATGCCTGCCAGTCACCGCCAGCACCCGTGTCTGGGAAACCACCTCTCCCGCACTTTGTCCTAACGAACACTCTCGGATGTGAAACACAAAGGCAGTGTAAAACAGAAATGTACTGATTAATTTAAACATGCCTCTCAGAAGTCACCGTCTATGCTGAGCAAAGTGATTTTCAGCTGACTTTATCTTATTAGTAAGGACTCTGGGGAAATTTTGGGGGGTAAATCCTTTTCTGCATTACCATGGAGAGGAAACAGTTTCCATCTTTAAAGCCCTTCAAGCATACACATTTTTTTCTTTCTTCCAGATCCTAAACCTGGCCTCAGAGAAAGTTCTACATGGAGAGACCTCATTAATTCCCGTGGTCTGATCTGTCCACAATTTTGTGGTTCATTTATTTTTGCCAGTTTCCTCCCTAATATAAAAAAAGAAAGAAAGAAAGAAAGGAAGGAGAGAAAAAAAACACTCTTTCCTACTTTCCTCCAAAATCAACATTTTCAGGACAAAAATGAATTCTATTCTCTTGTAATGAATTATGGATCAAATCATGCTGTATTATCCTCTTTTTCAGAAAACAGAAAGACAGGAAGGCATAGAAAGTGTTCTCCCTAAAGAAACTAAATCACAAGTTTGGTAAATTAATTGCATTATTTTCAAGGGTTTCTTAGTTATTAAAGTGTCCTGTTTTCCAACAGAAAAATAATTGGGAAGTGGACTCTTTGGAAATTTTTCATCCCTTTTTTACTGGTATGGGAGGAAGGTAGGGGAAAGGAAGTGAAGTAGGCATTCTCCAAGCACCCGATTTTGTAATTTTTCTTCCTTTACAGTAATAATCCAAATTCATCTAACTTCCCAGCCTTCGTGGCTAAAGAAAGATTGTAACTAGGAAGTCGAACATAAAATGACCTTGGGTCCTTTCTTGTATTCCATATTAAATTCAAAAAAGCAACTTCTTCTGAAAGTCTATAATTTTCCCTCTACTACCTCCATTATATCTTAATCATCATTGTATGTTACAGAGATTTTTAACAATGCCTATTTTTTTATTTTCTTAAAAAGATTTATTTATTGTTAATAAATTAAAACTATCCATATTTATGGGGTATGACATGATGCTTTGACATACATATACCTTGTTAAATGGCTAAATGAAATCAATTAACATATCCATTACTCACATACATATCTTTTTTGTGTGTGGTGAGAACACTTAAAATTTACTCTCTTAGTAATTTTCTAGCATACGATACATTGTTTTAAACTATAGTTACCGTGTTGTACAATTGATCACTTCAACTTATTCCTCTTGTCTTACTAAAATTTTTATCCTTTGACCAACATCTCCCCAATTACCCCAGCCCCAGCACCCCCAGTCCCTTGTAACCACCATCCTAGTCTCTGTTACTGTGAGTTCAACTCTTTCAGACTCCACATATAAATGAGATCACGCAGCATTTATCCTTCTGTGTCTGCCTTATTTCTCTTAACACAATGTTCTCCAAGGTCATCCATGCTGTGGCAAATGACAGGATTTCCTTCTTTTTTGAAACTGAATAGTGTGTATATAGCACTATATATAAATACCACATTTTCTTTATCCATTCATCTGTTACTGGACACATAGGTTAATTCCACATCTTGGCTATTGATAATGACACCTAATTATATGATGGATATATTGTATAATACAATGCTTATATCCAAATAATAACTTTGTTGATATTACATTTTCTTCTGACGTCATTGCTATCAGGCCACATATCAGATATTGTAAATTAATACAGTGAAATGATTGTTTATCCTTTATGCATTTTCCTGTTTATAATTCTCCACCTACTTAGACATCAGAGAGGAAAGAACAAAATTAAGTAATGTATTACTTGATTTTGTTATTGCTTGTTTGTTTTATTTTAATCTTGACAGGCATATAGAAGCTATAACAATCACTGATTACAATGATTATTCCGGACTGTTTCTATTTTAAGCACATAAAGAAATATGCCCAGGTTCTTACAGCCTTCTCTGGAGTTGTTCGAGCACCCCTGCTGTGCCCCTAAGACAAAATTTTAACCTCAGTGCTGTCCCCAGATGGCGGGTTCCAGTCAGGTTCATCCTCTTTTTGTCCAGGTGACTTGTCACTGCAATTACCTTGTCCCGTGTGATGCAGACACAGATCCAGGAGAATTTCCACAGTAAACCCTCTACCCCAGGGCCTCAAAGCACTTCCTCCCCTTCCCCTTCCTGCCAGATCCTTTCCCTTTGGAGCCCTGTGCCTTTCTGCACACAAGGCAATCGCTGGCAATTGCAGTCCCTTCCCTCTGGCTTCAGACAAATGGAAGGTTTGGGAAAGGCCCAATGTGTCTAGAAGAAGCCTTCTTAGGTCCACATGAATGTGAATGAGGTTCTGAGGTTTCTCAGTTACACTGAGATATCACGTTCAGTTCAGCTGAACGATCATTTCCTGTCTGCTCTGTTCCAAGTGCCAAACTAGGATGCGGGGAAGCAATCTAAATTTTGCCTTCAAGCTATGTGTAATCTAGTAAGGGCTACACACACTCAGCCCATCATCTCAGCGCTGATGACATATTATGAAAGAAGGAAAACCCTGGTGCCCTGAGAACAGACACTTAAGAGTAGAGTGGGACTTAGGGAGCCTTCTTGCACGTGATAACTAAGTCAAATCAGGAAGAATGAGTTGGCATTACCATGCGAAAATAGTGGGAAAGGGTGCTCCTGGCAGAGGGAACAACACTGCCCGAGAGAGACACAGAGGATGAGAGACATTGGTGCATTTGGTCTAACTCTGTATGGTAGTTTTTAGGGTAGGCACAGTCAAAACAGAAATAGTTTTGCATGGTCTGCTACGTATTTTACATTTACTCTCTATTCAAAGGAAAGACGTTGAAGAATTTTGAGCAAGGAATGAAATAATCAACAATTGGCTGAGCTTGGTGATAGACAGATTAATTCTACAATCAATTGTTAAAAGCTTACTCTGTGTCAGGCACTCTCAGAGAGCCAGACACATATGTGTAAGCCAGATCCGATTTTGCCTATAAGTTGCTTCCAGTCCAGTAACTATATGGAAAAAAAAAAAAGAAGAAGAAGGAGAAGAAGGAGAAGGAGAAGAAGAAGAAGATGATGAAGAAGAAGATGAAGGAAAGAAGGCACGGAAAATGAACACAAGGTTTCTGATTTGGGCAATGGGGTAAGTAGTGTTGCAATTTATAGAAACGGGGCACAGAAGGAAGAAGGTAATAATGAGTTCAGTTTGAAACATCTTTTCTTGAAAGTGCCTGCCAAGTAGCTAAGAGGAAATGTACAACAGATAGCTGGAGCTCAGGCCAAACCCAGATCCATGCCTCTTTCTGTATGGCCATGGGCACTGTTTCAGTGTGCTGACACCGAGAGCACAGGGACCAAGCTCAGGTGTCCCCTTCCACCCCCATTGCCCTCTGATACAGTGCCTGACTCCTGGCCGGTGACCACCCATCCCTCCCATCCCTGCCACCTGACCCACACACACTCCTGCCAGCCCAATGAGCCCTACCCCTCAAACTGGAGAACATCTCCCTCTGATTTACAGTGACCGTGTGTAGAGTGTGCCCACCACCCAGAAGGGCCCACCAGAAAAACAGGACAGCAGCAGAGCGACAGTTTTCTTTCTTGTCATAGAAGTACCTGCATAATATTCTCAATTTTGCTCTTGCCTTCAGAGCCTAAATCATTTACTATCTGGCCCTTTACACACACACACACACACACACACACACACACGCACAAAACGCTAGAGCACAGCACAGTGGCTCATGCCTAGAGTCCCAGAAACTTGGGAGGCTAAGACAGGAGGGTTGCTGAGCCCAGGACTTCAAGACCAGCCTGGGCAACATAGTGAGACCCTAACTCTAGAGAGGAAAAAAAAAAGTTTGCCCACCCAAGGTTTAAACCAAACCACGATAATAAAATGACTAGTCTTTGTACATTGTACTCCTAGAATTCAGTTCCAATGAACAAACATATTCACAGCCTTTCCAGAGGGTTGAAGCCAGAAATATTTATCAAAAACTGAAAAGTTACATTATGTTCCACAGAAATTCTGGACTCCACTCTCTCCATCCATTTTATCTGAAGAAACAGAAATAAAAGCTAATTAATCCGAATAGCCAAATTTCCTCTTGAAGATACCATAATATAATTTGTTTTTAATTTTTCATACTTTGGGTCGTATCTTCTCTCAGTTTCATCAGTGCCTACTGTTTTCCATTCAAGTGGGCTTTTAAATCTTAGGAGGTTATTAATTGATCTATAGAAGGAAATTAAGGCACTTTGTCTTTGGCAACTGAAAAACAACTCGAAAAGTTAAAAACCACCTGGCTACATCTATGGTTATTTGTTTTCTACTATTCCAGACACCCAGTGCAGCCAATTTGGTTACAAGAAAAGATCAGTTGCATTGATCTGATGGAGACACAGCCAAAGGCAGCAGCTTTACCAGCTCACACACCTGGGTTTTTTTTTTTTTTTTTTAATCTTTTTTCGACATCATGCTAGCCAGGTAGTGCAGATGAAGAAGTGAAAGAGTCTGAGACGCAAGTGGGAAGTAATTAAGTGCTCTTAGAAGCAAACAGAACCTAATTTGACCGAATGGCCAAGTGCGGTGTGGTCTTTTGAAAACATTTCCAAATACAGGAACCAAATTTGATCCTTTAAGTCCTCCTTCTCTTTAGGATGCATGTTTATTCAAAGAACAGATGGGGAGAAAAGTCAGAAAAAAGACTTCGGTCGACCCACATAAAACAGCATATTTGAGTGTGGGCATGAAGGGAGATGAGTTTTGGAAGGATTTTCATTTGTTTGATGTGTGCAGATAGACTTGAGAAGTGGGGAAGCACTGACTTTATTTATTTAATCTCTCCCAGGGAGGAGCTTCAGAACGCTCTTAAAAAAAGAAAGCTCCCTTAGTAAGCACATATTTCTATGCTCTCACATCTTTGGTATTTTCCAGTATAATAAAAAGGGAGCTTTCCAGGACTAGAGTTATTGGGTACTATGGACAGGAAGAAAATTTAGGAATGGATATAAAATCCCCACCCGCAAATTAAGCTTTTTTAGGGTTTTGAAATTTTGAATAAATTGTCTTTGGATGAGGTCATGTCTTTGCGTGTATTATATGTACTCTTAGTGAGTAAAGACCAACATGGAAATCAGCAGAGAGCACTACATTGAAAATAAGCTTCATGCTGACAGCATTGATGACCTACTTGCCTAATCCCATAGGTCCCCCAGTCCCCCAAGAAAACCATGTTTCTCTTGAGATGCCCAAGTTGTCATTGCATGTCAGGGAAACTCAGGTATAAACAGGTACTTAAATGTAAGTATAAACTTTGCTGGCTACTTAAAGCAAATTGAGCTTTTGAACCTGATGAGGTGTGCCCCTTTGAAATGCTGGCATCAATCTAGAGCCCAACACAAAAAAGAAACAACAGGGGGGAAGACTATGGATGAGGAATCATAATAGAAAGGAATTGCCTGCTGGTTGCTAACATTTCCATATGGACACAAGCAGCAAAACAACAAAAGATCAAAGAGCAATCCTTAGAAGAAGGGAGTGTTCAGTCTCATAATTGTGCATGTGTGTGAACATACAGTCTTCCGTAAGGACAATAGCAGAAACGTGTTTTTGCAAGTGAGGTCCAATGTATGCCAACTAATTGGGGCGCCTGGCTGAACCTCAATATGCGAAAATCTACTCTTCATTTGTAAAAGATGCTACCAATTAATGGTATCTAAAATTCGTAATAACAGTTAACAGAGGCACTAGGGGAAAATGTTCTCAAAAAATAAAAATACAGTATGCTTCCAGACTTTATCGTAATTACTCCATTTGTGGTCAAGCACTATCAACCCATTTTGCAGTCAAAGCCCTATGACAAACGAATTTTGCCCACCATGATATTGCATGAGAAGTTCAGATGGAGAATGAACTATTCATTCTCCAACTCTTGAAGTGTCAGCACTAAATATGAAATTTCTGTTGCACTTTTTCTAAACTCATGTCTTTCACTAGGGACAATTTCAATCTTTGTACCCAGAGAATAGCTTCTCTATGCATTTCTAATCTGGTGAAATCACTGATTTTCCTGTTTAAAAAGATGTGTGAGCTCGCTTTCAGAAACAGACAGCCACACTCTACATTTGTTAAACTTGGTCCCAACTGAAAAGTTTTAAGCCAATTTAATATTTGGTAAATGATATCCTATTAGCCACTATTAACACGTAGGTGAACAGTAACATAATGAATGGAAGAAATGATACCAGAAATTGAAGAAAAAAGCTTGGTACAGCTCAAAATATATAATTGTTCAACAGAGAATTAGTCCAAATAACCATTTTTTCCTTTCATTCACTGACTTCTGCTATGGTGTGAAGGTGTCCCCCAGAGTTCATGTGTTGGAAACTTAATCCCCAATGCAACAATGTTGACAGGTGGGACCTTTAAGAGCCGGTTAGGTCATGAGGGCTCTGCCATAAATGAATTAATGTTATTACTGCAAGAGTCAGTTTGTTATAACAGCAAGTTGAGCCCACTTTTGCTCTATCTCTGGCCATGTTTATGCCATTTTCTGCCATTTTATGACACAGCAAGGAGGGCCTCACTGGATATATCAACCTCAGTCTTCAACTTCTCAGCCTCCAGAACCGTGAGCCAATAAATTGCTGTTCTTTATAAATTAACTAGTCTCAGGTATTCTGTTATTAGCAGCACAAAATGAACTAAGACAACTTCCTTGGGAACAGAAATATTAATAGAATGAGCTTTAAAGGAGTCTTTCCCTGCATTCAGAAAACAAAATGACCAAGATACAACCTTCAACACTTAACTATGTTATTATATTTAATGGTTGCAATTACACACGGCTTTATAGACTCAAGGTGCTTTGTAACCTTTAATTAGTCCATCTTCCCAAGTCCAGCTCCATTTTCAGATGAGAATACTGAGGCATTTAAGTTGTGATTTGCCCTCTGGTGGCCAAGTAAGTCAGAAGCCCAGTTCAGAGAGTGACCCAGTAAGTCTCCAGTGCAGAACTGATGCATGGGCACTGGGCTTCGGGGTCACCTTTCATCCTGCAGCTGAGCTCAGCGGCCTGGAATTTTTTTTAATGTGAGAGCAACATTTTATCACCAGATGTAGGGCTTTTTGTTAATCAACTTTTTATTTTATTTTCCCTTTTGATGTAACTGCAAGCCATATATTAAGTAAACACTTTTTCCCTCTTGCTATATCCCCTACCCCCCAGTTCTCTTATACATTTGCTTTTATTTGGGGACAGTTTTCACTTTTAGAATAATGTTTCCATAGAATTTGGAGAACTATTTTTTTTTTTGGAGAACTATTTTGTTAAGAGCAAGAGTGAGAGAGAGAGAGAGAGAGAGAGTGTTAGGATAAGTGCAGTTAAAAATAGTATCCAATTGAGGAACTCCAGATTAAGCAGTCTTATAAACCTTAAAAATGTCATTTAAATCACCGATTTAATAGAAAGTTTTAAGAAAGAGAGAAAGAGTCACTGTGGGCTTTTATTCACGTGCCTGTCTCGGGCTCACCTTCCAGCTGCTCGGCAGGGGGATCAAGGTGAGTGAGCAGCTCCCTGCAAGCCCTGCGGTGCTGCGTCCCAGCTGCCGATATCCTCGTAGGGTCACTGAGCAGGCATACAGCTCGTTCCATTTGTAACCATGAGAAACAGAGCCCCCAGGGAAAATACTCACTCCCTGTATGTTCAGCCCTGTGCACTGGTCTAGGTAAATCACCATCCAGGAGGGAGAGGGAAAGGGATGTGTCCTGACACTTTATTTCCTCAGAGATATCAGAGCATCATTTCAGAGGTAGTACACTGCCTTAAACAGACCACTAATCTGACCCAGCCAGGAAGATGGGATGCTTTTAGGAGCTTTCCATTAAGTGCATCTGAATTCTATTGCTAAGGCTTCCACAAAACTATCAAAAAGAAATGCTTTGATGTGTGTCCCCTTCAAGCACTGTGCGCAATTCAGAACCTCCTCACCCAGCCCCTCCTGCCTTCTTGTCCTCTCCTGTTCCGACTTCCCCTCCTCCCACCGCCATGCAGCTTGGCCATGCCGTATGCCTTCCTGCTCATATGAACCACAGTTGCTGAAAAAAATGGAGCCAAAAGAAACAGCCAATAAAAACAGAAACAGCTGTAACAATTTTGCACAGCATGGTCTTGATTTCCTTGAGTTTTTTTACTTTTGCCTCTTCAGCCCAGGCCACCCCCTTTTTCTCTCTTTCTCCCTTCAGCTCCCTTTTCCACCCACAACACCTTCAGCGTTGGGGCCTGCAATGGAGCAAGAAACACTTTCCTCTCCTGCAAACCCTTTGCGATTCAGAAAAACTGTTGGAGTCCATTTTGAATAACCAGTTCCAAAACAAACAGTGCCCTGGTGGGGGGGCAGGAGGGGGTAGAAACGAGGGGAATGATTTGAGAATCTTGCCACCAAAGACAGGTGCAAAGATTAAAAAAAAAAAATAGACCCAGCTCTCAAATTTGCTCCTTCTCAGGCTGCTGTTGTCAGCGGGTGTGCCTGTTGTTAGCTGAGCCCACAGAAGCGGTTCTTTGTGTTTCAGCTCCGAGTGTTTGCACTTGCCTCTCCAAATGGGCCCTGTCCTCAAGTCTTTACTGGACTGTTGTTCACAGTAGCCTCAGTTTACACTCATCTCCCCCAAAACCCCGGCATGTAAAGGTAGCTTGTAAATGCAGAAAGCTACTGGAGGAGTGATATTAGTGGTTTCAGAGAAGAAAAAGAGAAAGAATGACTCAAAGCACTACGCAAATATGAAAGGACGGACTAACAGCAGATTGTGATCAGCATCCTCTTTCCTGTCTGAACAGGCTCGGGAACCCTAGGAATGTTTTGTTTACCTTTATCAGAACACATGAAGATTCCAGGCCACACTCCCATTGGGCCCCAACTTCCGTAGTGACTGTGTCCCAAACCCAGTTCTAGCTAAAATGCTTGCAGTGGGAAGCAGTCATCTAAGATGGTTATAAAAGCCTCCTTTTCATTTTTTCCTCTTTTAATATATTGGGTGTTGTGCGTTGTTTTGTTTCCCTCCAGCTGCTTCCTCTCTTTACCCACGTTCTGGGCCCAGCCCCAGTCTGAAGTCGAGCTGGATCTGGGCTAAGCATCATGGGGAACTGGTTGAAATAAAAGCTCTTTCATGGTGGCACAGCCCTGTTTTTCAGATGGCGTGAAGCAGATCTGTAGTTTATTATTAATAATAGCACATGCGTGACACCACGTCTTCAAAGGGCTGTGCAAAGATTAATCCTTTTGTGATGTGAAAAAAGGAACAGCAGCGTCTTTTTTAAGTGAATCTCTCAGTTTTCAGGAGAGGGGCTAGAAAACATAGTCTTAGCTAGAGATGAATGAATCAAACCCCGGAGGTCTGGGATCTGGGTCCAATTGAGGAGCACTTTGAAAAAAAAAAAAATCAGGAGTTTTTATCTGAGCTATAGCATGTTCCAAATTCTACACTCTTTCAAACTCACATGGAAGTCTTTCTAAGACAAGCTGTGGTATCTTTGTTCCAGGAATAAAACAAACAGAATAAAAGACAGGAAAGTAGAGCAGAATCAACGTGGCTTTTCTATATTGTTGAAATTTGATCTGAGGTTTCTAGAAGAGGCAGAGAATTATTCTCTCCAGTTTGGCAAAGGCTGCCCTTCAACTTCTTTTAATAAGTGATTTCTTTGTCAAAGTCACAATCTTCTATTAAAAAGTGACAATTAATATCCCATTTTGCAGAACATGGAAATGGAATCCAGAGGCCCTGCCTGCCGCCACTGGACTTCCAATATTAGCCCTTCCGTTTTCCTTTCAGTTTTCCTTACATTTGAAAAGCTTTTGGGTTTGTTTTTGCCTATTTTTTTAAAAAAATATAGAATTTGGTGCTTCTACAAGAATATATGTAATATATACATCAGTTGTAAAGCATAGTTATAAAGTGAAAACTAATAAAACTGCTGCCTTGCTTATGAAGTCAAATATTACCAGTAACCTGGCAGTCATTGTGGGTTCCTTCTCTATTTCACCCCCTCCCTCCCTGACAAGGGTCATCATGGTCCCAAATTCTGTGATTAGTATTCTCATGGTGGATTGATTGCATTAATAGCCTTGATGATTGACCTCCCAAATGGCCTTTGCCCTATAACACGATTGTCCCCCTTCCCATGCCAGGCTCGATCAGGTGACTTGCTTTTGCTTGCAATAGGCTGTAAGCAAACAAGATGCAAGCAGAGCCTTGGGAAGCCCAGGCAGGTTCTGCTTGCTCCCTGCAGGATCCTGCTCACTTGCTCGTTCTTCCCCTCTGGGCCTTTCCCTGAGAACATGGCCAGGTTAGGTAGCTGGAGGGTGACAGACATGTGAAACAGAGCTGTGTCACACTAGATCAAAGCCATCCTAGATCAGCCAATAGCCAAGCAGTGAACACGTGTCAGCCACGATTAGCAGAATCACCTGGCCAACCTGAAGCTCCCCAGGGAAGCATCAGTGAGCCCAGCCAAGATCAGCCCGGCACTGGCAAGATCAGACAAACACAGCTGACTTGTGAACTGGATAAATAACACATGTTTCTTTCTTTGAGCCACTGAGTTTTGGGATAGTTGTTTGCAGCATTATTTTGACAATAGATTATTTATGCAATTCCCTTCCTATTTTAAAAAGAAAAATCACAAATGCATGCAGCCCAGAAAAATCCATTGCTTTGTCTTGTCTTTTCTTTTTCTTTTTTTAGTTTTTAAATATTTGTATCACAAGGTATATTTTCCTTTGTGACTTGTTTTTTCACTTACCATTATGTCTCTTACTTTCATCTATGTAGTCACATGTAGTTATAGTGATTGTTTTTCACTGTTATATAATCCTTTTGTGAACGTAAATTATTTTCTCCCTTCTTCTGTTGATGGGCATTTGGTTTTCCAGTTGATGGATATTTGCATTCTTTTAAGTGTGGAATTATTATAAACAATAAGCTCACTCACATACGTCTCCTAATGCACATTTGCAAAATTCTCTGGAGTAAACATACCTAGGAGTAGAATAGTGAGCAGGACTATGAACTATGTGAATGCTCCAATTTTGAAGGTAGTACCAAATTATTTTCTAAATTTGTAGTTACAATTTGTACATCTACCAATATATATCTTCCAAGGCCCACACACATCTGCATCAAACCATCAGAAGTGAAGAAGTAGCAGCTCTTGTGGGAGGGTTTGATGGTTGAAGCCTGGAAGACACACATCACTTCTGGTCACATGTCACTGGCTCAAACTCAACCACATGGTCCCCTGACTGCAAATGTGACTGGGAGATGTAGTCCAAGAAGGGAAAATGTGCAGGGCATCTAGTCAGTCTCTGATATACCTTCTAATCCTTCTAATATGGAAACATTAGCTTCTATTAGCTAAGCACTCCACAGTCTACAAAGCACACTCATGGAAAGTTTCCTATTTTCATTCTGTCTTTTCAAACTCTCTCGGGAAATTAGATCAATTATCATTATCCTCATTTTATAAATGAGGAAACTAGGGCTCAGAGTGGTTAAATGACTTGCCCAAGGTCACAAAGTTAGTAATTTGCTAGAGCCAGAATATAATCTCAACACTTTTTCCCCAAAGTCTTGTCCTATTTCTAGCATAATTAACCTTTCTTTTTCAACATATTCATTCATTCACCAACTGAAATTAATTTTTGTGTAAGTACTGCATGACGATTGCACTGTGCTTCCTTCCAAAAACACAAAATGAATATCACACGGATCCTGCCCTTGGAATCCCACAATTTTGAGGGGTTTTTTTCCACTTTCACCTGCCATCTCCATTTGCTCACTTCATGCTCACAGCTCAATCTGCTCACGCTATGTTCACCAATAACTTCCAGTTCAATAGATACAGTGGATACAGTTCAGTTCCCATCTTATTTGAACAATGTCAAATCATGCAAGGTTGTGACCCTTCTCTCCTTGTAATGTTTTCTTCCCTTAATTTCCATAATCTCACATATTCCTGATTTTCCTCCTAACTCTCTCATTAATTCTGTTAAATCATCTTTGCTGTCTTACCCTCTTCTAACCAGTCTTTTAATATTGAGAACACCTTACCCCTGCCTGACAAAATTAGGTCTTTTTTTAAAGACCCAACTGAAATATTGTCTTCTTGATGAATTTTTACCTAATCCTGCAGATATATGGAAATATCTTCTATACTCTACAAAACCCTTACTCTCATCTCATTCCCAGCACTGATGACCACATCCACCGTATAATACTTGTCTGGCTAACACAAGTCTTACCAATTGAACTAAATACCTTTTAAGGTTCAATTGAACCTTTAAGGTTCAATCCTGGCATGTCTTCTCTGCTCACACTATAGTCTCGTTTTTGGCTAAAAGCCTTTACATATGCTGTTTTCCTCTATCTGAAAGACTGTCTTTTACCTGGTTAATTCCTAGTCATCTTTCAGATCTGGGTAAAAACTGCTTCCAAGGGAGCCTTCTCTGGTCCTAACAAGAGTTCAGATCTCCTGGTAATGCATATATTTGGCTCCCTGTACTTTTCCCTCTCAACATTTGTCACAACTGTAGTGCAACATTTAACTGTGAAATGATTTTCACTTCTCTTTATTCTATTAAAATTTTAGTTTTAAGATTATAATGTCTCTGTAGTCTTTGCTGCTATATGTTCTTTGATTATAGCTGGCCCTCCTTAGATGATTTTTGGTGAAATAATTTTATTCCTGAGGGGAAAAAATCTCAATTAATTTTTGAATCCTGCCTTATGCATGGACTTATAGTTAACTAAAACCACTGAATTTCTTTTATACCTAAACTCTGGTGCATGATTATGTGGACCTAATTACAGAACTGTAAATGCATTGCTTCTAAACACCATCTTATTAGATTGAACCCATTCATTGGATTTGCATTACCCCTCCCACTTTCATGTCATCTAATAAAGTGATAATCAAGTCCTGACAAAAGGGCTGATTAGAACAAAGCTAGAGACGGAGCTCTAAAACCTGCCACTTAAACTACTTCCAACCGTACGGTTGCAATCCTTTACCATGGAAGTTCAACTTGTTAGTTATGTTGTCCTTATCATGGCTGCTATTTTAACAAATATAGAAATACTTTTACGGTGTCTATCAAAATCTAATCTTTCTTTTAAGGTCCAAAAGAAATGCCACCTCCTTAATGAATTTTCCTAATTTCTCTAGACAAAAACACTATCTTTCTTCTCTGTACTTCCTAACTCTGTTCTTACTATTTTTATTGCACTGACCATAGTCTAGCTTGCATAACAGTTCATTGTTTGGACACCACCAATTCCCATTACTTGAATGCAGTTCCTTTAGGACAACAAAGGTTACACTTTCTGCTTTGAACTTACTATTTGTTGACTACCATCACCATGCCAGAAGCTGTGACAGGTATTTCACATATACCATCTCAGTTAATTCTTGTTTGAGATGTATCTTGTGATTATGAGCATTTCAGAGGTAAGGAAATTGAATCTCAAAGAAGTTTTTCTTTATGTATCTCACCTGTCATTGGTCCTTGCTCATAGCATATACTAAACGAGTGATTGTCAAAGTAAAACACAGAATTGATGCTGCTGACAATTTATATGGGCATTCTACTCCTCCCTGGGACTATGCTCCCAAAATGATGTTAATATCTTGGATTAGATAACTGGACTAAATCTAAATTGCTATTCCGGAAATGAAAGTTCCTTAATGCACTATTAATTTTCTCTGTCAAAGAGAGTATGCATTCTATAGTGCCTCGGGCAAATAGGAACGTAACAGATGTGTTATTTGGAAAAACACTGTTGCAAGAAACAAAAGTATGCAAAGTATGCTTCTTCTGTACACTTCAAGACCCATTTAAAACTGGTAAACTTTTTCAAGGTGACATACTGACATCCTGAAATAACTTCTTTCCTTAGAGTATGTTGACCACAACTGAGGATTTTAAATGGAAGGCCAAAGAGACTAAAATAGTGCTCCATAAAAGTAGTTATTATTTCTGCCCAGGATTTTTTTTTTCTAAAACTAGTCTAGTCAAATGCACTGTGAGATAGAGCAGATAAGGAGAAGAGTAAGTGACTCAAATAGGGAAGTGCGCAGAAATATTTTTCTGCCTGAGAAAACCACCAGGCAGATGCTCTGCTAGGGGTCATGTTTTATGTAGAGATTTGTACAATCTTTAGAAAAGTAAAGGATTTTAATCCAATTTCCTTTTATAGATGAGAAAGCCTAGGCCTAAAGAAATGAAAATAACTATTCTACATCAAAGAGTAATTACCTTAGGACACAGACTAGGGCCCAGCCACTGGCCTCAGAGTTGCTCCAGTTGCTCCATCTCTGAGGCCCTGGCTCTTGTCTTGCTCTTATAAATTGGTGTCTACAATTCATGATTCACGTATATGACTCCCTAGGTATGGAACTCAAACTTCAGGTGCGAGTTTATATCCTTGTTGGCCTGTAACGTGTTTATCTCTTGCATGACAAGCTTATTTCACCTGTCAAGGTAAAGCCTCCTTTGGGTAGGGGTCGCTTTTTACCATCTGTGCTTCCTACTTCAGGCTGGGCCAATAACCCTTCCTTCCAGGAAGTCTTGACAAGAAAGAACCTTTAACAAAGATGCAGCATAACATCGTAAGCTTTGGAGTCAGATGTCCTGGATATCAGTCCTGCTTCTGTTTGTACTGTCTTCAAAACTGTCACAATTTCTTAAACTTTCTGAGTCTCAATGTCTTTATCTTTAAAACAGGAGACATAATAGCTACCGTGCCTTGTCACAATGGGGATGAAATAAGATGATGCATGAATGATGTTTACCATGTGGAAGATGATCAGCAAAGCTGGGATGAACTGAGTATATAAACACATATAAAAAGTATGTCAGACAATCAGAAAAGGAACTTTGCAACTACATGGAATACATTACCATCCCTGCACCACTTAATTTGGAATTGGATGTCTATGTTGCCTATATCACCTTTATTGCTACAGAAGTGGAAGGGAAAGTGACACTCATTTTCCCACATAATCATACCAGTGAGGAGACTGACTTATCTAGGGTAACCCAGTTCCTCTTCCATGTTGAGTGCACTGTGGTGCAGACTGGAAGACAAGGTGCTCTAAACCAGCTGCATAGGACCAATAGCCACCAGCTGAACTGTTCTGAGATTGTAACCTCCTTGATGGGCTCTACCACAATGTATGAGCATTTTTAAGTTCTGCCTTGGTTATCAGATTGAGTAATTCTCCTCCATATGTGCCTCTAACTTGGAAAATAAGATTTAATTGTTCAGTTCCTAGACAAATTATCACAAAATCCAAGTTGACCGATACAAAACCATCAAGCTCTACAGATATAAACAGAAAGACACTTTGCTATTGCAAAGTATAGAGAGAACAGTCCACAAAAGCACACTCACTTCTGACAACCAACTGCAAGTTCCAAGACCACTCTAGGATTTGATAAGTAGTTAAAATTCACAGAACTCACTGAAAGCTGTTACTTTCAGTTTACAGTTTATTACAGCTAAAGGATACAGATTAAAATCAGCCAAGGGAAAAGGCATACAGGACAGAGTCCAGGAAAGTACAAATGTGGAGCTTCCAGCAGTCCTCTCCCCATAGCATCATGGACAGTGTTGCTTTCCCTGAACTGATGTATGATAATATGCACAGAGTATTCCAAACAAGAGAGCGCACCCAAACCTCAGCGTCCAGAGATTTTATTGGGACTCCCTCACACAGGCAAGATTGACTGCCCACGTGGCTGATCTCAGTTTCCAGCCCCCTAGAGGGGGGGATATTGTGTAACCCACAGCCTCCCACCCTAAATCACATTGTTACTATCTGGCTGGCCCAAAGCCCACAGGTAACAAAGATACTTTTATCAGGTAGAACATTCCAGGGGCTTAGAGATTACTCCCCAGGAGACAAGGGCAAAAGCCAGACTTTCTTTGGGGAAGGCTAACCTTTTTACTACACAGCTGGATAGTTGGTTTTGCCTAAGGATGGTCTCCTGTAGTAACTTTACAATAAGGAAATCTATATCTGTAGTTACAAATGAAGTGAACATTTGTTAAGCATTTATTTCATCCTGGTTCTTCTCTGAAATGCTTTCTAGCACTGCCTCCATTCATCCTCAATGCAGCTCCAGGAGGTAGGCATTATTTTTAATGGAATTTTACAGATGAGGAACTGAGGCTTTCCTAGAGTTACAGAGCTAGTGAGTAGTGAAGATGGATTATAAACAAGGGCTATGTGAGCCCCGAGTCCGCATTCATAACCACCGTGTTGCAGGTATACTTCCTCTTCCATTTGAAATGGATGCTCACAGGCATGTGCACAGCCAAAGAGGGCAAAATTGTTGAATGAAAATTGTCTATTCCTGCCATTCTGATCGACAGTATATATGAATTCAGAACGTTGCAACATGCAACTCTTCTCACTTAATAGAAATAAATATAAGGCAGAAAGGCATGAAGATTTACCATGAGTTCATGGTGCCATGATCAAAGAAGGCTTAGTCAACAGCAGTATTTCAAATGGTCTTTTTGTCTGGCATCCCAGAGGTCTGCACACCCTGGGGCACCAAACAATAATAAGATCATGGATGAGTGAAAGGCATGCCTTTCTTTAGAAACAGGATAAGGGCAATTCTGAAAGGGGAGGTGAGAAGGAAGACCTGCCTGAGTCTTCAAACACAAATGCTTTCTTAGAAAAAATGTAGAAAAGAGAACATATGGATGTTGAGAGTATAAAAACTGCTTTCCTTAAAATTCTCCTTGTGAGTATCTCTCTTGGGAATCTTCATGTTCACCAGGGTACTTTCGTAACTAGTCTGAATGATCCAATTTCTTAAATTAATTTTTAAAATTTTAGTAAAGCTTCCATTAACCAATGATGTTTATGATAATTAATAAATAAACTCCCAGGGTGTGAGTCCTGCAAATAGAGTGAAAGACATGAGGAATTTAATCTGAAGTCCAAGTGAAGGGAGTTTGACATAAGGAGAAAGAGTGGAATTTTAATTTTTCTAAGGAATGATGATTGGTGAGATGTGGACCTAATGCCACTGTGAGAAATAGTCCCCGCACCAACCTGGGGCAGGGGAAATGATGTCATCTAACTTCAGGTAGCATGATGGAGTAATGTGTCAGCCCACAGCCCTTCTGACGTTGACAGGGCAAGATCTCCACTGGGACCAGCGGTATCCAAAAGATGATGCCAGCAATAGCAACACAAATGACAAGGCTACGGAGGAGATTCCAATCAAGGAGCAACATGAGCCAGTTCTAAACAGCAAAAGGTGCTCTTAATGGGAAAATTTTTGTGAGCTCCCTCTTAGTTCTGCCTTTGTTTGAGAGAGAAATGCTTGGAAGAAGAAGGAAAAGAACATAAGCTCCTTCCAGGAAGCCAACTGGTGAGCAAGAGACATGAAATTACCATCTGGGTCTAGAGTAAATTTTATGATCATACTGTCCTCCCACCCCTCAGGTGGGTGGCCTTGGAAACATCAGTTACAATCGTGGTCTTAAGATCTTAAATACAGATGCCCTACCACTTTACTGCCTTTAAATTTTCTAAATGACTAATTTGAAATTGAATATGTAAAATGATCTTACACAGAGGATTATTTTACCATCATCTGAAAATAAATTATCTTTGAAAACATTTAGCCAAAATGTCAGTGCTCCATGGTGTCTACGCTCTAAAAATACCCCAATGTTATATCTGAATGGAACTAAAAAGGTATCAAAGTCATATCAATATAATTAGTTGAAAAGTGAAAACTTTAATTAACCAGTTATACCATCCCTATAAAAACAAACAAAATCATTCTGGGTTTAGTAGGCATCTATTATTATTTTTGAGGGCGAGGGGAGGTTGATTGATTCCACCAGACTGATGAAGTCACTTGACTATTTGGTTTTGCATAGCTGTTGTCTATGCTACTTAATATATTACAGTCCCTCAGATCTGGGGGCTTGTATGGTCCAGAAGAAGCACATCCACCTTCTCCTGGCACTGCCGTATAAGGGAACTTTTCAAACTTTTAGATTAGAGGAGAAAAGTCACTCCCCATTTCCAGAATGGGAAGGTCCCCACAGGGAACACCAGTGCAGATAGGGTGAAAAATAAAACCAAAAAGAGATTGGACTCTCAACATTTTCCTCAAAGGAAGGGGAATATTTTCAGCTTCCTTTTCATTGGCATTTACAGCTAACACTTGACCAAAGCATGTTTACATATTGACATACAGAGGGGTGAGGTTGGGCAGAGTAAGGGATCAGGCATTGACATGAGGGATGAAGGCATCGGGGATGGGAGAACGTTTCAGCTTTTAGTTGAAATGAAAGAATTTGCCTTTGTTTCCAACTCCATGGCCTCCTTTAGCCATGACATAGCACAACTAGAAGACTGAACTTTAAAAGTAAATAAATAAATATAAGAAGGCAGGACGGTTTTGTTTCTGCAAATGTCTTGAACAAAGCATGTGTTTCTGTTTAATACTGGATAAGCTCCAACTGATGTCCAGATCCTTGTCAAAATGTTTACTTTTCTGTGGGATTTTTTTTTTCCAGTGGGGCATTATGAAGCCATGCTACAGCTCTGGACTTTAAAGTTGCTGCCAGCCTCCCTCGAAAAGCCATTGTCTTGCCCTCTTCCCAGCCCTCTTCAAATGAAGTCTTAATTTTGAAACAATCATTGTGTGCCTGAAAATGACCAATCTTGGTATAAAACCAATAGAAAACTTGACAAAGAATTGAAGGAAATCCACCAAAGTAAATACTAAGAGATGACAAACACTGAAAAATTGATTTTACTTTTCTCACTGGGATACTTTGCATGATATTCTGGTTTCATGTAAAACAACAAAAACAAAACAAAAAAATATCTGTTTTATTTTGAAGCAATTCTGAACTACTGATTCGAGAGCACAAAACCACTGCAGAGGGAAGTTTGAAAATTAAAAAAAAAAAAATGTTACTTTATACTTCCTTGGTATTGTATTCAACTCTATAGGCCTGAATAAGGTAAAATACATATGCCATGAATTATAAATATGTCAAGATAATAAATGAATAAACAGGAACAATTTTATCTTACATCTTTACTAGAAAATTTAACCACATAATAAAAGCCATATACTATGATGCAAGAGACTACAGAACAAATATGAAAGTAGAAAAATGTGTCTGGAGATAACAGCTATTCAGTTAAAAAGAAAAAAGAATTTTACACAAATAAACTAAAACTAAAGCCTTTGATAATCAGCATAAAAAGGATTTGATTTCTCCCTTTTCAATTTTAATAATTCTTTGGATTATTCGTGTCCACCTTCTGAGTAAAATATCCACTTGTCCACTTCCCAATGGGGTGCTGAAACCGGATCCCAAGATCTGGGTTCCGGTTGTTCTCCTAGCACTTTCTCACTCTGGAGTCAAATCACCCCAAAACGCAACGGTCTAAAACAACAATTAATCATTAGTTCATGATTCCGTGGGTGTCTGTTGGGTTCTAGCCCCTTGGCTGGCTTGCTGGGGCTGGCTGGTCTCCGACAACCTCATCCCTAGTCTGAGGCTTCAGCTGGGCCTCCACGAGGCCCTCCCAGGCTGTTCACTCGCTGGCAGAATGGTTCCCTGCAGAAAGAAAGGGCAGGCGCAATGGGCGAGCCCTTGAAAAGCCTCTGTTGGCACCACATTAGCTATTGCTCCATTGGCCAAAAGCAATCATAAGACTAAGCTTAATCAGTGTGTGAGGGCGCTGCTTAAGGGAACAGAGAGACCTTAGGGAGGCGTGAACAGTTTGGGGGCATCACCTTAACAGTCTGCCACTGAAGCCTAGTCCATTAACCTCTCTGGGTCTCATTTTCTTCATCTCTAAGTTAGAAATAACAATAATTTCTCTGCATTTCTTAAAAAAAAAAAAACTTTGGAGAATTAAATGACAAAATATAAAAGGAAACTTTTAAAAAATGTAGAGAAGTCTATAATTTAAAATGTTGTTATTCTGCTAGGGAAACCCAACCATGTTGTTCTATATGGCATTTTTTTCCTCTAAGCATATTTTTAAGTTTGTACATAATATCAACCAACTAACTGAAAAAAATGGAGCTCAGCAGAAAACGATTTAATATTTTTATGTATTTTAAAAGCCAAATAACTATCTTTTAACTGAATTTTTAATGTTTCAGCCAGTCATTTGAGTTGTGTTCATCAATTTAGCAGAAAAACCAACCTGATGTTGTCTAATTTAACCTTTATATACTTTATCTACATGATGTTAAAATATCTAGCCAATTTAACAAAGTTAATTTTTGTGATGCATCTGGATGTTTCATCTAACATTAAAGATTTTGAATCTTTATTGACCAACTGGAATTTTTATTTCATTTTGCTTTTATAGGATGGTGCAACTGCCTGCTTTTTAATAGCCTTGATTATTTTAGAATATGCCCTGAGATTAAAATGTCTTTTTCTGAGAAAAGTGACTTTTTTCTGCCACACCCAATGTATCTCTTCTACATTAAATTCCCTCTAGCAAAATAAATGAGTTCCACTTGTAAGCAACCAAAGAGAATAAAGATTAAGAAACAACATTTTGAGTTACAGTTGCCATAGGAACATTTTTACTTTCTTTCTATTTTAATCTTTAGGGCATGTAAAATGAGAGCTTACTGATGTAGTATAGTGGTATTCCATTATGATAGTTACCTGGGATTAACAAGAGAGGAGCCTGAAAAATAAATGTTTGATTAGTCCCAACTAGAATTTAGAACTCATAATCTGTTCATAATTTGGTCCCAAAGTTCAAGGGAGCCATAACGGTTTTGACTTGGTTTTCATATTTTGAGTTTAAATTGTTTTTTAATTTTACTTATCAAAATGCCACTAATTTTTAATTTTGTAATACCTACTGTCCCCAGGAAGTAGTAGACCCTTTGTGGCAAAACTTGTGCCCTGGCCTTTAATATTCCGCAATTTGTACAATGTAGTTTCATATTAGAGGTATATTCATTAAGGGGCAACTGCAACGGTTCTCATCTTATCACCAACACTTCATCCAGTGCACACAACTCTTTTGTCTTTCACCTTTCTTACCCTTCTTACTCTCCTTTATTCTTTTTCTCCATTTTCTGCTTTATGTAATTCTCTTTTTATCTTTTTTCTTTCCCCACTTGATTTCCCTATTGTGACGTTGGCAGTCACTGAATTTCTTACTAAACATTGTAGATTTATTATAAATTTGAATCACGTTCTGTGATGAAGAATATTTTGAGGTATAAATTAGAATTACTAGAAGAAACATTGCAACTGATGAAAAAATTTAAACGAAACCCTCTTGGAACATGGTTGTCTTAAAGCTATATAGCTCTTTAACTACAACTTTCTACCTTGATGGAAAGTTTTAGCTAGGTATTTGCTAGGGTATGATGCTTAATACTTAGATATTTTCATGGATATGAAGCTTAATACTTAGGAAATATAAGCACTCTTATATTACATATAAAGACTAACTTTGGTACATATGAGTTATAATAAAGGCTAATCACAGCACAATTAAAAGGCCCAACGTAATCAAAATTTTTTAATTTGTTGATATTACCAACATCTAACAAACTTTGCTTAAATTGTTTGAATCAGTATAAGATTTAAATTGCTAGCAACAATCAAATTTGGAAAGGAAAAAAAAAAGATTTACTATGTCCAACAAAACTTTTGGCCTAAGTATAGTTCTTGGCATTCTAATTCTTTGAAAATGAGCAATGCTAGTAATAAATAATTCATTCACAATCATGCCATAAACTGAGGAGTATGATTTTTCTGTTTTAACTTTTTTATCCCACACAGTAAAATTAGATTACACCAATTCTATAGTCAGAGACAATAGTCAAATTTAACTAGTCATTGTCTGTCCCTAATCCACATGTTCTGCTTCATCTTCCATACTCGACCACTTCTAAGGAACCTATTTATGAGCCACAAGGAATTTGGGCTTCATCCTCAGACCTGGCATACCCCTGCCCTGGTCATGACTGTAGAAAGCCCTGCTCTAGCCGTCTTCCCTAGGACCAAGGAGTGCTCCCCCCAGGGCCCATCACTTCATCCTTCTAGACCCAGAACCCTGAAACCCTGGAACCCTGGAATTCCCTACCTTGCGTGTCCTAAGCCTTCTTCATGCCAGTGTGAGACTTGTCCCTGGAAGAGATGGACAGTGGGTGTTTACCCTGGGATCACTGTGTCCACACATCTGCCCAAAATGCCACTCATGGTAGTGACAAGAGAAATTAGAAAGAGAAATGGTGTTGGACATAGGCAGGGCCTCTATAAGTGCTTTGCCCAGCCCCGACAAAGATTATGGAGTGAGCCTATAGAATTTAACACTTTCCCCAAACCTCCAGTGCTCTTGAGGGTTTAAATGTTTTTGCATATGCTTTTCTCCAAGCCTAAAATTCCCTTTCCCTTCCACTCCTGGTGATGCCCTCCAGATCCAATTCCATCTCCTTTTTTAAAATTCCTATGACTTCTCCAGACAAATTAGCTGTTGTCTCCTTTAGTTTGGTTTCAAGTTTTACCTGCTACTTTACATTTGCCATAGAACTTAACATACCTGACTACAATTAGTTATTTACGTATTTTTCTCCTCGTGAAAAATTTGAGGCCAGCAAGACTTAGTTACAGCTAGTGACCCCTCATTAATATTTATTAAATGTGTATTGAATTAAATGCATTAAATATATCATTTATTTATAAATTGGTTATCAAGCTCATTTCTCATGCTAAAATTCTTTAAACTAGGTCTTAGGATAATATCACATTTTTATTAATGTAAGAGAATAGCATAGTAAACTAAAAATCAGTTTAAAATATTTTCTAAATATAATAATTCTAAAAGTTCTATCTATAAAGATAAATTTTTGACATGTAATGTAGACCTTGATCGAAAAAAAAAAACTGACAGTTACATGTAGCATGGCTTTAAATGGAGAGAGATATCCACAACCAAAATCATGACCAAGGAAATATGTCATATTCATGCATTAGATGCATCCATTAAATCAACTGTTACTAAGTACCAAAGGTCAAAACTCTAGTGAGTCTCATCCGACATAAATTCATATTCATATATTTATTGTAGTTTGCTCCTCTATGATGCAGAGAAATGGGAAAGAATATCAGAGAAATTTCACGATCATTACTCAAAACACTTTAAGTACTTATACCTAAATTATGTGGCAAACAAAGCAAAAAAAGATAAAGCCTTCCTTTGTTGCTCAAAACTCCAATAAATGCATAATAGCTCAAATTTTGTACGTTCTTAATAGGTGCTAGGCATTCTGCCAGGCACTTTACATTGTGGCAAATTGTTTAATCCCCACAAGAACACTGTTGGCAGAAGTTGAGGATCAGAATAGTTAAGAACTTTGCCTAAGGTCACACAGCTGGACTGGGAGTAAAACTATGACAGTCTGGGAAGTAGAAAAACCAAAAGTTGGGAGTCACTAAACTATACATGTTAACTGGAACCATGGAGGAAATGATGGGTGGAAGCATCTGGTCAGTCAGAAGGGAAGAAGAATGAATCCCAGGCAGATCAACATTGAACGGGCTGGACAAACAGAGGAAATGGAACACATAGCATCAAAAAAGTTAGAGAAGAAACAGGAGAAGAACCGATGCTCCAGAAACCAAAGGAGGGGAGAACTTCATGAGGACAGCTGAGTATTATCAGACCTTACAAACACACCACACAAGTTGACTACACAGAGGTCCCTATGTGCATTTAGAAAGTCTTTGTCAGACAGTGTAGATGCAGATTAAAGCCAGATTTGTTGAGCTGGTGAAGGAAGGGAAAGTGATGACATAGGGGCGAAAGGAAGATGAGTCATTTAGAGGGCGCTGAAAGGAAAGAGAGACACAAGGTAGAAGCTTGAGAGATAGGGAAGGTCCAAAGTTGTTTTTAACAAGTGAGTATTTTCCACTTTCTTAGAAAAGGAAAATAGTCAAATAAATTAATATGAAACAAGGTAGTTTTATTTGCGCAAGCCATTGGCTTCCTACGTCTTTGTATAGCAGAAGCTGTGTTGCTCAAGATCCTTAGCACTCCATGTTTGGTCAGCAGCACTGCATCTCCCAAGAGCTAGTTAAAAATACAGAGTCCTGGATCCCACCTCACCCCAGAATCTATTTTAACAAAAACCTTCTGAGATTCAAATGCATTTTAAAGTTTAAAAAGCACTGATCTAGATTCCACTATAGATAACCCAAGGGAGAAGCTTAACTACCGAATTGTGGTTTGAAATTGTTTTAATTTGCTCTGTAGGCACACCAGAGTCACATCTAATTTATTTGTAAATATCAGCACTGCTCTTCTCCAAACACAGTAATCAACTAGTTTCAAGTTATCTTTTTAATCTAAAGTAATGAACATTTTATTCTTATATTAGAATGGTCTTACATCAACAGATCTATAGGATCCCCTGGGCGTGGCCCTCTTCACAGACTGCGGTGTTCTACAGCCTTCTATAATTCAGTGTAATATTCAATTGCCAAAGGTAAGTGTTTTATGAATTTCATGCAATGTTTGTGATTATTTTCTTCAAACTTGCTCCAGTTTGTGTCATAGACACATCACAGGAGAGTAAATAAAGGGCTTCAGAGGGTTCGTTTTATATAGGATATAGCAGTAGTAATGACAGCAGGGAATGATGGCCAGAGAGAAAAAGATTCCAGCAAGAGAACACACACAGACACACACAGACACACACAGACACACACACACACACACAGAGGCAGCCCTTGTTTGCATAATTCCCATATACACAAATCTTAGTTACCATGGTTTAGTTAAATAACACCACTCTCCAACAATATGGTTCAGATTCCAGTGACTACAATACCTTAACTGGGAGGAATCCTTGAATGTCACACTTTGCTGCTAGCTCTTTATTCCACAAATCACTATGTAAAGCATATCCAGTTATCATGCTCGGTGACCAATGTTACTTCTTTCAGGGTCTGTTGGTGATTGGTCACTGTCCATATTACTCAGCATATGCAGATAGAAAAACATGGAGTTGTGTTGTCCCCTTGTCTCCCAATGATGATTCCACATGACATTTTACAAAAACAGATAATCAAATGAGAGAACTGGCCAACAAAGATGAAAGTACAGCAAAGAAATGAAAAG
>NW_012137303.1:5179360-5181908 GCF_000956105.1 Propithecus coquereli
ATTTCGGAATACTACGTCACAATTTATATTTCCCTCACATCAGGAAACACATAATAAAATACTGTTACAAATACATTGCCCACAAAGCGGTCCTACCTTATAAAATGTAACTCATTCATTTTACATTTCATTTCATTTCAATAATGAAATAATGTATAATAACATTGTCCAATTTACAATGAATATCAAATTTCTAGTAGAAGACATAATGGATATTTACTAACTTTTTTATGTCACTCACAACCAACTATGTATACATGTAGATGTCTTCAACCTCCTTCAAACAAATATTTCTGATGGTAAGGAATAGCCATTTTCCTGTATCGTAAAGGCAGAATTAGATGCACAATTTCTCCCTTTGGTAAAAATGCAATATATCAGCTCGTTATTACATGGGTTTGAATATACCTATCGGGTACCACATCTTCTCTTTTATAGCACTACAAATATTAAAAGATTAACTTAGTAGTGTTGGGCTACCAAAGCTATAAGTACCAATAAATGATCAAAGACATTACAAAAAGACACAGTATCTCTGGGATTGTTTTACCCTGGCCAAATCAGAGTGGAAGAGTGAACAGTCACTCATTTGTGTGCGTTTACACTAAAAGTTACAAAGTTGGGCAGCTTTGGCAGGAAGCAGGAATCATAGCCCTTGCTGAACCCCTAATTTTGGTATATATGGAGATCTACCTTTGAAATGCTTCAGACTCCTTAGTCTGGAAACAGAAACCCAGGTACTTCCAAGACACTTTATCTCACTTCTCTCTGATCTGTCTAGTGTTCCCCTCTCACAGTACAGTTTTTTGCCCAAATCACAAACTAGACTCATTTTTTCTTCCTCTCTCTTAAAAATCATCCAAATCTGCCAATTCTACCACAACATCTTTTGAACCTACGCACTTCATGAGCCTCCCCGCATGGACTGCACAGGAGCCTCCTGGCTTCTGTCCCTTGGTTTGCCTTTATCCAGGTTGCATTATGCTTTCAACCTACTTAAGAGTTTGTTTGCAAACCTGCCTTTTTTCAATCTTCTCAACACTCAGTACTCTCTTGAGCTCTCTTAAAGGGAAAGCAATGAAGATCTTTGTGAGGAGGAGGATTGTCTAAGTGGACAGAAACCAGCTTTAGGGAAATAATCTTAAAAACATACTACTTAAAGCAGCTGCTTCATTTTTAAAGTGAATGATTAAAATGCAAGAGAAACTATACACAATTTTCTTCCTTTTTATTTTTTAGCAGGCACAGTAGTTATACCTAAGGCAATGATAGTTCAGATGGCTGTTTTATCATTGAAAAAATTCATAATCTGTAACTATGTGAGACTGTGCTTGTCTGTCAGATACATTAGGGAAAATAATATGTTACCTTCATATTTCACCTAAAAATTTCTCTAACATCAAACCTCCTTCAAAATTTACCATCCCGTAAAGAAACAATCCATATCATATAAGCCTCTTCAGAATCTACCCCTCAATTATTTTGCCCACCCAACACATATCCCATGCTCCAGGCAAAATGGACTATTAGAACCATTCAACTTTCAGCTGTTCTCTGGACAAGCCTTACTCACCTCTCCATGCTTTTGACATGTCATTCCTACTACTTCTAAAACTGCTTATTTAGGCATTTCTCGGACTTCACTTCCAGGAAATAAGGAGATATACTTAAGGCCCTGGCATTATATTTTAAAACCAAACAGATCTGCAAAATAAAGAAGCATTGTCACATAAATTTAAAAAAGGGTTAAAAGAGAAAGTCGTGAAATAATGAAAAATTCAAGTGTATCATTTCAAAATTGACAGGGGACTTTGCATCCTCTGATTTTATAAACTGGAAATATTAATTTTAAATGTGCATTATAATCTGTCCTTTAAACATCTACATGGAGTTTTTAAAAAGAAACGATAACATTATCCACTGCAAGTAATGTTTTAGGGCATTTTTTAGGTTTTAGGTTTAGGTGTTTTTATCTTTTTTTAACTCATTCTTCTTCTGTCTCTAACAAGGAATATGTTTTTTCAACAAAAACCCACGTTTACAATTCTTTGACATTATAGTATGGAAGATGAGGTTTACTTGTCTTAGTCATAGATAGCATTCTGTATATTTCATGAGAACCTAATACAGACCGGCTATCTTCCCAGGGGAAAAAAAAGTATACTAATATAGTGGGGGCAAGGGAAGTTTGAATGGTTTATTGAAGAACAGTACTCAAAAATAAAGTACCTAAAATGAACTATAGTAAAAAATGGTACACATTGCTTCTTATATGTATTATTTCATATTCCAGGAAAAAATATTGGCAATCCAATTCAGTGACAAATTTATTTTTATAATTCAATTCAGTTAAAAATAACAAATATAGCTGAAAACTATAGAAGTTTGCTTTATATTTCTCAGACTCGATGGGTGTATTTTATGCTATGCTACTGTATGTTAAACTGAAAAGAATACGAAAGTAAGAGTCAGCTGTATCAGACTTCTAGTTGACAATACACTTTCAGTAAGACATTTAAATTTCTCTGTGCCCATTTCTTCACATATA
>NW_012137303.1:5182523-5205452 GCF_000956105.1 Propithecus coquereli
TTTTTTTTTTTTGCACAGATCACACTTATTACACATTATTTTTGATTTCTAGATTCAGTTTCTTTAAGACACTGGAAAAGAAATCTGAGTACAGACTTCCATGTTTTGATTTTTTAATTGTTTATAGTTGATAGCTCATTCTTAATTTGATAATATTTTTAGATGGAAAGGTCTTACTAAAGGATTCAGTTTTAGTTTTTATTGGAATAGTTCTCTTATCACACTCATATGTCATTGATTTACATGGTATTTCATTATAGTATATAATTATAATAGCAAACACCATGAGCATAAAGCAGTATGAAGACAAACAAAGCTGTCTCTTAATGAGCATTGGCTCATCTGAAGGGAGCTGTGATGGACAAGCTATAGCATGGCCCCCCCAGGTGACTATTCAGCAAGCTGTGGGCATCAGGACATATGCATTAGAGGGGAACAGAGAGCATCCCTACAGTTGGAGAGTTTATTAAGTGGAGAATTGCTTACATGAATGTTTACTGTGTGCTACTATTCTACAGAACACATTGTGAAAGACCTTGCTTTGAAAGGACAGAAAGTATCTTTCAAATCTAAAATCATCTGTGATCACTAGGAAGATATTCTATGAAGTTTGTTCTCATCATATGCACTATTTTTCCAAGGACACTAGAGAGCCTAGAAAATATGATTTCTCCTTATTTGTATCTGATGGGATAAATACTTCAATGCTGTATCAAGAAAAGAGGTTCACACTCTATATTTAAGTGTTGAAGTTTGAATAAACTCATTAATATGTTATAGCATGAGTGATGCCCAAAATGTCTCCAATGTAAGGTGATTCTTGGCCACAGTCTGCTATTTTCTCACTATCTAACCAAATCACCCAAAGATGGATTTCAGGTATCCAAATTTCATTTTGCCTTTTACCAATTAAGATATAGTAGTATAGTTTGGGAAAGTTCAAGGCACTGTCCAGTTGTAAACAATTAAATGTAAGCTAAGCTTTATGATTTGGTAAGAGGACTACTTACGATTCACTTATTTAGAGCCCTCTCCGGTCTGTCACCCAAAAGACTTTATAAGACAGGAATAAATGACTCACTGATAAAGCATACACTTTGGATTCAAAATAAATTTCTAACTCATGAGGCAATTCACAAGGCATTTATAGAGCATGGCAGAAGGTATGCTATCTAATTAGGGTCTAAATAACGATCAGGAATCTAGTGGTGACTTTTCTTGACACTCTAGCACACAATTTTTAGATCTTCTGTTTCTAAACGGTGGTAATAAGCAATAAGGAGTTGTTGAAGACACAGTAGCATGCAAACCCCTCATTTCTAAATCCACAGAAAAATGCACTGAGAGAAGTAGTCTATAGTGGCTATAATAAAAAAATGAGAAACAAATGACTTTATTGTTCCAATTACCTTTTTTCCCCTGTCAACTCACACACCTTGTTGTTCTGCCTTCTTGTCAAATTTGCACAAGTGGCAGATCTGGTTGAAAAGCAAAGATGTTCATTGCAGGGAACACTTATCTGATATAGTTATGAGTAAATTTATTTTTCCACCAAACAAATCAAGAACGGAAAGGATCTCCTTGCAAAAGATACACAGTTGGAGTTTATTCCAGACAAGTGGAATGCACAACTTAGAACTTTCACTTTGCTTCACTTAAAAATAGTTTCGTTTTTTGAGAACTTATTTGTGAAACATGCCAAGAGTCTCTATAAAGAGTATCGCATGCAGCATTTCTATTTATTTGAAAACAAACAGTAACTCTTGCATTCTTAGTAAAACTGTCACTTCCAGCGTTTTCCCCTTTAGGGAATATTCATTTTAGTTCTAAAATTGCAAAAGACATAAATAAGCAAAAGAAACATATTTCAAAGTCATTTTGTTTTAGAGCACCTCATAGATAACAGTTCAATAGTTCATTGCTAATACTCAAAGTCAAGTTCACCTTTCAGGTGAACTACTATGGAGAATTTCCTTCTACAGTTACGAGTCATTTGAACCATTGTTGTAGTTTCCCAAATGCCTGCTTCTGCAGTCATTACCTAAGTAATGGCAAACCATAGGACGGGGAGAGATTGAAGACAGCTCTAAGTTCGTGTATGTTTACAAATTTAATTTCACCCTAACTGCTCAGTGCGTAAGCAAGCAAAGGAGAGTGGCGTGGTTGAGCTGAACATTCTTAACTCTCAAATAACAAACAAACCAACATTCAAAGATTTTCACGGTTACTATTACACAATAAACACCACGAATGCTACATCAGAGGTGCCTAAATTAATTTGGAAATCATGGAAATGTCCATGGAAAGTTACAGAATGCATGCAGGTAACAAGATAACTAGAAAAAAGATAAATCTGGTTAATACTCAAATTGTATTGGAAAGCAAAGCTCTCCTTTAACTACTTGTTTTGTCAAACCTTCAGCAATAAGAAAGCCAGGTTCATTGGATTCCGGACTCTGTCCCATAAATTCCCTCAATTCAGAGTTGAACCAGTACCTGCTGAAAGCAGGTAACTGCCAGGCAATTCATACCAAACATCAATTACTCCTGAGCTCAAAATTGAAACCAACTTAAATGCCTACCCCACCGCACATCACCACCACAACTAGCCAGCCACAGGTATTTGTTCCTATGCCTTTAGTCATTCTGGCCTCGTTAGAAATGCCTAAAAAAGAAATAAGATCTGAAAAGAGAAATAAATAAGGGATGTTTGTACACTCCTCACTGTCTTTGGTTTCAGATAATCTATAATCTTTGGAAATTGCTAACAATTAATGAGGTGTTTATAAATATCAGTAGAAATAAACTAAACAAAGCCAAGGCCAACATTTGCACTTCTGTTACTCACTGCTGTTTGGACTAAGAATTAATAAACTTCACAAATTAACTAACTGCTGACAAGCATAAACCAGATTCTCCTTCCACATCCCAAATACTTGCCAAAAAATTAATTCCTCCTCTTTTCATTATTAATATAAACAAACTTAGTTTTATGGCAGGAACTTACCTTTCTCCTATTGGTATCACATAGCAAAAGTAAATAGCCAAGAAATAGTGGGATTTAAAAGCAAGCTTTCAGGGAAAGCTTTACTTAAAAAAGATTAAATGACAAAAAAATATTTGAAATCTTAACACACAATTTTAGATAAAAATTAAAAGTAGTCTATGATAATTTTCAGAGGGTTTTAGATTATATGACTTATCCAGAATGTGCAGATTTATCAGAAAGCAGTCAACTATATTTTTCAAAATTCTATTTTTAAATATATGTTTTATTATTACAAAGAACTTAGAGTACAACCAATGCCAACATGTCACTTTTTCTTACGGCGTCAGCAAAAACTAGATTAACTCAGGGAAAGGTTTGAGTTCCACTATTTAAAACTGATCCCAAAATACTTTTCCTAAGGGAAAAAAATATGAAAACAATATACATGAACCTTCCCGGCCACATTATGCCCTTCCAATGGGCAGTAGTGAAGTGGAGGTGATGTCAGAGCTACGCATCTTGTCAAACACACTTGGGTTCTAATCCAGGTGCTGCCACTCGTGACTTGTGTGTCTTTGGGCAGGTGATTTAACCTCTCAGTGTATTTGTTTTCTTAAAAAAAAAATCTTTACTTATTCAACAAATGTTTGTTGAATGCTTCATCTGTGCCGGGTTCTATATTACAAGATGAAAATATCTTGACAACAAAACAGGTAAGGTGTCTGATTCCATGATGATTATATTCTAGAGGAAAAGGCAAATACTTACACAAGAATTAATAATCGCAATCATGAGGAGTATCTTAGAAGGGGAAGTACGGGCTGTGTGAGACCTAAAGTAAGGGCACCTAGTCTGAAGGGTTAGGAGTAGCTGTCCAAGAAACTGCCATGTAAGCTGAAACCTAAGGGATAAGTGGCGGAGAGCTGAGGGAATTACAGGAAAAAACATTCTAAGCAAAGAGAAAATAAGAGAGGACAAGACAGTGCAGGATCAGGGAACAGATGGAGTCCACGTGGCTGTACCACTGGAAGACAAAGGGGGGAACAGCAGCATGAGAGAGGCTGAAGTCGCAGCCCAGGGTAGATCTAGGAGAGACCCATGAACCGTGCTTCAGGAACTTGGACTTTAATCTAAGGACAAGGGAAACCATCCAAGGGTTTAAGGAATGGAGATGCAGTGAGATTTGCATTTTTGAAGTTTAGTCTAGTTGCAGAGCAGGGCGTGTATTGGATACAAAAGTGAAAATGGGGCTATGAATTAGTGAATCCAGGCAAGAGAGAGACGCATTTGTGGTGGAGGGTCAGGAAAGAAGTGGAGAAATCAGCGAGAGATTTAGGGGAAAGAACCATCAAAATCCATAACAGTAAATAAATTGGGGTATGGGGCAAGAGAAACGAGAGAGTTTGCAGCTATAAAATAAGGATATTAACCCTACCCTATATTGTTGTGTGAACAGAAATGTAAATGTAACATGTTCATTCAATATCTCCCACAGGAATAGAAATGCAAAAAATGCAAACTTCATGCTTCTCACAGGTGACGCGAGTTGGGTACCCCCTCAGGTCAAATTCCATATCCTCGAATCCTTCCATCATGTGTAAGGATTGCAGTGCATCAGTGCAAATGGGAATAAGTGTGGAAAATGTCACATTGCTCTGTCACTAGGTAGGAATAGTCCATAGCAAGTCCTCTAGATTATGAATTGTCTACCTTCATATGTTGCAGGTATCCCTTGAAGAGCCAATAAAAAGTATTCTTTGAAAAAATACCTCAATCGGTTTGGTAAGATTTCTAATTAATTTTTGAGGACAATGAAGACCATAAGTTTGCATTCTTTTCCCATGAAATTTCTTTTCACTGCCGTGGGCTGAACCCCTTGTGAAGAAACCATTTGAGACTGAATAAAATCTTGAGACACTTCACACTTTGCAACCCACAGTGACAAAAACAGAGTTCTGAGGGTTGCAGAAATGCAGGCCTGCACCCAAGGCACATGCATATTGAGTGGGCACTTTTGCCATTGGCCATATGTTGACCTCTCTGGAGAGCAGGGTACAGGAGAAGGGTGGCAGTGCAGGACAGGAGTTTGACCTGCTTATTTTATGACAGACACAGACCACCACTGTCAACAAGGAGGAGGTGGACTTTCTACACTGCATGTTAACATGAATACATTTATACTTCACATCTAAAGGACACAGTTCTGATAAAAGAATAGGAATTAAGCAGGCATTTTCTAAATTAATAAGACCTGCATATCATTATACAAAAGTATTATTTTCTCCCTGGGTATTCTATTGTGCCATGCAGTGGAGACACATCTTACTCACCAGTTAAGTCAATGGGGGAAAAATTGCATAGCGACAAAGTTACACTGGAACATTCCTTAAATCGCCCATGAAGAACAGTATCCATGATTTTGTACGTACTGTACTGTCTTGCAACAAATCTTACATAGTCAGCTTTTCTTCCAGCATTGAAACAAAATTGCTGTTTCTTCAGTTGAGAAACCAGATGAGATACTAGGCCTGCATTTAATAGCTATATCGTAAAAAACAAACCAAAAAAACCTGTTTTTTGCTTTTTTTAAAGCATGTGTAGCTCAGCAAGTAAAGGCACGTAACTGCACTATATGCAAAGAGAAGTTACTTTTTTCTCCATTTTCAAAATTGACAGTCAGATAAAGTACTATTCTAATTATTGAAAGAAACTTTTGGAGGTGGGGGCAAGATGGCTGACTAGAGTCGTCGCTTGCTGGACCATCCCAGAGCGAGGGTAGGGTTTCAGATAAAGGAGAGGGGAACCGAGACACAGCTCAGGTGTAGATCATAGAGAGAAGCGCTGGAGCCTGCCTGGGGCCTCGCGGAGGAAAACTGCGAAGCAGAGAAGAAAGAAGATAAAGAAAAAAAGATACTCGCGAGGCTCAGAGCTCCGGGAAGAGGTAAGGGGGCACGCTTTTCTCCCTCCCACACTCACTGCAGTGGGCTAGGAAGTTTCTTGGAAGCTTTTCCACACACATAGCCCCCCGCCCCACCCACTGCAGCCTGGAGAGCAATTTGAGCAGAGAATTTGGCGAGAGGCCACCGCTCCCCAGCTGGCACGTTCTGCAATCTGAGGTTTGCACAGAGACTAGGACCCATGCCTTGCCCCTTAAGGATCTGCGGTGGACCTGCGGTGCCCATTCTGGGAGCTCCCTGCCCACCAGCGTTTCATGGAGATGCACACCATTAGTCAGACATGCAGGCCAGATCCCATGCCCCCTGGACTCGAGTGGGTTGCTGGGGAACGCAGCAGGGGAGGTTTGGGAACGGGACTTGGGTGGCAAGGGAGCCCACATGAACAGAACTCACAGGAGAATATGGTGGGGGTCCAAGACATGGCCATCTCTGAGAGCACCCATCCCCCCCACACACAGGAAAGCCACCCTGTTGGATTAGGGCGGGTCCTCCAGTGGGGAAGATCCCAGGCCAGGGTGACATAGCAAGCCAGCAATCAGGCCCCGCCCCCATGAGCTGCCCTCCCAGTCTGGAAAGCCTGCCCTGACTTTGCTCCCAGTGGCTCCCCTTAGCGGCTGGGAAAGCAACCTCTGAGCTCTACCAAGGCTTTGCAAGGCCCTCCAGGCTCAGGCAACCTAACCACGCTCGGCCTACATCCTCCATCCGCATCTTCTGTGGTGGAGATCAAGCAACCCCTTGGGAGCTACAGGGCCCCTCCCAAAGCCTGGGGTATTCAAGTGCCCCACTTTAGGGACTAAAGCTTACCACGGGCACAAAAGAACATCTCCACAGTTAACTCTTTCATGCAAGCATCAACTACTGACAGGGAGAACAACTCTGTAACTCATTACATTATCAACTCAGTCAAACAGGGTGTGGCTGATTCTTATTCACAAGTATCACCCACCATCTCGGAGATTAAGGTGGGGGACCCAGTACAATTCACACTGCTGAGAAGAGGGGAAGACAGCAGGATTGAGCTGAGGTCCCCAAGCCAGGGGCTATAGACCAGTACCGGTCTATGGCCTATTAGGGACCCGGCCGAAGAGCTCCACCACCCGCCCCCACCACCATCTATGGAAAAATTGTCTTCCATGAAACTTAGAAACTGGGGGTGCCACACAGCAGGAGATAAGCAGCAGGCAAGCAAGCGAAGCTTCATCTGTATTTACAGCCACTTTCCATCATCACTCGCATCACTGCCTGAGCTCCACCTGTCCCCTCATCCATGGAAATATTGTCTTCCATGAAATTGGTCCCTGGTGCCAAAAAGGTTGGGGACCACTGAGATAGAGGCAACCTGAGGGGACACTGCTTTTTAGGAGAGAAACAAAAGTTACAGGCAGCTCGATCTGTGAAGGGTCTCTCTCTTCCATTGCAGACTGATCTGGGAGTTGCTCAGAGTCTATGCAGAGACATTCAACCAGAGAGCAGGTGCAGCAGAGATCTGGTGGCTGCCAATCCCGGGCTTCTGCGACTGAAGACATCCTGAATGATCTGGTGCACGGAGCTAGGTCCAATCAGGACCCAACCATCCAGCAGTAACATTAGCATCACCCCTGCCAGGCCGAGGAGGGAACAGATGCTGCCCTGTGTTGAGCCCTGTGACTGGGGGGGTGAGCAAACCTCCTCCCTAGTGTGGAAGTTAAACAGAGGGGAGCCTCAGATGCCATAGGCAACCACTTGGGAAGCCTCAGGTGACTGCATCAGTGAGTCCAACGTTGGCCAACCAGCAGCTCCGGCTCACCCATGCAGAACCTGGGCCACTGAGAGAAACCCCTGCCTGTGCAACTTGGCATCAGCAGTCCCCATCCTGGTGGAATAGTCTCCCATGTGGGCAGCTCTGCCCTCAAAATCCCCAGAGCCAGCTCTGAAGCTCTCTCTGTGCCCAAGTCCGAGGCTCTGCTCCTGTAGCTCCAGGGCCACTATTGAGCCTGTGACTCCACCCCTGAGACTCCAGAGTTGTGCCTGGACCGCAAGACCCGACTACTGAGTTCCCTCCACTATGGCTGGGCCAGAAGAACCTCCCTGAGTTCTATCACTTTACTCAGGACCTCCCAGCACTGAGCAGCTGTCACACCTGTACGTGGCTCAAGAGAGTCCCCAGCAAAGGAGAACAGGCATTCCTATTAACCTAGAGCCAAGAGAAGAGGAGCCAGATGAGAAGAAACCAGCATAAGAACCCTGGCAACATGAACAAGCAAAATAGTTTGACACCCCCAAGAGAACACAATGGAGCTATAGTAGTGGACTCTACACACAAGGAAATTGCTGAAATGACAGAAATGGAATTCAGAATATGGATGGCAAATAAGATGATTGGAATTGAACAGAAAGTTGAAAACCAACAAAAAGAAGCTAAAAACCTATTTTGGAAAATCAATGAAAAAATAAAAAATCACTAGAGAGCTAGACAACGTAAGAAAGGATATAATAGAACTTAAAGAAATGAAAGAGTCATTCAGGGAATTTCAAAATGTAGTTAAAAGCTTTAACAACAGGCTAAACTGGAGGAGAATAAAGAATCTCAGAGCTTAAAGACAAGGCTCTCAAGATAACCCAGTCATTCAAAGAGGCAGAGAAAAGTATTAAAAAGTCAAAGCAATCACTGAGAGAGATATGATACTATATGAAGTGAACTAACATGTGAATTATAGTATCCCTGAGGGTGAAGAAGAAAGAACTAAAAGCATGGAAAACATATTTGAAGAAATTATTGAGGAAAACTTCCCAGGCATCACCAGTAATTCAGACATACAGATAAAAGAGGACATTGAACAGTAGGAAGATTCATAGCACATAAGTCTTCTCAAAGACACATAGTAATCAACCTGGCCAAAGTCAAAATGAAGGAGAAAATTCTTCAAGCAGCAAGATGAAAGCATCAAATTACCTACAAAGGAAAACCCATCAGACTAACTACAGGCTTCTCAGCAGAAACCTTACAAGCCAGAAGGGACTAGAGCCCCAACTTCAATGAACTTAAAGTGAACAACTGCCAACCTAGAATTTTGTATCCTGCAAAACTAAGTTGCACAATAGAGGATAAATTAAGTCCTTTATAGACAAGAAAACACTGAGGGAATCTGCCATGACCAGACCTGCTCTGCATGAAATACTCAGAACAGTACTATACACAAATCAGCACAACAGATAACCACCTGTGTAAATTCACCTTTAAAAAACCCTGCAAAACTCACAACTCCTGTAAAACAATAGAACAAGAGATAAAACAAAGCAATAAGGGACTACTCAACATGATAAACAGACCAACACCCCACATATCAATGCTATCAATCAATGTGAATGGACTGAATGCTCCTGTCAGAAGACGTAGGCCGGCTGAATGGATGAATGGATGAAAAAGCACAGCCCAAGTATCTGCTGTCTCCAGGAAACACATCTAAACCACAAGGATGCACACAGACTCAACATGAAAGGATGGAAAAGAATATTCCACACAAATGGAAATCCAAAGAGAGCAGGTGTAGCCATTCTCATATCAGATAAAATTGACTTTAAGCCAACAAAGGTAAAAAAAGACAAAGAGGGTCATTATACAAAGGTAAAGGGAGGTATCCAACAGGAAGACATAACAATCCTAAACATATATATGCCCAATACAGGAGCTGCCAGATACATAAAGCAAATCTTACTAGAGCTAAGCAAAGAAATAAATATTACCATTGTAATTGCTGGGGGCCTCGACATCCCACTGTCAGAGCTTGATAAATCATCAAAGCAGAAAATAAATAGAGAAATAATGGATTTAAACCACCCTCTAAATCAAATGATCTAACATTTACAGAACATTCTACCCAAAAACTACAGAATACGTATTCTTCTCAGCAGCACATGGGATATTCTCCAAGATTGATCACATATTAGGACACAAAACAGGTCTCGACAAATTCAAAAAGATCAAAATCATACCACGTACCTTCTCAGACCTCAATGGAATAAAACTAGAAATCAATCACAAGAGAAACACTCAAACCTACACAAGATCATGGAAATTAAACACCTGCTGCTGAACAATTATTGGGTCAAAAATTAAATTAAGATGGAAATCAAAAAATTATTTGAGCTGAACTACAAAGGGGACACAAGCTATTAAAATTTTGGGGATGCAGCAAAAGCATTCCTCAGGGGAAAATTAATAGCCTTAAGTGCCTACATCAAAAAGACAGAAAGATCTCAATTTGACAACCTAATGTAACACCTCAAGGAACTAGAAAAGGAAAAGAAAAAATAAGCCAAACCCAAAGCCATCAAAAGAAAAGAAATAATGAAGGACAGACTAGAACTAAATGAATTGGAGAACAAGAAAACAATACAGACGGACACACTTGTAGCCCTGGCTTGGGAGGGGCAAATGCATTACATGTAACCAAAATGTTTGTACTCCCATAATATCCTGAATAAATTTTTAAAAAGAAAACAATACAAAGTATTAATGAAACAAAAAGTTGGTTTTTTGAAAACATAACAAAAATCAACAGACCTCTTGCTAGTTTAACCAAAAACAGAAGAGAAAGGACCCAAATAATCTCAATCAGAAATGAAAAAGGTAAAATACAAAGCATCATCCATAAATACCATGTAAATATCTACATACATAAACTAGAGAATGTAAAGGAAATGGACAAGTTCCTGGAAACACACAAGACTCAACCAGGAAGGAAAAAAACTCCTGAACAGACCAATAATGACTAGTGAGATTGAATCAGTAATAAAAAAAACCTCCCAACAAAAAGCCCTGGACCAGATGGATTCACAGCCAAATTCTATCAGAATAAACCAACCTAATGGGTACTACAAACACTATTTGGGTGACGGTCACACCTATAGCCAGGATTCAAGCATAACAAAAATGATCCATGCAACCTAAAACATTAGTACCCCCTTAATGTTTTGAAATTTAAAAAGAAATGAAGAGAAGGCAGAGACACGTAGTGAGAATGCTACCCAATAACAGAGGCAGAGACTAGGGTTATGCTGCCATAAGCCAAGGAACACTTGGGGCTACCCGGATCTGGAAAAGTAAGGAAGAATCCTTCCCTAGAGCCTTCAGATGGAGCATGGCCCTGCCAATGCCTTGATCTCTGACTTCTGGCCTCCAGAACTGTGGAAAAATAAATTTCTGTTGTTTTAAGCCACCAAATTTGTGGTACTTTGTAATGGCAGCCCCAGGATACATACACATACATTCATGTCTATGAATAGAAAATGAAAAATGTACATATAGTCCCACATGCAAGGAATAATGAGTATCAAATTCAGGATGGTGTTTAATTCTGGGGACAGAGGGAGGACAAAAAGAGGTTCAAAGAAGACTATAACTGTATCTCTAATGTGTTACTTCTTTTAAAATATAGCAAAATAAGGATTTAACAGAAAAAAGGAAACTTTTAAGAATAATTTGAACAACTGTATTATCTAATTTCACTAGTAAATTAGTTCACCCTTTTTTTCCTCTGTCATTAGAAACAATAAAAAAATGATATTAACCAAACTATTTGTGTTCATAATGAATTGAAATGTTAAATGTAAAGAAAGAAGGAAAACAAAACAAATTTTAAGATTTTCCTCACATATGTGCATAAATCCAAATTAATCCAAAACTCACCTCATTCCAAGTTCTTCATCGATTCCCATTTAATTCTGGAAAGAGAAGTCAAGCTCAAGATTATCTGCCATGTCCCTCTAGACCCACACTTCCCCTTCTCCATCCTTCTCTCCGCTTCCTTGGAGTTCGAAGGTGAACTCCATGGACCACATCACAGGCCCCCTTGCCTCTGCCCTCCTGCTGGCTTCAGCTAGTGGGAAGTCCTGGAAGCAGGTGCGTGGCAGGAAGGAGACTGAGGCCAGCAAATTTACTGCCTGGCTCCTTCTGTTAAGTTTGTCTCAGACACAAGTCACTGCTCCTTCCAGGTGTTCTGCTCTGAGAGACTGATCAGGTTCAGATATGCCCCCTCCTCTCATACCTTTAGACCTAGGCTGGTAGTGGCTTATCTAATGCTGCCTAATTCCCATACATTTATAAATAAACACTCCTTGCACTATTCTAATTTCAGTGTGTTGTCTGCTTTTTGTTTGTCCCTAAATAATATAATTTAATTTTACAGATGGAAAAACTGAATCTGAGAAAAGTTAGGTGGCATGCCCAAGGGACCACAGCTACTTATCCAGTCAATGAATGAGAAGAGAGAATAGGAATAAAACCAGAACACTCATTTGCCAGTAACAGAAACCTCTCTGGAACTAATCAAACAGGCAAAAAGATGAAGATGCTCATTAGGTCACATAGCTGGGAAGTTCAGGGGAACTGACTTTGAGCATGGATAGATACAGGAGCTTGACTTCTGTCATCAGGAATGTATAATAATATCTCTTTTCTCCATCCCTCTGCTTTGCTTTTCTCTGTGTTGGTTTCATTCTCAGGCAGGCTATCCACACATGACAGAAAACAAACTATTAGAAGCTGTAAGATTCCTTCTCTCAGTAGCTCTACCAAAAGTCCCATAGATGACTGAGCTAGCATCAGTCATATGCTCACCCATGAGTGAATCCCAGTGAATTCTGATTGATCAGATTAAGATAGCTGGCCATCCTTGAAGTCAGATAATAGAGTCAGCCCCACCCAAAAACACGAACTTGAGTGGGGAATTGATGGCTCTTGAAATAAAAACAAAGAGAAACTTTCCCAAGAAGTAGCAACAAAAGGAATTCAACATAGGCAGAACCAACAGACAGCTTTGGTATTCAGAAACAAAAATGGAGTCGATTATTATTCTAAACCCCATTCAATTTACATTTCACTATGACACATACCTAAACCAAATAACACTGATCTTGTTTCGTGGAAGCAAAAGAAAATTATCAAACTACAAATATCAGTGACTGACATCTGTATGGAAGTTACAAGTCACAGTGTACTTTCACATATACATCATCTCATTTAATTCAGTTATTCCAAATTAGGAATTCTAAATTCCTTGCTTACAGGGTTTTTTGAGGTCAGACAAATGTTTGTGAATTTCAAGAATCCCAAGATTATTTCTAATGCTTCAATTGTGTTCATATGTTGTTGAGAAACTACAGTGTAAACATTTGAGAAAAACTCATGGTTGTCAGTTTTATTGTGCTAAGGATCTCCGTGGAAATTCAGCCAGAGACCCATTAAGATATATTTCTAGGCCAAAGGCCAAAGTTCCTCAATTGGTCATGTCTTTTTTTCTACAATCTGCACTTTACCCAGGACCCAGGGGTCACTCTAATACTAAAAATACAGCCTCCGCATCCCCTTTGAAAACAACTTGACCAAGACTTTTACCATAATATTGCAGAAAAGCGATATTTGTGAGTAAAAAAAAAAACCTCAAACCAATGATCAAGAGGTCAAGGCTGGAAAACTCTTACGATGGGTTTAAAGCAAACTATGGTTTGCTCTGGTGAAATTTAGTGGTTGAAAAACACATGAAGAAGATCCCATGATGAAGCACTTAACAAGGAAGGGAATAGTAACACACTTTGTCGGGATTTTACAAATGTGAACCCTGAAAGAGCCAGTCCTTCAAGATTAATCCTGAGGGGCTAACTGGACCTAAATTCAACACAGAGTCAAGATGCTTTTTACTGACTTGAGGTAACGTAAGTGCTATGTATTCCTGGAAAACGCCCACTCTGGCTTAACTTTGGGACTTTCACAGCTGTCTGTGACCATTTACACCTCCAGAATCAGCCAGTAGACTGTGACACAGGTTGACCAATCAGATTTCAACAAGCATCAACCAATCAGAACTAAGCAAATTTGTGACACCCCACTCCACCCCCACTATTTGCATAAGTGGACCAGATTGGGAACTGGGCAGAATTTTTCTCTATAAAAAACAACACTTCTTTTTGTTCTCTCAGAATGTACCTTTGTTTTGTACTGAAAGCTGTGACTCCCCAGTTTACAAACTGTTCTTGGGAATAAAGTCTCTTTCCTTTTTTAAAAGAAAATCCTTTTCAGTGGATTTATTGACACTAATTAGAACTTGATTCATAAGGTTGAGAGGAAAGGCCAAACATGCTAACCTGAAAGACTGAGCAGAATTTGTTTTTGCCCTTTCTTGATAAACAATAAAAAGTATTTAACACAAATAACCATATATATGGTTTTATATGTATATACCTATGTATATTTGAAAGGCATGTATGTGTGTATATATACCACAATTTCAGAGATAAATCTCTGAGTCAGGATTTTGAGGATCTACCTAACTCTGCAATGGAGAGTCCCATCGATGTGATTTTTTTAAATGTGCCTTTCTTAGAAAACTATGGCAATCATTGATCAAACCCAATCAGCAGACTAAAGGGCAGTAATCCCCAGGACAGAGTTTATTTGGTGCTGCTAGTTAGAAAAACTGAAGTTGATACTTCTGTCAAAACTAAAATATTTTTGTAGCCCTTGACATGAAAGACAAGTGAAAATCTTTGCTCTCTGGAAGAAAAGTCTGAGAGAACTAGTGACAGAGAGGATATGGGGATAAAAGGGAGGAGTGAGTGAAAGATGACCGCCAAAGTCCCGAGCTTCTGTATATTCACTCAGCAATGCTTAAACACACCTTTTCTTTCCTACCAATTGTAAAATGATAGGAAAGAGAGCAGCCCGAGTTGAAGTGTAAAAAGGAACCATTTCAGGGTTAAAATTCCATTTTGCAAAGAGTCGAGAGGCACCCTTCAGTCTGTGAGCTGCATCTGGGGCAATTATCTAAAAGTAAACTCAAAAGAACTTGATCAAAATCTCTGATGCATTTTTTTGAAGTTCAAGTTGAAATGAAATGCAGTCCTGGTAACCAAGATTCAGTCACAGATTAGTCAGCTCGAGGATCAGTTTAGACAAATATCTGAGAGTATCATGTCTGGTCAACCTGGATTCTCCCCATTCTAAACGAATGACTGTGTAGTATCATTTAAAACCCACAATTCAAACAGTTTCATCTCCGTTCTTTATATTAACTTTGACATGTTAATACTGTGTTGGAAAAAGGTTGCAAACAAGTAAATTTATCAGACATTGAGAAGCAAAATAGGAGCTATTGCTCTGGAAAGAACAATATTGCCCTGCCTGATTTTTTGACATGATTTCCAACAGGTAACAGCAAAGTTAAGAAACAGATCAGATCTCAAGATCCAATCTCTGGCCTCTCTTTTTGGGTTTTAAATCCTGAACATGAACACCACAATATTATAGTTCACCATCACATTTCAGGAAAGAAGCACAGAGAAAAAAAAAAAAAGAAGAGTTGGCCAGAGAGTTCATTTTATCCAATCCTTCCATCAAAATATAGTTAATATTTACTTTCCAACAAATAAGAATGTATGTATGACACAGGTGTCATGTAAGTATTGATATTATATACTAAACAGTTAAATGCATAAAGTGACACAACTATTAAAACATGTTCTAATATTATCATACAGCATGTTCAATATGTTAAAAAAATTAGTTCTATCCCCCAAAAGATGCTATAATTTAAAGATATAATCATACTGTACCTCAGATAGTAACAGCCAGCCATAAAACAGGACCTCAACAAATATTGTAACAAACAATGGAAAAAAAAACCTATCAATACTAGGAATAAAAGAATCTAAAAGGTTAATCTACATTATCTTTGTGTTTCTCATCTTATATTCTCCCCTAAAATGCTACTCCTCCAATAAAATATAAATAATTTGCATTCCAAAGCTTGGGGTGGAAGAAAGTTTTCCACTCTTGTAACCTAAGTGTGCAAGATTATCACAGGTGCAGGCAATTAATAAGCAGATTGCCCTACGCCCAGAGTCCTTAGGGACCCGTCAAAAAGCAGTAAAGAGACATTCGAGATCTCAGCTCAGTTACAAATAGAATTAAGCAGAGAAAACTTGTGCACCCTGTTCTCATTTTCTCCATTTTCTTTTGAAATTGAGAACACACATAGGATTCACTTTGAAGTTAGGGCTGCCTGAATATGATATTATTGATTTCCATAACATGTTTTTGCTCTGCAATGCGGATGTGCATTTTTCAAACATATTAAGCAAGGCTTTGATCTGATTTGTTCCACCAGAACACTGAAGGGAGGCTGAAAACCATTTCTATATAAGGGTTTGCTGTGCTGAGGGGAAGATTGCTCTCGCTTGAAAGAGGTTGGAAATATCCCATCTGAAAGCTCTTTTCGGTCTTCCTCAGCCTAAACACTTTACTCAGAGGGGTCAAAGGTCACCAACTGTCAAAACAAAACCAAAATGACACAGTGCTCCTGCAAGAAAGCTAAGCAGAGTGGAAACTCAGAGCTCAGAAACTGGACTCCTTAATGCAGCGTGCAACAAACAGTAAAACTGCCCTTTAAAAGTAACAGGTATATTATTCTAAATCCTACTGATTTTTACAAGCTGTCCAATAAGTTTAGAAGACTAGCCTCTTAGGTATCAATGTAGAGACTGAGTCAAATTCTTCTAGAGGGGGTGTGGGAGGCCTGTCCAAACTCCAAAGGGGGACTGTCAGGGCAACTGGCCTGCAAACTCCAAAGCGCCAGATGGTGCTTTCGGGTTTCATAAATCGTCCTTTAAAGTTTCCAATTTCAAAAAGAGGTTGTTTTCTTTGTGGTATTGGTGAGTGGGGGAAATTTTTGCCATTGGGTATCTGATGGAAAAACCCTAATAGCCTTTTAAGCTCTCTTGTTCCTTGAGCTGGAGACAACCAGACGGTCACCAGCAAGCTCAAATCATGATGTCACCTGCGGGCCAACTCACTGTGGAGAGAAGACATGAGCTTCTGTTTTTCAACCGTGTCTCATCATGGTGTAGAGAATTCTAAGAGTTAAACATTCAGGGACTGATGTTATCTGTTCATTCTTCAGTAAGGACCTATGCAAATAATTCTCATTTTTATTTTAATTCAACACAAAACTTCCAGCTTTTAAATTATATTCAGCATTGCTCAGGAAAAAAAATTAGAAAATGACTTCTCTGAGGTCTACCTAAATGGAGGTCACTTCAATTTTTTGTGAGCCAGCTTCTTTATCCCAGAGCTCGTCATATACAGATGTGTTTGAACTCCCCTCTCTCCACTGTCTGCCCAGTGGAAGAGGGAGTGGACAGGCAGGAAGGGGACACAGAACTGGAGGGAAAGCAGGGAAGAACAGAGAGCAACTGGTAGACACAATGTGGATAACTGACTCATTTCATTTATGAAGAGGGGCATGTCTACACACAGCTATGCATTTGTGCCCCAACTTAATTACAATGGCATTGAGAGTTCATCCAACCAGAGGAGAGTCTGATTGGCTTTGATTTTGATATGCAAATGAATGAATCAGAAAAAGGAAACTATCCTAAGCAGATACATCTACCTTATGTTGCTTAGCAGTTGGAATACAGTAACATCACACTATTTTATGCTCTCATAGCCATCCTGTCTCTGTGTGACCCTTCATTTCACATTAGAATAACTTCGCCCTCCCCTCAGATTCATTCCTTCCTGACCTGAGCCAATGAACACATCATCTCCCTGTGTATCACAAGGAGGTTCTTGGAAGGATCAAATAAAAGAGAGTGTGGATGTGAAAGTGCCTTGTAAACTATGAAAGTTTATAATAGTTTCAATTTTGATTATTAATCCATATACTGAAATGCACACAAGATAGAGTGATATGAGAAATGTTAAAATGCTTAAGATTGTTTACCTTCAAAAAATTAGATACAAGATCATTTAATAATGACCTTTAAGTATATAAAGAATTATTAGAATAAGCAGGCTCTCAAGTTGTAGAAAACCAGGAAAAAAACATGGAGTAAGTTCAAGCTTCAACACATATATAATAAGAAATTCCAGCAGTCTGGTTTGCTGAGCACTGGAGTGGGTGAATCATTAAAGGAGACTGTGTGGTCTGATCTTCCCAGGAACTGTACAAGGGCAGAATGGTCACCATCTGATGTGGTTCATCGTTTGTGACCAAGCAAAAGGAATGAGAGAGATTAGGTCACCCCAATCGTGTTTGCCAGCTCCAAAATGGTCAAAGTATTATTTTTTTAAAAAGCCTTATCTGAAGTCTTTATAACTTTAATGCGTACATACACATTAAAAAATAATAAATTTCCTACTACTGGAATATTATTTTTAAATTCCATCTATTATGCTGACAAACAATAAAATTATTTTTTAAACAAAATAGGCACTACACAATAAAGGGAAACTTTTTGCAGCAGCAATTTCAGATGAAACTTCTGTGTACAAGACACCCTAAGGGGCTCAAAACTGTATTAGAGAGATGATAATAATAACACAAGAGCAAGGTTATCTGTTTTTATTTGTAGTTCCTCAAAGCCTTTAGAATCTGAGGTGTCCGGGAAAAAAATATTCCAGCCAAATCAAAAACTTTCATCCTTTCAGTGACTGGTCGTCAGAAACACAATCACAGCCCTGGCAGACCAGAGTTAAGAGCATCCTTAGTAAGAGATCCCTCAGCTATGCTTCCTGCACATGTGTAGGTATATACCCGTGTATTTTTTTTTATTTATGTATATATTTTAGCAGAGAATGAAGAGAAAACGAAAATTCTCTCCTGATTTCAAGGTTTTGTGGTGTGGTATTTTTACTTCTCTCATTCAGATTTTACTCTGAAAAAAAGAAAATTAGGGTAAGAACAAAAATTAACTGGTCACTTTGTGCACTGGAAAATGGGATCCTCACATTCAGTTCCATAGCTTTATTGTGGGACGTGCGTGTGCGTGCGTATGTACGTGGCACACACATCTACATGCATACGACCTCCACTGCTGCACAAGTAGCTTGAAAAATTTTATACACCACCTACCTAATCCTACCAGGAGAAGTTCCTTAGCTTGGGAAACAAAACCCCTCTCTCAGTACCATCTCAGCCTTTTGTTCTCCTCAAAAACACAAGTGAGAGAGAGAGTGGTTTTTATCCCACACAAGCTATTTGAAATGATAAGGAACTTTGGCACTTCTGTGGACCAGCCTCCCCGTAATACCAGTGACCATTTTCACGCAGGCTGGACTATTGATTGGTCCTAGAAGAGATAGCACCTAAAAAGATACTAGAAAGACAAAATATTGGGCCCTATTTAAACCAAAGCAGATTTCCAGGAAAGGATTTTTCATCCACTTTCATCCACCATTAACAACTTAAAACATTAACCCTTTAGTTTAAATGGTACTTAAGCCATCTAACAACTTCTCCATTATGTCTCTCTCAGAAGATACTTCCAAGAACAAATTCTTTTTTTCCTACATGGATACCAACACCTATATAGCTAATGTCACAAATAATGAATAGAGAAAGAGTAAGAATTTCAATAGGTCCTGAAGATTAAATTCCAGATAGGAGGCATGGAGAGCACTTCCTTCCAGAACAGCAAAGGAGTTCACTGTCTGCCTGTCATTGCTTTTTTGCATCTCGACCCATTGGTTTGGTGATGGCAGCCAACAGTGTACCTCTTTCATTAGCAGGAATCGCCCCACAGTGAGCTATAACAGGGGCCCCAGAGTAGCCCCAGACTGAACAATAACCAAAATTCACATACTTATTAATGTGGCATGTGAAAAGCAAAGTAATTTCAACAGTTTAACAATGGATTGTTCTGTAAGTTCTATTTTAAAATGGAACCAAATAGTCAGGAATAATAAACTATGAGACCTCAATAATAGAGATGGATACATAATCATGAAAAAAATATAACAAATGGATTATATGATTCTCAGGGAGTATTTATTATGACTGTTATACTTTTCTTTCTTTTAATTCTCTGTTCCACCAGGTTAATGACATATCATGAAAATAATATCAAAATAGAAGCAGATCACACTGAAATTATAATGGATAGAGAAAGACAAAGACAGAATACGAGAGGCAGGAAAGGGAATCATAGACAGTCAGCAGTGAGATCAAGATGAGGAATGGCATGGTCCAAAGACAGAACGAAGTTATCAAATTGCTTATGAAGCTGAGGACAAGCCAGCCACTAGAAAGAGTGAAAAACAAGCTTAGGATGTGCATAAGAAACTGCACCAGAAGAAAAAGTAAGTTCAGAAAAAGCATGATGAGGCCAAAAGCCACAACTTAGTTGAGTAACAGAAATTGAGTAGAGAGATACTGAAATTCAGGAGCAGAGGTAGATCTGAGACCAATTACACTAAAGAGTATCAGGAAAACCAAAGTACAAAAGGGCCTGAACAGTAAACCATTAATAGACTCATTAGTCTAATCAAAAAAACAAGAGAAAACAAAGAGGAAAGCTAAAATACAAAGGTTGGTGCAAATGGTCACAACCAGAGGATGCTTGGGGGCGAAAGCAGGGAACTTGGTGGACCAGAGAAAAGAAGAGGCTCCAACACCCAAAGCAAAGACTCAGAAACAAGGCTCATGTCTGCATACTTCTGGGACCTACCACAATTTTAACGCTTGTACACTATGCAACTACAAGTGAAGGCAAGCAGGGATTAAATCTTCCTGTTACACTGAATCAAAGACAACAGCATTTTTCAGTTTATGTTTGTCACTGAACTATGAAAAGCATGCATAGTTATCCAGTGTTTATTGAGGTCTTCAGTTTACAGTCTGGATAACCCATTGAGAACCTCTTTGGTGATATATTAGATATTCAGGTATATAATCTGGTCATAAAATAACATTTTCACAAAACAAAATTATACATTTTCTCATCTATCATTAAATGATTGATCACATTGGGACTTAGAGTATTCTACTATCCTAAGTGCCACATATAAATTCTAGTTCAGATAAGACTCAAGGTGTTATGTAAGAAGATAAATTTATATTTATATTTATTCACAACACTTATATATCTACACAAAAATATATGTACACAAACATATCTATGCTATATCAGCTAACATGCCTCTATAATTGCCACAATAAGGTCTTAGTATATCAAGAGATATAATCATAAATTTCTCCCAGCCATTCCTTCTTGTTGAGGGCCATTTCTTTTGTTTTTGTCACCTAATTATAAACAACAATTTTTTTCTTAAATACCATGCCCATTCCCAATTGACTAAGAGTGAAGAAAACCTAGTTAAGTGCTAATATCTTATCCTTAATTTAATTACTGCCATTCTAATAAATTGGAAAACAATCATGTTCAGATTTCATTCAGGATGATAAAATCTCTTTCATTCATCAGGATTTGCCCAAGCTAAATTCTTGCTCACTTAAGTCTTGAATTCTGCTTATTTACAAAAGTCACTAGCTACATTATTCTTCTAGCTTAAAATCAGGTTCTCAACATTTTTTCCAAATTTTAGGGGCAAAAAAGTATACTAAGATTTATTAAAACCTGGTGACAGCTTGAAAACTAGAGCTGACCTGATTGTGGCAGCCTTGGTAGACATTTTTTTTATTCCCTTTTCAGAGATATTTTTAAAATAAGAATATGTAAAACAAATAAGAATAGTAAATACTTCCGATAGAAAAGGACATTTGCTGTACTCTGGTATCCTTTTTATAGAAAGGAAAATGAGTAAATGGTTTTGAAAAAATTATTGGGAATTATTTTTAATCCAACTGCATCATACTTTATATAAAATATATCAGTTTATCTTGTAACTGTGGGAACTAACTATAACTATGGGAACATTTGTATTGTTCAAGGTAGTCTATCAAAACATTTCTGGTTTGTTAGATTTCAGAGGAGGATTTATTATCATTCTAAAATTTACATGGTCTTCAATTTCCTGTCATACTCTATCCTTCTGCCAATAACAATAATGAATTCTGGGGAAAGAAGAAGGAAAGAAAGAGAAAGAATGAGACAGAGAGAAGAATAAAGGGAAAGAGAGAAAGGGAGAGAGAGAGAAGTAAGCAAAGGAAGGAGGACATTGGAGGAAGGATGAAAGGAAGAAGGAGAGGGAAGGCGGGGGAAGGGAAAGAAAAGAAAAGAAGCAAAAGCCTACTTGAATATACTGAAGAATGACACCAAAAGCAGGGAATTTCTAAAGGACAGTTAACATTCACAAAAAGAAATAGCAAGGGTGATTTTTCTCTATTGTAAGGCTTTTAGCCCAAGGGAAGAAATAATGCTATGCTGAGCTGCTAAAACTTAGCTAGAAACCCCAGAGTCATTCTGGGCAATTGTAGGCACTGGAAAGTGAAAGGAGAGTTGGATAAAGAAAAGAGACTGAGAGGAGGAGCCTCAAATTCTGTGTATAAACTCTATGCAAATTTATGACTAACTTCTGTGTCATGGAGGACTCCAAGCAGCACAGCAAAGTGTTAAAGAACTGAACTGAGAGTTCAACTGCCACCCAAGAAAAGGAATTTAAAGTTTGAGTCTTGTTTATCTGTGTCATGGAGGACTCCAAGCAGCACAGCAAAGGGTTAAAGAACTGAACTGAGAGTTCAACTACCACCCAAGAAAAGGAATTTAAAGTTTGAGTCTTGTTTATTGGCAATGAAAACAAACAAACAAATAGCAATGCTCTTCAGTAGGCTCTAGCAAAATCCAAACACAATCTTTAATTTACAATGACAAGAGTGCAATCCAAAATTACTTAACATATGAGAAAACAGGAAAAGGTCAGTCATTACCAAAAGAAAAGACAATTAACATAGTTCAATGCTGAGATGATCAGAGGTGTCAGACTGAGGTATTTTTAGGAGAAAAGAATTTTAAAACAATTATCATAATTATGACCAAATGATATGAAGACAAAAATGCTCATAATGACTGAAAAGGTAGGAATCTCAGCAGAGAACAAAATGAAAGAGAATGAAATTAATATTCCATTTCAGTATCCAAATGTTTAAAAAAATCATAGAAAGGGCTTAGTAATAGAATGGGAATGCCAAAGTAAAGATTTAGTACATTTGAAGATAGCATAAAGGAAATTATTCAATCTGAAGAACAAAGAAAAAAAATTGAAGGAAA
>NW_012137303.1:5207502-5212426 GCF_000956105.1 Propithecus coquereli
TTATGTCCCACGTTATAATAAATGGTTTTAGGAACAGTTTTGGGGGGCCAAAAGAAAAATCTTCCACTGTCTGACAACCTCTGAAGTAGATAGAATATGAGGAAATGTACTGCTGGTTGAATAAAAATATTAATTAGATGGTACCTATCAAAAGTCATTTGCAGAATAATTAAATAAATAATAATAATATTAGCACTAGAGTACGATGATTATCACAGGTTATGTTGTTCAAGATGGATAAGACAGATTCTTCGATTCCACATACTTTTCTTCGAATGTGATGATGACGCCTCTCCCAGTGAGAGATGGGGTCTATTTTGTTTCTTGAATCTGGGCATGGTGGTGCTCATGAAGGAAATGATGCTATGTAACTTCCAAGGCTAGTTCATAAAAGGTGGTAAAATTTCTGCCTGATCGTCTTGGCTTAGTTGCTCTTGGAACCCAGCCTCTATGCTGTGAGGAAGCCCAGAACACATGGAGAGGCCAGGAGTAAGGAGTTCTGCTGGACAACTTCCAGCTGACAGCCAACATCAACTACCAGACATCTGAGTGCCAAAGCCTTCGAGATGCCTTTAGTCCTGGATACGGTTTGGCTGCAATCTACATGAAAGATCCCAAGCAAGAACCATGAGAGATATTATAGTAACAATTTGATCATTGTTGTTTCAAGCCACTAAATTTTGGTGTTTTTTGTTTTTGTTTTTGTTTTTGTTTTTGTTTTTTTGCAGCAGTACATAATCAGAACAGTTACTTACAATCTTTTTATTGAAGATTTCAAGAATATTCTAAACATTATTTAATACATCATCAAATCGGTACTGTGCAGACAGGCTGCTGTTGCAAATGAATGAATACTTGGCCAATCCAGTTTCATAATACCTTGGCAGGGTTAAATGTCACTTAAAGTTGCTAGCCATAGCTGGATTATCAAGCTTCACGAACAGAAGAAAATGTGGAGGAATCAGGAATTTCCACAAACCATGACAAATCATATTCATCAAATTTGGTAATAAAGTAACTATTTTGTCATAATTATGTGCATAAAGCCCAAGTAAGGCAGAAATGGAGCAAATAATATAATTCAAAACTTCCTTCCCTTATATAATAATTTGTACATAAGTCTATATAACTCCTCAACAAACAGTGACATACAATTTGTTCTGAAGAATAAGCACATTTCTTCCTTCAAAATCTCAGGATTTACATTCACGTAACCTTTTCTAAAAAGATAAGGCTTAAGATATAAACTTGTAGTTTGGGGTTATGATGAAAGTAAAACAATTTTAATGTCTTCTTTATGAACTCTACTAAAATGTCTGTCCAAAGGGAGAATATACAGAGCAGAGTCTTTCATAATGTTACAAAACAATATTTTTTATTTTATGTGTGCAATGATAAAATTTCTTATGCTTGAAATGACATTGAAGTAAACTACAAAACGCGACAATTTGGATTTTTTTTTTTTTTTTTGACGAGGACAAACTCATGACATTTTCACAAAGCCTTTGGTCTTAACCTTGGAAATCTGGCTGCTTAGGATAAAGGCAGAGAAAATGAGCAGGAAAGCTCTAAAGGTGGGATGCTATTATTAAATGCAAATATATTCATTAAGGAATTGGCCAAACAGGAAGGTACATTCCACTTTTAATGAATTTTTTAAACGCACAAATATTCTGCAGGTGTGCATTTTAATTTAACCTTTGAAGCAGTAGCTATGAGTGGAAATGGGCCCAGGTGATAAGATGCTATCTGGAACTTAGTTTTTTACCTTTTATTTTACATACATGTTATATAAAATTTTTATGACCATCAAATGCTGCCTTATTTTCACTTTGTTATCCCTGACCTTGTAGTCACTAAAAGCTCCAATGACATCACTTTGTGGGATTTTTATTTTGAGTTGTATTGCTAGAAATAACTCATACATTGGAAATATTACAAGTGATTGTTTTAAAGATACATCTTCCAAAAATTTTAAAACACTGATGAAGAATTAAAGTATATTTCGTATGTAGTAAATTTTAGTATGTAGCACTGTAATGCACAGTGAGATTGGGACAACTACCTGAGTAATTCAGAACTGACATATATACATCTACTGGCCCCCAACACACACACAGTTAGTAAACGTGACTTGTAAAATTTTTAAAATTAAAATATTCGAGTAACATTGATAAAAGCTACACATCAGTGTGCATGTTAAAGGATTCCAATCAGAACACTAAAAAAGTTTTCATTCTTTTAATCATCATTGTTCAGGTAATCTAGGAATTTGAAAAGTAAAAGTTATTGAGGAGCTCACTAAAATTGCTTAGGACCTACAAAACCCACCAAATAATTTGATTGATTGTTTTTAACTGCCTAACTTGCTAACCTATAAATAAAAATGTAAAAGTTTCTCAGCAAAAATAAGATATGGACCTACACAAGCAAACATAATGAATACTTAAAACTTCTCTCTTGACAGTTGGGATTAAAGTTCTCTTTAGACAGGATCATATGAATAATTATTTCATTGTCAAACTTGATTTATGTAGATAATAGTTTAGAAGATAGTTACTTCATATACCTATCTGCAAAATATATCTTAAGTGATAAAATATATATTCCTATATGCTTGATGTGAACTTAATGAGAAGGATTTTTATAAACCAAACATTCTCATAATTTCATCATTGTTTCCTAAATATGTACCCATGGTTTTCACTTATTCCAATGGACTTTATCTCTGTTTTCAGATATAGCTGAAAGTAAATACTATCTCTTATTCTGCAGTTATTAACAGAAACATATACCTTATATTCATTCTCTTTCTTTCTCTTAGAAATCCATGCCCCTTTCTGGAAGAAATACCTTATTTCTCATCTATTAAATTAATCTTATAAGGTATGAGTACAAAATGGCCTGTAGAAGAGAGAACATTGAAATGTCACATCACCTATAATGTTAATAATAGCATTGCTTCCTTCAAGTGGTCGACAGATAACCTTTTATCTTTTTTTTTAATTTACAAGAATTCTTTGACTTTCATTCCACTAATGATGTAGAAGTGACAAGTGAAAAAGTTAAATGAAGATTTTATGACATATGCAAGACTCATATTAGTGAAAGAATTCTTAGAGACCAAAATGGCAGATAAATCAAAGACCAATTTGAAGAAGAAAAAAATTAATACCTTCTCATTCTTTATCTACTTCACTCATTAAGAAATACTCTAACAAACGTATTGTTTTTATAACACAATTTAGAATCACACTCAAGTCCTCTTTGACAATGGCAATGTTTCCTTAAAGGCCCCAAATTCTTTAAAACACTCCATTTCTCTCTCCTCTCTCTTTGGGAATCCAATTACGTTGGCATTTTTCCTTGAAGCAAAAATGTGTTTCCCAATGTGTTTTTCAAGGTCACATCTTTATCTCCTTACCAAGACTTACCATCAGCTGCATAAGAAATTCAGTGGGTGCATTGGGATGAGCTTAGAGGGCAAGAATAAATATTACCAGTATGGCAGGCAAAAGATCTAGAGTTCTAGTGCCAGTTCTTACAATAATGAAATATATTTACCACATTTTCTTCATTTCTAAAACATGGTATTTGGTTATACGTATTCCATGGTTCCTCTGACTCTCAAATACTGCGATTTAGACAAATTAGAGATTTCTCAGAAGTTGCCCTTTAGGATGATCAGTCTTCTTGATGGATAAACAAATTGAAACTGAATTGGACATAGGCAGGAGAAAATGGAAGAGGAAGTATTATAAAAACCCAGGTCAAGCTAACCTGGAGAGAGGAGGAAAGAAAATTTCATGGAGCTAGAGAGAACAATTGCAACATACCAACTGGCTGCACGGGATGCAAAGGAGACAAAAGGAAAAGAAATAAACACAAGTCTGAGATGTTAACTGTGGGTGACTAAGGAGTTATTACAATAGTTTGGGAGAAGAAATGAATTGTTAAGGTTTTCTTTAATAAGCCAGCATATTGTACCTGAAGACATATAAGTTTAAACGTCTAGCAGATAGATGGCAGCTCAGAAGAGAAGTTAGGGAAAGATAGAGGTGCGATCGTCTTGATGGACGTGACAAGTAAAGTCATGACATCAAATAACACAGCCAGAGGGGACAGTATCAGGTTGAATGCCCCCCAGAAACAGTTAACATAGGTAAGAATTCAAGGAGTTATTTAGATTCAGCAATTAAATAATTATTGGTGACCACTGATAGAACACAAAACAAAACAAGCTCAACTACTTATATATTCTTACTGCTATGTGTTCTATTTTTTAGAAAACTGTTACATTTTCTTTATGGCCAACTATAATGTCATTTATTGTACACATTTCAAAGATGTTTGAAATACATACACACCTATTGTCTCCTACTCTTACGTCTTGATTAATTTCTCCTCAGATTTTCCTAACATATGCTTTATGTTTTTGACCTTATTATTAAATGCAAAAAGATTGCTGACAGCCTTATCTCCATTATTGATTATATAGAATGTCACAAAGTACTGCACTTAACACTTTTGCTTATTAATAAATTTATTGCTCCAGCAATTTTAAATAATTTGCTCGATGTGGTTTTTAGGCACTTCATTCTAGATCAGGGTTTCTCCATAGCCGCACTACTGACATTTGGATGGTATAATATTTTGTTTTGAGGGCTGCACTGTATGATGTAGAATGTTTAGCAGCGTATCTAGCTTCTACCCACCAGGTGCCAGGAGCACCCCCACCTTCAGTTATGACAAGCAAAAATGTCATGAGACATTGGCAAATATCCCCTGGGAGGCAAAATCACCCCCAACTCCTTGTCCTTTGAAAACAACTCTTTTAGATTGGTGGGGTTCAGGGCACACTATCCCAAAATATGGCACCTTAGCATTTGAGAAAACTGCTGAAGCAGATAGGTCACTCTGTTGC
>NW_012137303.1:5213486-5241036 GCF_000956105.1 Propithecus coquereli
TCTCGCTTTTGCTCAGGCTGGTTTCGAACTCCTGAGCTCAAACAATCTGCCCACCTCGGCCTCCCAGAATGCTAGGATTACAGGCGTGAGCCACCGCGCCCGGCCCCTGAATGAACTTCTTTATTGCTATAAATTAAGGGCACAGTTTGATAAAGAGAAAGGCCTGCGAAAGAGCACATATAAAAATTAAGGTGACAGTGGGTGACATATGTAGCAGTTAGAAAAATAGAACTATGACTTTTTGCATAAAATATGCCTTTTGCATTATTTAGATATTGCAATATCCCACTCACAGGAACCGTGGGCCTGTAGAGCAGCAAGGAAGCACACAATAAATTTTACAGAGAAACATGGACCTCTTTGCAGTCAAATAAATTGATTGGCCTCCACTGAATAAACCCCGTTTAGATTTCCTTAGATTACTCTTATCCTGGCCATCTACGAAAGTTGCAACACTTTTAAATTTTAGGATTAAGTTGTCATTGTCAGTTCTTATGGCAGATTTTCTTACTCTTAAGTTTCTGGGAGAGAGGGGAATGTAGGGCAGTGTTAATTTATCTACCACCTGGCTCTGCTTACTTTATAATTCAGACTTTCACCATCCAGGAAAAAAATGGATACCTAGTATGAGTGTATGGAATTCTGACCCAGCTTTTAGATTGATAGGGTCTATGAATCATCACGTTTGATGTTTATGATTCAAAATCTGGGATTGCTTAAGTTAAGGCAATTAGAAAGATAGTTTTTCGGTGATGTTAGTCTTTGTTAAGATTTCTAGGTCCCCATAAGAGCACTTAGTCAGATAATTGCTAAAGCACATACATGGCACTAGCAACTATGGAAAAAGTAAATGCCATAGGAAGATTATTTTTTACATTACCTCATCCATCAGTCTCCTATAAGAGACAGTAAATTTGAAACTAAAGGTCACAGGCTACTTTAGATGCATGGACTGACTTAAAAATTAGAGAAAGTCGTCAACAACTTAGTTCTTATTCATTATAATCATCTCATTTAGGAAATCTCCAAAAGGTGAATGGAACTTTTGAGCCCATGAAAGATGAATTTTTGTCACCTTGGCCCCAGAGTGACTCAGGATCAGTGAAGGTAGAATGATCATAAGTTAATAACAGTTTGCCCACTCTTATCGTTGAGGAAAATGGAAATCATTGGCTAGAATTTTGGTTTATTACATCGTATACCAGGATATGTGTGTGAGTGTGTGTGTGTGTGTGCATGTGTGTTTGTGTGTGTGTTTGCCTTCGAAAACTACTCCATTGTTTTCCCAAAATAAACTCTCTTAAATCAGAGGTGATATCTTGTTCATCTTAAATTTGGGTTCATCACCACATTTGTTAGGTGATTCATTCCTTAGCCTCCCTCACAGCTCTTCTGATTCGCCTTGGAGTAATAATCCTTCCTGCCTCTAACTCAACTGTAGAAGAATTATGTCTTTTCTATCCTTTACATTGTCTCACCAAGCCATTGTTTTTTAATCTCTAAACTGCAGGTTGAAATGCATCTTTAGATATATTTCAAAATCAAAGGAAATAAACAGATAAAAATGTGCATTATAAAACAAAGCACCATATAGATACACCACTTTAAAAAGGACAAAAGAGAATGTATACAAGCAAGAAAAACATGAGGGAAATTTAACGAGAATGTAACAGAGAACTGAAAATCTTACTTTCTCAATCCTTATTCTATATCTCCTGGCATTTAGTGTGTAAATTTGGAGATATTTACCTAACAATATTGACTAATAAATTTGATAATTGATAGTACATGAGACTATTACCTAAGTGAAATATAATGCTATATATTCAAGAAACTGCAGAGAAATAAAGGTAAACATTAAAGTAAATCACTTCTGTAATTTTATAGATCCTCTAACACAAACTTTAAAGTAGATGACTTCTGTAGTTTTACAGATCCTCTAACCCAAACTAGTATCCAGGTCTCACCTTTATCATTTCTCTCATTTCCTTTTGGTCTAATTAATCAAAATCCTTCCTAGAATGTTCATTTCTGGCCAATATGTCTTCCTGAATATGAATAAGAGATAAAATACCATTTGATGTTTGAAATTATGGGAGTAATCTCAATGACGGAAATAGATGACCAGGAAAAGGGAAGAGAATGCCTGATTCAATATATTCATGAAGATGTCAACGGCTTATAAAGCCAGCATCTGGGAAAGACAAAGCTGTAGGACTTCCAGATCTTCTCTGGGGAAGTGTGTTACCCACAGTGATCCTCGCCATGGACAGCAAAGGATCACTCCTGAAAGGTATGTGCCACAACTCACCAAGTTGCTGGCTTTACCAACATTCATATGGGGGGGATTAATGTGAAATTTTGGCTAATAACAACAGGTTTCTGGTTCACAGAGTTAAGAAGTACTATTTAATCATTGTTCTAGAAAGTAATTGAATAAGGGTACAAAATAATAGAACGGTGGTTCTCAAACGGGAATCCTGGTTCTCCCAGCAACGTATGGCAATGTCTGGAGACATTTCGGGTTGTCGTAATTGAGGCTGGGGAGACAAGGGAAATGTGCTACTGGCATCTAATGGGCAGAGGTCAGCAATGCTGCTAAACAGCCTACAGTGCACAGGCCAGTCCCCAGAACACAGAATTATCCAGTTTAAAATGCCAGTAATACCGAGATTGAGAAACTCTGGACTAGAGTAAGACCAAAAGAGGCCATGGGTCCAATTTGTCACAACTCCAGAAAAGAGAAACTAACATTTCCTGATTCCCAGGCCTCTCATGTGGATTGATCAACTTGAATCAACCTGATGAAACTTTCAATCTGAAGCCATAAGATAATGATAACAGAATTGTCTCTTCTACTGTTTTGTCAATTTTGTTCGAGCCAAATGACATTTCAAAAGGAAAAATAAGCTGGCAAGGAATAACTAATCACCTTTATTTTCTTGGTTGACATTTGCAAGAAAAATAAATCAGTAAGAACTATAAAATTTGTTTTATGAAATGAAGAACAAAAACATTTGTCTATTTTATCTCATCTTGGACCGTGAAAATTCCTTGGATGGTAAATGTGCAGATAAATGCACTCAGAGTTAAAGAACATCTATCCAGTTATGAATTTCCTAGAGCAGCTCTTCCTATCTCTCTATCTGCAAAGGACATTTTATTTACACATGTAGATCAACTCTCCATTTGGCTACATTATATGACTATAACATGCATAAAATAAACATTTAGAAGCACTGGGTTTTTGGTAAATTAAAAGTCTATAATAGAAATCATCTCACAACATTAATATTTTTTTGTTTTGATGCTAAAGGGCTTAGTTATTCTCAACACCAAAGTTTTCAGATATTTTTAGGTGTTTAGGTTTAGGTATTTTTTCACAAATTAATCTTTAGCAATTGCCTCACTTTATCTTGTACATTTCTGATTGCATTTATCAAAGGTTCTGTGGAACTTAGTTTTCTGATAAACACATCTTTATATCAGATATTCATCTGGCGTAGTGTCACTGAAATTGAAAACTGATTTTAATTTGGTAGCTACAACTTGTTTCTTTCCTTTTGAAAGTGAAAATTAGTGATGTTACAGGTCTGTATTTATCCGTCTGCTGAGACAGTAAATTGATGACAACATCCATCTCTGATCATCGTGAAAGATTTTAAAAGTGAGTGTTTTAGTTAGAACAGGAAAAGTGGATAAAATCAAGCTTCCTATGGCCTCTGTTATCATGCACTCAAAGGCAAAGTGTTGTTCTTTACAAGTGATGGCAACGACCTCTGCAAACACTGAGCCATCACGGCTACTGATGTGGTCCCTGTTGCACAGATGCAGCACGAGAGCCCACAGGCGTGTGTTGTGTGACAAGGGCAGGTGCAAAGGCCACAGTACTGGCACCTGCCTTTCTTACCTGTGAATAACAGGACTTGGGGAAAATCACTTAACCTTCCTATGCCATCTGTTTCATCAATATCATTTGATGATAATTACAAAGTCCAGTTTATCTGACAGGGTTATTATGAAGCTCAAATTTAGGAAAAAAAATTTAAGCTTTTGGCAAAGTGTTGAGCAAACGCATGGGATCATTATGATGAGTTAGCAGATCCAAGCTACACCATCATTTGTATGTTACAATTCTCTTCATACTCAGTATTAGCAATCAAGCGATCATGTGTTTATTCTCATCGAGCGTGAAGATAAACCAAACAGATCAACCGTGCTGTCCTTGTCACATCAATGTCTAAAACATAAATATCAGATACTGAGTTTAAAAAATTACAAACTCCTGAAGAGCCTGACTGCTGAAAATCTGCAGAAACTCCCAGGACATTAAACTATCTTAAGAGAATGATCTGAACACCCTGGCTCAGAACTAATTTTAGCTCCAAATGTTTGCAAAGTACAGAAGCACTTCTGGAAGCCATACAAAAATGCAGGCAGTAAGCCACTTCTCAAACTATATATCTGTGCAAATATAATTATATATCTAAATTTACACAATGGAGGGTGTTGATTCTTCACCCACCCCCACTATTACAGTTCCAAATTATGCAGCTGAGGACAGTAGGGAGAGATAAGGCTTCCCCCTGCTCGATTATTTTTGATAACCTCAGCAGAATAGATCATCTCACAGTGGCTTGTGTTCTTGTTTAAGGTGGGTCACTTCTGCTGCTGCTGCTGCTGCTGGTGTCAAACCTGCTCCTGTGCAAGAGCGTGGCCTCCCTGCCCATCTGTCCCGGGGGTGCTGTCAACTGCCAGGTGTCCCTTCGAGACCTGTTTGACCGTGCAGTCATCCTGTCCCACTACATCCATAACCTCTCCTCAGAAATGTTCAACGAATTTGTAAGTACCACACTTCTCGCTTCTTCTCTGAAGGAGCCTTCACACAAACCACTGGGCTATACTACGCTTTGAAGGAGAAAACCTCCCGAGCTAAATTTCAAATAATATACCCTAATAGGCAAAAGAAGGCATCAGCGAAGAAAATGCAAAACAAGAAGAAAAGGACAGTTTCATGAAATCTCAAAGAATGTAATGATTCTTAAAATTTTTCCTTAATTCACTTTAGTTTTTAAAAATTAAAAAAAAATTAGACACAGACATAAAGTGCTTTTAGGTGGGGCTAAGGAAAAGGAAGAAGGTTGATTTCCTGTTCTTGCATATAGGGGACAGGCTTCGTAGGCATTCTTCACTTAGCACACCACAGCTATCCAATAAATGCATGTTGCACTGCAGTGAAGCGGGTGGATGGAACAGAGGGAAACTAAGCTGAATCCATGTTGGAGAAAAAAATCATAACAGCTTTTCAGAACCCCAAAATGCAATGAATCATTTTTCCAGTATTTCCAGTTTATAGGTTTCTAATTGCAATAAGGGGCTGATTTAGAATTGGAAACAGGTACTCTTTTTCTGATTAAGATATCTTGAAAGTCCTATGTTAACTCTCCTAGGTCAGTCAAGGAGCAGGCAGTAGATTAGCACTTCAGTAAATGGAAGGGCCTCCGCAGAGAATGTGGCTCCGTGTTTGTAATAGATGCACAGTCATAGAGTTCTTTTTACTCATTAGTTTCTCTTTCAGCCTCTATTTTTGACTGGCCCTCTTTTGTCTTCCATATCTTCCTAGTAATTCCTTTAAACTTTTCTAACTTTTGATAAAGATTAGTTTGTCTCTGTCAATGTGTTAGCTAACATTTTTTCTGTCCTTCTCAGCTCATTGTTTTATATTTCCTAAAATTTTGTCCCTGTGCCCTGTGTTGCTGACGTATTTTGTCACAATCAAAAAAATTGTATTCCATATCTATGTTGAACTTGGTAAGTAAGGTACAGGTGGGTAGGCTCAGAGATTATTCAAATGAAAGTTATATTGTAACACCTATTAAGAGAAGTCTATCAGTTTTGACCCACAGTAAACAAGAGATTAAGTGAATAAATGTAAATGCATATGCACTATGGCCCAAATACTAGAGAAAGATGATACTTAACAAAACATTTCATGTTTCATATTTTGGCTATTTTTGGTGTTTGCTTTCCAAATATTAACTTGTGTGAAGAGTGAAAGTAAACCAGGAAATCTTAAAGGAGGGAAGAGGTTGAGATTTAGAAGAGTTAGATAAAAAATGAGTTTATAGAGGTAATGGAAAGAAAAGTAGGCAAGAGAGTTACTTCCTTGATTCTTAATTTCCATTTTTTGCAGCTCTCTTTTTAAAAATACACATCTACCAAATGTATTAATATTTGGGTAGTGGATTCATTTATTCAATGCACAAGCAACCCCAACTAATTGAATTTGCTTCATCATTTCCAGGATAAACGGTATGCCCAGGGCAGGGGGTTTATTACCAAGGCCATCAACAGCTGCCATACTTCTTCCCTCTCTACTCCTGAAGACAAGGAGCAAGCCCAACAGATCCATGTGAGTCTTTTATCCAGGTTTTTCACCAAAGCACTGAGGCAGTAGACTGTTATTATCATGCTGTTGGTTATCAGTGGTGTTGTAATAACTAATGGTAATTTCACATGCAGAGAAAAATGAAAGAAGACTAACCAAAGAGAAATTACATTATGATTAAATGCTAAGTAAAGATTGTAGCAGCAAACTAAATAGCAGATCCATAAATTGTCCATGTAGATGGATTAGTTTAACCAACGCCTGGTACCTAGGATTGTATGTATTACATTGCATGAAAGTTTGAACTGAATTGGACTTCCATGGACAAATATGCATTCATGTCTGTGTAAGTGAAACAAATGCAGTTTTATTTATTACATGTTTCTAGTGACTCCTGCATCAGTAGCATTTTACATTACCGACCCCTGCATTATTTGAGCCATCTCTTCTGGGCCTTCAAGGCTGTCCTCTGGTTCTGCTTCTACTTGCCTGACACCTACTTCTTCATTCTTCACTGATTTCTCTGCTGTCTGCTACTTCTTAACCAAAGTCAGCCCCCTAAAACAGGTCCTGTAAACTATTACATTTGGCTTTTCACTGCTATAACTGTTGCTCTATTCTGCTGACAACAAAGTCTGCATATCAAGCCTCAATCATGTATCCCAGCTCCAATCTTTTATTGTTATAATCTCTCCCTTCTGATTCTTTGCAATAACCATAGTCTTAACCTAATTTAAAATAAACATTTTCTACATATATGCCCCCCACAAATACAAAGCATTCTTTGTTTACAATTTTATTAATGGCACCAGCATACTGTCTGCTATGCTCATTAATACTAATACTATATGATAATTATGGTAATAATAAGAGAGGAGGAGAAAAAGGAGGAGGGGGAAGAAGAAATAACATTTATTGAGAGCTCGGATTGAGTATTCCTAATCCGACATCCAAAATGGTCCAAATTTTGAAATTTTTTGAGCCCAGACCTGACACTCAAAGGAAGCGCTCATTGGAGCATTTCGGATTTGGGATTTTCGGATTAGTGATACTTGACCTGTACTACGAGGCCAGAGCAAAAATGGCACAAAACACTTTCTGTGCATTACTGTAGTTAATCCTCCCCCAAATCCTATAACACAAGGTACTGTTATGATACTCACTGAGATAAGGAAACTGAGGCTCAGAGAAGTTATAGAATTTGCACCAGTCACGTGGCTAGCAAGCAGTGAATCTGGGCTTCGTAAGTGAAGTATCACAAGAATGGAAAAGCAAATACCACAAGTATTCACTTTTAAATTGGAACTAGCCAAACAGCACTCATGTGCACTGATGGAAGTAAAACTCAACAGAAATCAAGCAGGTTGGGGGGTGGGTAGGCAGGGATGGGTGAAACCATACCAAGTCAAAGCCTTCACTCTTAATCATTGTGCTGTAATGCTCCCAGCAAAACCACGCTGACACTCACTTTACAGCCTGCACCTCTTTACAGTTCCTTTCTTTCATATCCTACTACATGTTTCCATTGCAATGTCCCTTCGTTTCTCCACTATTCCTCATTCTCATCACCACTAGACTAGTTCACAGACATCGACACGGCAAGCATTTTAAATCAGAGATAATCAGCTTCTTGGAGTCTCATGTACAATCCTGGAATAAGCATACTAGGAGGCCAAAACTCCAGTGGGAACTCCACCGATGCTGTTATTAAATATAACATTATTCCCTTTTATTCACCCTCATATGCCAGTAGAATAGACTGCTCTGCTAGCAGCGTGGGGCAAGGGATTACACAGGTTGGGGAAAGCATGTTTATGAGTACCATGTCTTCTTTATTGTCTCTTTGTTCTAATATCCAAAAATAAAACTACAAATGACAAATGACTATATTAATGAACAATTGGATTCATTAATATGCATGAATTCTGGAGTGAAAATTATTTGGGCTCCTTGTCATCAACACTGGTGGAATCTATCTTTCCTGAGTCAGGTACTAGAGACACCCATTGAGTTCCAGCAAAATTTTAGATTCTCCCCAGGGACAAGCAAATTAATCAAATATAAAAGATTGCACTGAGTAGGCAGAGAACAGAATTTCAAAGGGAAAACAAAATTCTTCATGTTATCAATTAGAATTCTCATTAGAAAAATTAGTTATTGCTATAAGCCAGATTTTTTTTATTTTAGCAAAGTGTAGATCAATAGCTTAAAATTTGCATTTCTACAATTTCTATCACCTACAAAAAAATTTACATACACATAGGAATGAATAATAAAGAGCTATTTCAGTCCAGCCTCTCTGAGCAAAAATCATATGTAACTAACCCCATTGTATTTGGCTTATTTTAATGCACTTGTTTTGTGTGGTTTCTTAGCACGAAGACCTTCTGAACCTGATACTCAGAGTGTTGCGCTCCTGGAACGATCCTCTGTATCATCTAGTCATGGAAGTGCGTGGTATGCAAGAAGCCCCGGATGCTATCCTATCCAGAGCCATAGAGATTGAGGAACAAAACAAACGACTTCTAGAGGGCATGGAGAAGATAGTTGGCCAGGTGAGCAGCCTCCTGGTGCTTCTTTGTTTTTCTCATTCACATAACAGGTGACCTCTGGGATGGGAAATATCTCATTTTGAAAGAAGGAAATTTAGACATTCTGTATTCTAGACCGCTGTTAAACAAAGAAAGAGCCTAGTCATTCACAGTGATAGATTCTGATGTAAATGAATCTTAGAATTCTTATAATCCTGTGATATCTGACAGCTGCAGCTTTCCATACACTGTACAGAAATCCACCAAAGACTTGCCCCTTCCTGGGACAGGTAGTTAAACAAATCCAAGAGAAGGAAATCAGAGAATAGAATCTGCAAAATAAATGTTTTCTCCTAAGTATCCCAGGACACCTGCTATTGAAAATCTGAACAGATTCTTTCTCTTTTCTCCCCTTGCTACAAGATGAGAGTGGGAAGGGAGAAAGGAGAAAATCAATATCAGATCCGTCGGTACCCCACCCCTCACACCCCGATCTGTTGCACAGACTTGTCAGGGAGACAAGGAGATTGCAAAGATGAGGCCATAGCATCAATGCACACAGATTGCATTGATTTTTGGGGGGGTTCCACAAGCACTAGATTTCAGAGGGATACAAAAGAAGGAGGTGTATCTTTTTCAGAATGTTCCTTATTTTGTAATTTATGGAATGTCGTCTTATCCTAAATTTTCTTTTGCTTGGGGCTCCAAAATCAAAACTCCTATCATGCATTTAATCTCCCCATATAATCTGTCATATTTAGATTGCATTAGTATTTTGTAATACATGTCTCCATTCAGATGGGATAATGTCAACATTAGTGAGATAACATCTAAACAGCTTTCCAAAGTTCTCAGAAATAATGTATCATCTAAAGAAAAATATCCATGATTATCAGAATAATAACAGAATCAATTTTACATTTCTCTTTTTGTGTACTAAGTACATGTTATCATGTGTCATTTTTTATCATTTTCGTTGTAGAAGAATGTACCCAACACAAACACAAAGCACATTTTAACTTTGGAACATATGAAATAAAAACCTTGATTTTCAGGTTATTCTCTTCATTACTAAGAACCTACATTCTGAGGTAATTAATTTGTTCTATAATACTTCATTTTCTGTTCTTTTTTTCCTATCGTTTGTTTGCTATTGTTCATATCATTGTCCCTTGCACAGTAAATTTTGTCTTAGGGCTCAAGCACCAAAAAGAAAAACATAAAGCAAGGCAACAAATAAATATGTGCATGCATACACTCTCTCTCTCTCTCTCTCTCTAAATTCCAATGGGGAATCTCAGATTTAAAAAATATTCTTACTCTGTTGGAAAAGTTCAGCCAGCAGAACAGGTCTACAAATATCCCAGATTTATACCTAATAGCTCTCCAAACTAGCTGACATCCCTGAAAGCTGCCAAGATGGTTGCTTGGTCTCCAAGATCTCCGGGGCCAATAGAGTGGGAAAGTACATGATGCTCTTTCTCTCATGCCGTTCTGCCTCTTTTTGTTATGATAGATGTGCCCTCACCCCTGCCACACAGCCCTCACCACTGAGGGGCTGCTGCCAGCACCCCCTTCTCATAGGTGCTTTTCTCAGCACCTCCTACCCCAGGGACCTCAAAAGAAAGCAGCTGTTCCTCATAGAAATTGGGGGGGCACCTGTCCTTGGTGGAATGAAAGTGTCCTGACTACTTGAACAGATCCTCTTAGTCACAGTCATCACTGGATTATCTATACCCCAAAGTGTCAAACACAATCCTCATCATTTCTGAGGTTGCTGGTACATACACTATATGGGGAATAGATTCAGCTCAAAGTGGGAAGAAGATAAATGGTGAAGTGTCAGAAGAAATGAAGTACAAATGGCACATCAGGGACAAGATTCAGGAAATGAAATAGTTCCTCAAGTGAGAGAACTGAAGCTAGCTTCTCCACGGTCCCTTGTTCAAATCCACATCTATGTATATTCGAATATTAATGGCAACTTTCTGGTTCTCCATCTATCTACTCCTGCAAAAACATACTTCACCTGTGATACATACATACAGAAAACTTATACATGTGTTCTGCTTCTATTTTTTAAATTAATCGATTGCTGATGCACTGGCCCAAATAAGTGAAAATCATTTTGTCTTTGACTAAGATTTTACATCCTTATTTCTTTCCCAAATCTTGATTCAATAATTAGAAAGAACAAGCATATAAAAATATTAACAATATGAATAATAAGTCACTGTCTTTTTGCTAATTAGGTTCATCCTGGAATCAGAGAAAATGAGGTCTACTCCGTCTGGTCGGGGCTTCCATCCCTGCAGATGGCTGATGAAGACTCTCGCCTTTTTGCTTTTTATAACCTGCTCCATTGCCTACGCAGGGATTCACATAAGATTGACAGTTATCTCAAGCTCCTGAAGTGCCGGATCATCTATGACAGCAACTGCTAAGCCCACATCCATTCCATCTATTTCTGAGATGGTTCTTAATGATCCATCCCATGGCAAGCTTCTTTTAGTTTTATTGCTTTTTAATGCATGCTTGGGTGTAATGGGTCTCCTCTTAAAAAATAAAAACTGACTCCTTAGAGACATTAAAATCTAAAATGCCAATTTGTCAAAGTTTTTTTAATCTTCATTTAACAGAAAATCAAAAGAAAATCTATCACTCCCATTGGGAAATCCCTATCAAAATTTGTCACAAATAACAGAAGTTAGTTTGCAAATAAGATAATTAACAGCTTACTTTAGAATCACAGTAGATTATTGTGGGTCAAGTTATTAGAATCAAAGAGTTAGAATATTAACCATGCTAGCCATGCTGTAAAGAAGATTGAATTCTCAGGATTCTTTATGAAAGCCAGCCACGTTCTGGCAGCTAACTTTCACCGTGTTATGACAGACCATATAAGTACTATGCAACTGCAATGCCTCCATAGCCTGAGGTTTACTGAACGGTCTAAAAATTGTGAGGATACAAAAGGAAATGGCTTTATCTTTCTCTAATAGCTGTCTTCGATCATGCTCTACTGAATTCTCGTCTCCTTAGCATCATCTTGGACACATTTCATGGGTTCTAGTCACCCTGGGTCTGACAACTCGGGTCTAGTCAAGTTTCAACTCCATCTCATATTTAAATTGTTTGATGCCTTCCCCTGTGTTGGCTCAAGGGACCTCATGGAGAAAGCAGACGCAGTCAGTTCCTGCTATGGTTCTCCCACCACCTCTGGGTCTCCATTCCTCTGGCTGTGCTAGCATGAGATAGAGGATTAGGAGAGATGGACAAGTTCTGACATTGCTGACTTACATGGTGCTATTGTAGCCTTCTCCTTGTGGACAGGGACTAGACTTGAATTCCTCCTGAGTAGGGAGTGTTTTTGTTGTGGGGTTCACTTGTAATTTTCCAGGACACCCACTCTTGGGGACACGTCTGGCTTGATTCTTCTATCCACCCTCCAGCTCTGCCATCTATAGTATTCTCCACAGCCTCTGCTGCTGTTCCCTTCACCCTGCAGGCAGCCTATTAAAGAAACTTGGCTCAAGGTCAGCTATCTGCCAGCTGACCCACAGGAAACTCATGCATCATAGCCTCCCCAAGCAATGGAGTGGCAATAATACTGGATCACTGCTGACCCCTTCCTGGGTTCTCTACCAATTCTCTTCTCCTCCTGTTCACACAGACACGAAGTAGACCAGAAAGTTGGATTCATTAGCAGACATTCACTCGAGGAATGAGATGTCATTCTTTCCTTATTTTAAACCCAGTGAGTAATTACCTCTATCAATACTTACCTTAGAGAGTCAGTCTCATAATCATTCTCTGCCAGACCACTGAATTATACTCCCCTCCTCAAATACCTCATCTCCTGTTTAGTGTGTCCAGAGAAAGATGACTGCATGAGGGTAGCTCAGCTTGGCCTCTAAACAGCCCAGGATTTCCCTGCCATCTGGCCTTAGAAGGCGGTGGTATTCTCAGGTTGTTCTCATGGCAGCATTCAGGCTTTAGCAGGGATTTCTAGACAATAGGCAATAGGAACCACTGCATTTGAACCATCCCATTCAACACACTGATAGACATGAAATAAAAAGGTGGGGTTGACTGGGCGCGGTGGCTCATGCCTGTAATCCTAGCACTCTGGGAGGCCGAAGCAGGTGGATTGTTTGAGCTCGGGAGTTCGAGACCAGCCTGAGCAAGAGCGAGACCCTGTCTCTACTAAAAATAGAAATCAGCTGGGCAACTAAAATAGAAAAAATTAGCCAGGCATGATGGTGCATACCTGTAGTCCCAAACTACTCGGGAGGCTGAGGCAGGAGGATCACTTGAGCCCAGGAGTCTGAGGTTGCTGTGAGCTAGGCTGACGCCACGGCATTCTAGCCTGGGCAACAGAGTGAGAATCTGTCTCAAAAAAAAAAAAGGCGGGGTTGCAGGATAGAATAAAGAGGGAGAGAGAGAAGGAAAGACAGGAAGAGGGAAAATGAGTAAAAGACTTGAGTCTTGAAGGATGAGGTGCTGTTAGAATACTGCACTTAGTGAAGACCTAAATATACCTGAATTTCTATACCATAAAAGCAAATATTATCTCATGTTCCCTGTTCATTTCCCTTTTCTCTTCTCTCTTCCCTTCCTGAAATTTTTATTTTTGTTACTAGTATTCTTTGCCCTTATCAAAATTGAGTGGCTATAGCTCTAGAGATGAGCAGGACTTGGCACTTCTTCAGATCAGAATTCAAGGCAACTTTCTACCTCTTTTCAAAGAAATGTTTCCCATTCTTATAAGAACATTGTCCAACAAAACCAATATCTCTCCTCTTAGCCAGGGTTATTTTTAGCTGAATTCTGCCCCTGCCTCTAGCTCTGATGACCCAAACCTTTCAGAACACAACAGAACATTCGGCCCCCAAACCAATCAACCCCTCTCTTTCCTCCTGAATGCATGCAAAATGTCAGCTTGTTCATATTTCAGCTGCCTTCTTTTAAAATGCAAGAGAGTATGGGGAAAAGCTGTATATACTTTATTTCTAAGTCATTCATTGCTGAAAATATCTAATCTAATCCTATCGTTAGCCACTTAAATTCCTTCTCCTCAATTTCTAGATATTTCCAACAGAGATCATGGTATCTATTAGGGATAAAATTTGTCAATAAATGGGCAATGCAATTACATGAAATATAAGTTAACCACTAGCCCATGTGCAACTTCACATACTCCTCTTTTGTTAAGGGTTTATTCCAAGCACAAATTGAAGACTTCTGGTCAACCACTATGATGGTGCTAGCTAAAGGCCTCTCCCTGCTTGACTGTGACATGTAAGCTGAATACTGTAGTTTTCAGACAAGGTTGAGCACAGCCATAGGTGTTCTGTACAATCAGCAATTGTTGTGGGAAAAAGAATATTTGGGAAGAATATAACAATCAGTCCCCTTCCAACCAGAGCTAGTCTATTTTTTTGTTCTTCTGTGGATTTCCATGTAAGATTACATTTGCAGCATATTATGGGAGTACAGATGTTTGGGTTATGTATGTTGCCCTTGCCCCCACTTTCCCCCACCCAAGTCAAAGCTTCGAGCGTGTCCGTCCCCCGCTGCTATAGCAAAAACAACAGCAGCTGAAATTTATCGATCTCATAGATTAGTAAACCACAGGTAAAGAATACTACAAAGACCAAAAGAGAAGTATGAAAACTCTCTCTTCCAGGAGTTTGCTCTCAAGTTGTGGAGAAAAAAGGATTATATAAATATGTAAATTACTCTGCTACATGGTAGGGAAAAGTCAGCATAACACGTGATGCTAAACAAAGTGCTCAGTGAATCAAAGAATAGCTAGGAGACATCTGGATATGAGAACAAGGGAGTTTGTCTGGACTGGCACAATTGTGATGACTTTGTGATGGAGTTCTAAAGGCTCGATGGAATAACTGATAGACAAAAATAGGAAGACGGTGTATCTGCCAATTAATTTAGAATCATTTTATAATGTAGGTATCTATTCCATCCCGAACAAAAGAAACTGAGATGTTAACACATCTAACATTATAAAATATCAGTAAATAATAAAGTTTGGCCAAAACATAAGAAATGCTCATTTTTTAACAGACATTTAATAACTTTCATTAGTATGTGCTATACACATTATTGTAGGGTAATTACTGGGAAAAGCCTGCTAAGAGTTTTTATGCATTGTGGAGGATCTTTTGTGCCAATCCAGAAAGTCTGTATTTATTCTACTAGACAATAAGAAACCAGTAAATTTTAGTGCAAGAGAGTAATATGTCCTGAATTGGAAAATAGAAATATTAATTTAGTTTGGGGCATTGTAGGAGTGTGGGACTAGTGGAAGAATAAAAGAGAGATCCAGAAACAAGTTGAAATTCCATTATGACACCCTAAAAGAACATCAAAGAGGGCCTACCAGGAAGAAAGAGGCAAAGGATATGGGACACGTAGGAACATCAACAGGCCTTGATGTGGAGGGGATGAGAGAGACAGAAGAGTCAAATGGAACTCTAAGAACTTGAGACCAAATGAGTACATAAATCATGGGAAAGTCAAAGAGAAGAGAGGACGGTATAAAGTTTTTGTCCAAATCCATATGAACTTTGTTTTGCATCAACTTTGTACCATAAAAATCGCCAAAAATCTTAAGTGACTTAAGCAAATCACAGAAGTAGTACATTCGAGAGTCTCTTCAGGATTATATAAAACATCAGAACAAAGGAATTTATACTACCCAGTAGTAACAAATTGTAAGTCACTTGTCTCCTTCAACACTTAAATAAGACATGTGTTGTAAAGCAGGGTGGATAAATAAAAATAGTATGAAAATAATCCATTTCTTGATAGAGCCAGCCCTACACAAAACAAAAGTAATGCTCCCTTTCAACATCTGTCCACTTAGTCTCTAAGAGTTTCTCATTTCTTTCTTCTGAATCCATGCTTATTCATCGTCCCTTCCTTGTCTTGTTCTCTATCTCAACAGATGGTCAATAAACCATTAATTAAATAAATAATTTTAAAGTCCACTTCTAAAGTAATATTCACATTTAGGGACTCTTGCAACTGAAAAGCTTTCTAATCCTTTGAACATAAAACCCTCATAGTGAAATGACTCCTTCCCCATATCTTTCCAAAATGCCCAGTAGCAGCCAGGTATAGCTCTGCTACTTAGACGTCATCAGCAATGACGATCACCTAATTGGATGGTAGAGACAGGAAAGACAAATGAAGCAATGAAAGACATCTAGAAAGGAATTCATGAAAAGGTGGAAAGTGAAAAAGATAACACATTTTTAAAACAGACCCAAGCTTGCGTGCCCTACCAGCATGATGGGAGCCAGGTGAGCCTAATCAGAATGTGTCTTCAATGAAGGCTTGCTCTGTATGAATTGGCCCTAAGAAATCTTATTCGACTCACTGTTTAAAAAATGAGTCTTTGATTCTAGGACTCAGTATAACTTATCTCAACTGCAATGCACTAAATGCAGTCAAAAAAAGTCAAAAAAAAGTAATAGATTTTGGATTTTTTAAAAAGCAAATCAATGAATACTGGGGGGTTTTTTTTAAAAGGTTCTAGTTAGCATATTGGGTCTAAAAATTGTCTCTAAATGTAGCTATACTGGCAAAGAGAACAGAAGAAGGTCTTAACCTCATAACATTAACTGCAGAACAGTTTAGCTATAACAGCTAATAAAAACTACTACATTCCCAAACCGGAAGACCAGCCCAGGGCACTGCAACTGATCATTTAACAATTATTTAGTTAATCATCATTTTAATCAGGCACTGTTATAGGTGCTTGGTTTACATCAATGAGCAATGCAGACAGACACCTGAACTCACAGAATTATATTTTAGCTGGGAGAAGACAGATAACCCACAATAAACAAGAATATAAGTACATTGTACAGTATGTTAGCAGGTGATCCTGGCTCTAGAAAAAAGAAAGCAGGATAAAGGGCCTAGGGAGTACAGATGGAGAAAGGCAAGCAATTTTCAAATATAAATTAGAACCTACTAAGGTCAGCAACAGCCAGTTTTCCTCCATGAAATCACACAGACATGTGCTCTCTTGCATACCAGATCCCGGTTGTGTCCCGTGCAGCCAGATGCCTTTCTCCTCTGCTCTACTTCAAAAATGTTTCCTTTCTTTCTCTGAGGTTCTAAAAGATTGATGTGTGTTCTTCAAACTCATCCCAATGTGCACATTCTGAGCAGTCTTCCTCTCCTTAGTTGAATTGAAGGATCTGATAAATTATTTGGGGATAAACTCCCCCAAATTAAGTACCTTTTTTGCAATAAATTTTGAAAATCTTCTGTTGGCTAAAGCACTAATCTCTAAACTATATTGATTTTATAGCCCCCCCATCAGTGCCCAAAATTATATAGTTTTAAAATTGTGTACATGTATTGTTAGTATAATATATTATGGCACTTAAAGTATGCACACAAAATAAAATAAATGAAGGGACACTGAGATAAAAATAAATAGAATTTGAAGTTCTAATATTTTTTTCCCAAAAGAATGAAGGCATTTACTTTTAAGGTCTCTGAACTAAAGAATTCTATATCCACACACATACTCGTACCATACCTGTTTAGCTATCATAATAAAATACCTTATTTTACATACAATTTAAATCAAGGCTCTCATAATGCCACAAGGGGCTAGAAATAAAATTATATGTGAATATCTCTCTTCATATGCATATATAAAATTTTGTAAGCTCAATTAAATAATCACCATTAGCCCTTATATTATTTCATCATCATGTACTGCTAAATAATAATTCAAATTTTATAATATAGTCCTTTTCTTTAAGAGTTTAATTCTCAAGGCACACTGAAAGCAAAGAAATGGCCTATAAAAAATAAACAAATTTAGTATGGTTATCATTACACATATTCATTTATATAGACAATTAATGAAGAAATACACAAGGCTCAAATTTAGAAGAAACAGAAAGTGTACTCACAGATAGATATACATGCTGTCTAGAATACTTTCTCAGCTTCCCACGGCTTCCAAAGAAGGAGGCCTCCAAGACTTCCATCTCCTTCTGCCTGTTGTGGAGTCTTTTTCATTTTCCTCCACATCTTCCTTCATTAACATGTCTTCCCTTGGTTTAAAACAGAACTTAGACTTCCAATCCAGACAAGGTGGTGTAAGCCAGTTTGTACCCACTTCTCATCCTGCAAATAGCAAGAGGCAACGAAAAGAGAACTCTGATGGTTGGTAAGAAGAAGCTGAGCTAGGCTGAGACCCAAGGACTGGAGGAGCAGCCCCGCAACACCCAACAGACCATGGGGACCCAGGCCCAGCATTCCCCCCAGCCTAGCACCAGAAGGCATCCCAGGTAGGGCCATACCTCCCCTGACTGAACCAAAGCCCCTCAGAAAACACAAAGTAAGCCATGAAGATTCATCAAGGGGGATGGATGGGGAGGAACACTCTCATCCCAGCAGAGAGACACCAGGGCTGCCACACAGCACCTGCAAGAGACACCACAGAAGTAGCCTCATCTTGGAGGCTCCTTGCTCCTGTGGGCCTATGACACCCCCTCAGAATGTGCCTGTAATGATATTTCACCACCACAAGTGATCCAGCCTGGCAAATACTTTGTCCATCACGGAGAAGAAGATCTTGTCAATACAATAGTCTAGCCAGGAAAGCCTCCACAAGCCTGAAACTCCCTTCTATACTCGGGTCATGGGCATGGTGGCTGAAACCAAGGAAAAGGGACCCAGCCACAGCAGGCAGCAGGACCTAGAAAGTGCCTTTGTCCTCTAGGGCCTAATACTCCTCTCTTCTGTCCAGAGATTCTGGGGCAACTGTAGGCAACAATAGATCATGCCATACATTCTGGCCAGGGAAGCCTCTTTCTACCTGTAGGCCTGGGACTGCCTTCTCTCACTTAGAGACACCTGGCAACCCAGTCCAGAGAAATTCCTTCTGCAGGGACCAGTGTGAGCTCAAGCAGCATAAGATAAGTCAAACAGCCCAAAATAACATGGCAAAGACTTTGAAAACTAAATTGTCATTGGTACCACAACCCACAAAGTTAAATCTAAACAGGATGTGTTCCTACTAAAATAAAAGATTGAAATAGGATCTCAGAGTCTTCTAACATAGACAAAGTGTTCAGGCAACAATTAAAAATCACTTGTCATACTAAGAGCAAAAGAAAATTAAAACTTGCATGACAAAAGACAACCAACTGATTCCAACACCAAAATTATTTAGATGTCACAATTATCTGACAAGGATTTTAAAGCAGCCATCATAAAAAGCATCTCAATGTAAATTACAAATTCTCTTGAAACAAATGAAAAAATCTCATTAAAGAAATAGAAGTTACAAAAAAGAACCAATGGAAATTATAGAAATAAAAAGGTAACGAGAACAAAGAAAAAAACTTGCTGGATGGACATAATCATAGAGTGGAGATGACAGAGCAGAGAATCATTGAACTTCAGGACAGATCAGAAGAATTCATCCAGTCTGAACAACAGAGGGAATATAGACTGAGAAAAATGAACAGAGCCCCAGGGACCTGTGGGACAAAAATAAAAGATTCAACAATTACATCACCATATTCCAAAATGAAAAGAGGAGAAAGAGACTGAAGCTGAAAGACTAGTCGAAGAAATAGTGTCTAAAACCTTTCTAAATCTGGAAAAAGACACAAATCTGAAGATTCAAAAAGCTCAGTATCCCAAGTAGGATAAACCCAAAGAAATCCATACCAAGATACAATATAATTCAATTTCAGGAAATGAAAGACAAAGACAAAATCCTGAAAGCAACCACAGAGAAATGATGAACCTATAAGGGAACATAAGTTCAAGTGTCAGTGAATCTTGCTTCTCAAACTATGGAGGCTATGAGGAAGTGGCAAATGGTGAAAAAGAAGAACTGTCTTTCAGTTCAGAACTCTGTGTCTGGTTAAATTATCCTTCAGAAATGAAGCAGAAATAAAAGCATTCTCAAATGAGGGAAAAACTAAAAGAATATGTCATTAGCAGATCTAGTCTTAAAGATTGGTCAAATAAATTCTTCAAACAGAAAAAAACAAATCTTGGTGAATCAGGAAGAAAGAAAAAAATAATGAAAAGAGCAGAAATATGAGTATATAGAATAGACCATCCTTTTCTTCATGAGTTTTATAAATGATATTTAATGATTGAAATAAAAATTATAACACCATGGGATACAAGAATGGTATTTAAAAGTGGGGAATAAAGGGCCCTAAATGGAAATGAGGATTCCACACTACATTAGGGTGGTAAATTGTTGATACCAGCAGATGGAGATAAGTTACATTGGTATATTGTAATGCCCAGAGAATGCAGAGACTCAAGAGCACTATAAAGAAATCAAGATGTAATCCTAAAAAAGTTCAAGTAACCCAGAAAATAAAGGAAAGAGAAACAAGAACCAGAAAAACAAACAGAAAACAAATAGCAAAATGGCAGACTTAAGCATTAACATGTATCATTAATTACCTGAAATATGAATGGTCTAAAGGCATCAATCAAAAGACAGAGATTGATAGAGCAAATGAAAAAAACACAAGGCAACTATATGTTGTTCCAAAGAAATTCATTTCAAATGTAATGACATAGGTATATGGACAGCAAAATGATGGAAAAAAGTATATCATGCAAACATTATTTTAAAAAAAAAGTAAGACTGGCTATATTAATGTCTGATAAAGTAGACTTCAGAGCAAAGAAAATGATTAAAGATAAAGAGGGACATAAGACATTATGTAAGACAAAAAGATCAATCTAGCAGGAAAACATAGTCATCCTAAATATGTACACACCGAACAAGACAGCCCCAAAATACATGAAGCAATAACTCATAGAGCTGAAAAGAGAAATAAACAAATCCACAATTATAGTTGGGGACTTCAACAACCCTCTCTCAGAATCTGAAAGAACTACTAGGCAGAAAATCAGCAAAGATATAGAGGGTCTGAATAAAACCATCAAACAGCAGGACCTAAATGACACATACAGAGCACAATGGCAAATACATTTTTTCCAAGTGCCCACAAAACATATACTATACAAGATATACTATACTATGAGCCATAAAACAAAGCTGAACAAATCTAAAAGTATTGAAATCATATACGGTGTGTTCTCTGACTATAATGGAATAAAACCAGAAATCAATAATGTAAAGACAACAAGAAAACATTTAAACCTATGTAAATTAAACAACATACTTCTAAATGATCCGTGGGTCAAAAAAGGAGCCTCCAAGGAAATCAAAAACTACATAGAGCTGAATAAAAAGTAAAATACAACATACCCAAATATGTGAGATGCAGCTAAAGTGGTACTTTTGACTTTGGCCAAAGGTAGGCACAGCAAGAGATCAAGAGTCCAGAGAGAACAAGTAAGATTCCTGTATGTATTCTCTCTTCTGGCTCCTTTCCTGCAGGGAAGTGGCCAAATTCCTCCACTGACACCCAGAACTCTGGTCAGAGACCCTCTTCTACAGCTACCACAAGCTACCAATCTCTCCAAAGATTCCAGTATCCCACTTTCTTGCTTTGCCCCTGCAAGCCTAGAGATGCTAAGATCTCCCTACTCTTGAGGGTCCCCTCAAAATTTTTGCCAGTCCTTGTTGGTTAGCTTCTAACTATCCCCTGAGCTTTAGCTAGCTTCTTAGGCTCTGCTTGTTTTCCTCATTGAAGTCCACCATGTTGTTTTCTGACAGTGATAGAGGTGGCTACAGAGCTAATAAATAATGATGACCCCTCAAGGATCTGTCACTAATGTTCCTATAACAGGAGGGTGGCATCTTCCTGACCCCAAAATCATAAACACAGAAACACCCACAGACATCACAGGATCAGGTAAAAATAAGCATAAAAAAATTATCCAGGTATTTTTTTAAGTTTTCATGTAATTTTGTATATATTTTATCCAATAACCTTGGCATTGCAAACAAGGAGTTTCAAGCCAGGCACAGTGTCACACACCTGTAGTCCCCAGCTACTAGGGAGGCTAAGGCGAGGTGGGAGAATTGCTTGAGCCCCGGGGTTCAAATCCAGACTGGGTAACATAGAGAGATACCATCTCTTAAAAAAGGAGTTTCTCATCCAGATAATTGTCCAGTGGAATTCATTGGATATTTAGAAAAGAAAGGAAAGAAGAAAATGAGAAATCCACTAGACCACCCTCCCATTTTAGAGGCATATGTAAATAACTAAATCCAAAAATGTTTGTCATTTATCTAAACTCATAAAACTTTTTAATTAGATGGCAAAAGTAGAAACAAAAACTGTTTCCCAATTTCAATCTAATGTGTGTTCTAATAAACCAGGCTATATCTTCAAAACTCTCCTTTTTCAAGTAAATACAACTTTAAGCATGTATTGCTGGAAATCTTGCTCTCCACATTAAATGTATGCACCTTCTAACTTTAAATATAAGCATAAGTGACATATACTTTGGAAGTAAAATTGCAATGAGGAAATAAATGCCATACCCTGAGCAGCCTGAAGGTAAGAATTCAACCGTAGATATTGACCCAAAAAAGGTACCATATTTGCCATGACACCTTTTGGAAATTACATAAGTAGAAACTGAATAGTTCCACTATTTCTAAAAGGTGTCGTTAATTTTATTCATATTTTGTAGTGGTTATATTCCTGTTCTTTAATTATCAAATAAATTTTTCTACATGACCATTAAGCTTCCACAGCTCCCTCGATTTCTGTGCTGCATGACTGATAATCAGTGCCCTCGTAGGCTATACAATTACCAGCCAAGCTCCTTCAGGCAGGCCCACATATCATCCACAAACCCAGCCAAATATCACATACCGTATGTCAATATTTCTGCTTATATGTCCTAAATGTATTTTCAAACTATTTTTATTTGGAAGCTAAAGTGACTATCAGACAACATTGCGGAAATATCTTCTTTCCTCTGGGCTTTATGCCCATGTTTATAGATGTCCTTCCATAATCAAACATAGAGAGGAAAATGTACTTTTTATGGTAGTAATTTTTTTTTCTCTTTTCCCCCATTTATTCAGCTAGGAAGAGGAAATGAAAAAATATGAGCAATGGAGTTCAACATACTATAAACTACATCTATTTTTGGCAGGCTGCAGACCTATGTACTCTCTTTACAGTGGTGTGGAACAAACTCACTGCTTCTATTTGCTTTTTGCTTACACTAGGATTTCTTACAGCATATTTCTCTAAAGTGACAACAAAGTGCACAAGGACAATATAGAGAATAATGCAGATGCCAACAGCAGGCTGAACCCAAACTAATCAATTAATATTGCTATAATTCTTCAGCCTTTTTCTTTTTTACAAGGCTAAGCTTGCTTTGAGTGAAATAATAGATTTTCAAATCCCCTGTACCGTCCCAAAGTGAGAAGCAAGAACAGTCTACGAACATTTCGGGGCCAGTCAGCCACCGCTCTGACCAAGCAGAGGGTGTTGTTAAGGAGGAAAGGAAAGTAACTCTGAGGAAGTAAGTTCTTGGCTCCTTTAAGGGTATTAGAGTGAAATTGAAAGAAATCGTTCTGACATTATTGTATATCTATTTGGCATCCAGAGAAATCAAATACCCATATCGTTTTCTCATTTATCAACTTTGGTATTATTCCAGTAAGATGCAAAATAGTAAATAGAGGACACATAGCTTTTACTAGAAAAAAATCCCTTTTGAGGCCTAAAGAGAAGAGTGCTATGGGAAGCCAGGAGCGTGGAAAAGACGACAGGAAATGCGGAAGGGACATGCCATCCACTTCACAGGGGGAACCAGATCCAGGCCCGTGTTCAGGGAGGGAGAAAAATGCACCTCCTTTGCTTGATCCTTGCAACCAAATTGGGCCAGAACTCGTGGGAGCACATTTAAGTGTAACTTTTCATGTTCAAGAACAGTGAAATAAACTTCTGTGAACTGACAGTTGAACCTAATAACTATGCTCAGCTTCTATGGTCAATGGGTTCAAAATGGTTTACAAATTAAGTTTGAGAACCAGACTTTTCCCAGGCGAGAGACTTCCTATATAGAGGCAAACAGAGAAAGAAAAAACAGAGGATTATCCCAGGAACAAATTACCCAGTGCCTAGGAAAACTTATAAAGTTGTAGAAAGAGACAAGTTAAAATTTAAACTTAATCTGGGACACCAAATCAGACTTTTGGGTAAAATAATTTTAGTCTTATATAGCGATGCTTTAGCAAAGTCCTTATGCTACATATTAATTTAACCCTGCTGTTCCATAACACCGTGTGCATAATTTCATTTGATTTTATGTAACCCATTGTTTTATTTATTGGTAGGTAGAAAGGCTAGAGAACTGAGGGTAGGAGAAATAAGTTGCTTAAATGAGTTCATCATTTAAAGTATAATTCTCTCTTCTAATTTTACTGATAACATGTTTATCATGATGGCAAGTCACTGATTGCCTTATTTCCCAATTTTAAAATATTTTGGGGACTATCCTAAAATTACCTCCCTCCGTTATTTATGAGTTCATTCATGTGTTTATTATCTACTTCCCCTAACTAGAGCATAAGTTCCATGAAGGCAGACACTTCATGTTGTTCGCGACTGCATCTCTAGGACCTAGAATAGTACAGTGTACAGAGTAGTTGTTGAGGGAATGAATGAATTAATCATGTAGTAAAATGACTTTCCTATATCCATCTTATTCAAAAAGTGTAAATGCTAAAACTACTAATGGCATATTTGAATCTGTGGTTAATCTATTGGTTAAAATGCAATCATCTTAAATAAGAGTCTACATTACAATTTTACTATGGGTAAATGCTCTTATAAACCTCATGGCAAAATTCTAATTACTTACAAATGTCTTTCAGTTATCAGTAAATCATTAGCTTGTAAATTCACGACCAATGTGGTAACTATCTCAGTCTCTACCAAAAAATTCAGGTTAATAATACTTTGTAAATACAATTCTACAAAGCAAATACTAAGGAAAATAATTCTAAGCCATTAGGTTGATAGCTAAAGGCCAACACTATTTAATAGTAGAAAGCTCTTGGCCTGCGAGTCAAGAAACCAAGATTCTAGTCTAAACATTTACTCACCAGTTTGGGGAACTTGTGTCAGCCATTTGACCTCTCTGAGATAAAGCGTCATCTATAAAATGTCAAGATTTAATACGATTTCTAAGACCTATTCTAGTTTTAAAAGTCTATCAGAGCAATAAATTGTTAGCTAGGGGGAAAGTGCATAAATACGTAATAATAATAATAGATAACACATGTAGTCTTGCTAAATGCCAGACATTCCTACAAGCACCTAACACTGATGAACACACTACATCTTCACAAACATGCCTGTGGGTAGCTCTGTCCTCTTCATTTTAGAGAAGGGGAAACTGAGGCCTGAACAGATCAGATGACTTGCGCAAGAGCCTGAAAGACAGACATGTCCAGCCAAAGACCCCAAGTGATCTGCCTTCTGACTCTCACCCTCCAGGCTCACCTCTCCTGCTATCTCTGGCTTGGGTCATACTGGACTTCTCTCCAGACCCTGAGAAAACAGACTTACACCCATCTAAGACCCTTTGCAGCACTCTTTCCCTCTGCTCAAACGGTTCCTTTCCTAGATCTTTGCATGGCTGGTTCCCTCTCAGCTTTCCACTCTCATATCAAAGATCAGAGGCCTGCCTTGACCTCCGTAACCGAAGTCGTTACTACAGGCGGCCACCATTCTTTTTCCTCTTTGCATTAACAACAATCTGAAACTATCTCACTTAGTTGTTTTTTAGTCCATTCATGTGCCTATCACCTGCCACCCCTGACTAGAGCATAAGTTCCACAGGGCCCGGATTTTATGTTGTTCAGCACAGCATCTCCAGTCTCCAGAGTCCCACAGGATACAGAGTAGCTATTGACGGCAGGAATAAATGGATGAGTGAATGAATGATAACCTAATAGAAATGATTTTCCTATATTCATCTTAGTTATACAAAAAAAATGTGAATGCTAAAGGAACTCACGGTAGATATTGAATTTCTGATGTGCCATTTAAGTAAGAAATATTTTCAGACAAAGGAGAAATGAATTTACTGACAATATTTAGTACCGGCATTTCTCAGAATTTCTGCTTTACTGTCAACTCCTATCAAAATAATTATGTAAACATTTCATTTTTTATTATTAAATAAGTGTGTTCATTTCAGAGAAGAGTTCAGAGCTTTTACTAAATCACCCAAGAAACTGAGTGACAATATGAGTCATCAAAAACATTAAGCTCACAGAATCTAATACTTCCAAGAAGGCTTAAATTTTATATTAAAATTTATATGCTTCAAGTGCATAGCACAAGTGATGTGTAGAAACAGAATCAGCAGCAACCATGTTGCATGTCCTCCCTGGGGAAGGTGGTAAAATACCATTTTATCAGCACAGAAAAAGCCTGTGGAGAGAACAGGGAGCAAATCTTGAGTGAGGTCTGACTACATACGGGGGCAGTGTGAGGAACACAGGGGTCCCTACACTCAGAGGACATGTAACAATGAAAGGTCAAAGCCATCACTGCTCTCAAAACTCTCACGCTCACTTCCATAAATTATTCAAAGTAGCTTTAAAAATCTACACAATATACTAAGGAAAGATGAAGTAAAAACTGAGAATATATATAATAAATGGAATCAAGAAAAAATGACAATAGCAGAAATTCACCGAAGCCAAGATTGAAGTGAATCCACAAGGTGCCTATGGAGCCGGTCCCTGCTAGAAGAAGCTCGTGTCCTACTGTGGCTACATCGTCTGGCATCCAGGGCAAGGAGGGCCTTGGGGGGCAGAGTCATCAAGTCCAGGACTCAGAATGGCCCTATCGGGTGCTGTATTCATAGCATGGATGAGGGAGTAAAATATGGGCCAGGACAGGCGTTACTGTCTCTGGTATCTGTGAGCATCTTCTCCCATGGGTCCTCATAAAGATGACACTGGATGATGTGTCAAACACAGCGGAATTCTTACACTCGATGCATGTCCTAAGACTGTTTCTTATAAAGTCACTCACTGTAGGCTGGGGCATTGCACCAAAGAAGCAATTCAATAAAAGCAATTATATGAGGGGCCAACAGCAATCTTCAGTCCATTAATGCATCTTCCTCCTGGAAGACATATGATCGAGTTTGTGTGTGTGTGTGTGTGTGTTTACATATGTGTGTGTGTTTATAAATATACTTTTGTTCAACTGAGCTTTCCATAAAATTGGAGCAGCAGTGGCCTTAGGTAGTACTCCTTAACAGTTACGTGGAGTGCAGCTATCCTGTGTTCTGCCTTCAGTTGGAACCATGCACCTTACAGTCATCTAAGCTGGGATGGACTAACATTCCCTTAGGAAAGTTGAGGTGTCTGCTAACAGGGCATATAATGTATAGAAAATCTCTCAGTCCCTTAGAGAAAAGATAAGAAGTTCCTCAGAATGTAATTTTAGATATGCTGATGAAGGAGCCAACAGGTCCCTAAAGTTCTCCAGCAGAGGGTATATGGCTGAAAAAAATTTAGCCTAAAAATTATATATACCACTCATGGATTGACGGGCACTTGGGTTGTTTCCACATTCTTGCAATAGTGAATTGTGCTGCCATAAACATTCGGGTGCAGATGTCCTTATCG
>NW_012137303.1:5242061-5316743 GCF_000956105.1 Propithecus coquereli
AATTAGACCCTCTGAACTCTTCATCTATAGAAATGTCACTGCAGATATTGTTCTTAACAATATTCTCTTAATAAGGAACACTGCAAGAATATCTTTCTGAGACTAGCATAAATAATAATCTCTTGCACAATCAGTCTATTTTTAAACATATAAACTCTGTGAACTATGGAAATATCCATATTACAATTTTTCAGTTGATTGTTAGAAAGCTTAGCATACAGCAAGTGTGTAGGTTTTATGGTATGCATTTAATATCCTTATTGTTATTTTCCCTTATTTTTTAAGTTTAAATTAATTAATTTCATTTACTTTAATTGATGCTATATTACATTTTCTTGGTATGCTTTATTTAGGTCTGCTTTACATCTACAATAGTAGAATAGATTTGCCTAAAACCTGTTTTCTCTTTGTATATGACATGAGATTGAGTAACTTGCGTTATAAAAAAAAGAAAGAAAAGAAAATGAAACATATACATTTTTAACACATTGTTATATACTTTAACCTAATTAGTGTAATATTTGGAGAAAGAGAAAATATGTTGTAAACATGTTTTTATTGCTTTGGAACAGAATTGAAGATGAGAGCATAATTCACAAATATTATTAAAAGTTTAAAAATAAAATGAAATTGATCTCTCTTAGGATGTTATTTTTTGTTTGTTGTTATTTTACCTAGGACTATCAGAGAGACATCTAATCATGAAATGAAACTAAATTCAATATTTTTAGTACAAATATAAAATGGATAAGCATAATATGGTACTTCTTAAAGCATTCTTTGTAGAATTTAGATTTTTTGTGAAAGTATTCACTCTTAATATCTTAAATTTTTGCCCTATGTCATGCAGAAATTATTTCCTTCAATGCTGTGTCCCAAAATGTTCATCAATAGGTGTGTCATAATATTACTATATGTTGTAGCAGCCATTGGAACATAGTAGAATGAATTTATAAGAATATAAGTATGATGACTTTTTTGTAAGTCTTACAATATTTGGTAACTTACAGTGCTCCAACTAACTCACAGTTTGAGTAGGAATTGGAATAGTTTGAACAGGACTATTCACATAAATTTAACAGGAATAGTTTAAATAAAAATATTGAAATAAGTTTCTTAAATTTCCATCCTAAAATTTCCAGTGTTTTAGAGTAACATTAATTTTCTATTCTAACATATTTTATAGCAAATATTTGATGATGTGTAATGTTCCATGTGCTCTTCCTATTATGCTAAGTATGCTCCTACTATTCTGTTAAGATTATATTTTTTTACTTCCACCAAATATTTTTTATATTAAATAAAATTTTTTTTACTCTCAAATATAGTTTTTCATATATGTTGAATGCCATATGTGGATATGTAAATATTTTCAATTCAGAAAATGAGTTACAAAAGAAGAAACTCTTTTTTGTGGAATTGCCTTTCAAATTGAAAATGCAAAATGAGCAGCCAGAAGTCCGCAAGGCAAAAAGATAGAGCACATTGCACATGTGAAATTAGCAATTTTCTTTACTGAACTCTATGTTGTTTAAATGCATTGAATTATCCAGGATACGGACATTTGCATTGTTAGTCACTACCCAACTGTCTTGGAAAAGATAGAAACTGGTAGAGAAGAAAAAAGGAATGAGTATGAACAGATGAAATTGAGGGAGAAACCTAACCTGTTTCAGATACATGCTTAAACTTCCCAGTAGCAACTGTGGGCACTTTTCAATGTAATGTCTTCTAATGACTAAGAGGTGACATGGAAATATTTTCTTCATTTGTAAAACGACTTTTTAGATAACAAACTAACGTATTCTTTGCTCTTTCATGGTTACAAGACTAGTTAGGGTGTGATTTTAAGATAATGAGATTAATTCCACCATCATGTAAAGAAATCAGTTTCATTGTCTTATGGTTACATTTCATTCAGTACACAAAAATCTAATTTGTGCCTTAGTTTAGGTCTTTCACACAGAAGTCTTCTTTGGTTTTTATTTATTTGCTTGTTTGTTTTAAACCCTGTCCTTAAACAAGAACAATATAGTGAGGGAGGGTGGGAATCAAGATGTTATTGGATAATCCTGTGATAATTTGAACACATGAAGTGATTTTTGTTTTTGCAACCCCAGTAATTAGCAAACACGAACCTCATGTAAATATATTTATCAGGCCTCAGAAAGTGAAGTTGCCAACAGACATAGAAAGGAAAGGACACCTTGAGCGTTACCTGAAATCCAGGCACTCCAAATATATAAATGAAAAGTACTTTACAAATGAAAAGTATTACTATATTTCATTATAATCACTGCCAGTGAAATCAGAAATGGTATTAAAAATAATAGGCTTGTTCCAGTGCAATTAATATAACTTTGGCTGTATATAATAACTTAATTTTGTCAGCAACTGAAAAACTATGTACTTTTGCTTAGTACTTGGACTAATTACTTGAAATACATTAATAATAATTAAAATACATGAATATGTTAATAGTTCATATTTTATTGGCCTTTAATAAAAAGCTATGCAACAATACAAGAGCCACCTCTAAATTAAACAAAGAATTAAAGATAAAAATCTGTATTGCAAAGAAAATATACATCTCCTTTCAAACGAGAGCAAAATTGGAAAATCAAATAAACTTTACAGAAATTTAGCAAATCTCCATAGTTCCACTTATTTCCACATTTCCAATTCTATGACTAGATAGTCTTATGATCTCAAAAATAAATCCTCAACCTCATTAGTTCTCTCTCTCTTCCCTTGACACTGGAAGACAAAGATAGAAATGAAAGACAAGACCAGTCTAGAGATGGAAAAATGTTAGTTACCATAGACTTACTCAAGACATTTCTCTAGATGAAGCCTAGGAAATAGATATCCCCCAAAGAAGGAGGAAAAGAGCAGATGTGCTGAAACTGGGCATTAGAGAACATGCACATTTAAAAAAGTGGAAAAAATACTAGTGAGAGAAGGAGCAATCCAGACAGAAGACAAACCAGAATCAATGCCACAAAAGCCAATTGTTTCAAGAAGCGGGGTATGATCAATAATATTAAAATCTACAGAGGTGTCACAGAGAATGAACATTGAACAAAGGCCATTGTACATGGTAAAAAGAATTTATTAATGATATTTTAGCATCTCAGTGAGGACATACAGAACAAATTCTGATCATAAGGCGATAAGGCAGACAGACATGTGGATAACAGATATTGACCATTTATTTTGGAACTGTTGTAGTAAAAGAAACAAAAATGTTAGGGCAGTAGCTATATTCAAACAAAAACATAATTGTGAGATATTATTCACATTTCTCCTCAGTTTTGGGAACACTTATCTTCGTCTTGCATTTATCAGTTATTTATTTATTTCATTTAGTTACTATTCTAAATACAATGTTCGGTGTTACTTAAAAATATGCAATGAGACTTATTTATCTAAATACAGTACAAAGTCCAAAACAGTAGGATATTGAAAAAAATAAATAGGACTTGAGCTACTTTCATTTGAAAGCAATTCAACAAGTATAGTTATCATTCAGTTAGTACCTAGCAAAGGTACATGCTAGCTAAATATTCTTCATAATTAATTATATAATGCTTTATAAAATATTGTGGTTCACACTCTATTTTTAAAATTCAACTTAAGAGTTACATATATTACTACTGTATTATAATAAATTTAAAATGGAATTGAAAGAAACTTACTCTACAAATAAAATACAAAGGATATTAACACTGTACTTACAAGAAATTGTGCAACAGTTAATAACATCCACACTACCTTTAGAAAGAAGATTAATAAGAAATAGACCTAAAATGTTTCTGAAGACCCTTCCAACATTCCTGTCATGTAACTCCTTGGTTTCTAATTTTTCCTTATAGGAATTTCAATTTTAGATAGAGCCTGAAATTTGGGTGAGTGGCCATTTAATGACTTTTTAAAAATTAATAGTCACATTATTGCTATAAGTATACATTGGTACATAGAAACTATCAGATAAATATATTTTATTCTATTTGTTATGGAGTGGTGGGGAGAGAAACATGATGGGTTAGGTAAAAGAAGGCATTGAAAAAGGTAAACTATCAGTTATTACAGGAAAAGGTAAATTATAGTTGCCCATGACATTTGTTGCTAATTATAACAATCATCTTCCTAGACAACAGGAGGATAATGACACTCAATCAAGAGCAAGTACTCACAATTTCCTCCCCAGGCTCCACAGCCCCATCTGATTCAGCTCCTGTGTCCTCCTCCAAGTGAGAATCAGATTGTTCTTTCTTGAATTAGTTCTAAATCATTCTTTAACCCTTTCCTCTAGTACATCTAGCAAAGAGCTCCTTGTTTGAGGATTGAGCAATCTGATGGTGAAAAAAAATGACAAAGGTAGAGAAAAAAGAAGAAAAAGGACCTATTTAAACTAAAAGATGCACATGAAGAAGAAAAGCAAAATTTAAATATCAGAAAATAATAAATTTGCCATTTAAGTAAACGAAATACAATAAAAGCATATGCATGATTTGACATGCTGTGTTGAATAATTCTTAAGGCACAATACGTGAAAGAATTTCTAACCTTTGTTTTTAACCTAAAATAAGACTAAAGCCACCAATTTTAATGCTAAGTTTTAAGTGAAAAAAACACACTTACAAATATAATTATTGAAGACCAAATAACACTCTAAATAACACTGTCCTCAATTTTCAGTACAATTTCCACATATGTTTGTATGTACATGAAATATGTACTCAATTTTTACATTCTTTTTTATAATAAAGGTAACTCTTAAAGTGTATAAGTAAATACAAATTAATTGGACACATTTATAAGAGTTTAAATATCATATTATATGAAATTGTAAATGCATAAACTAGGAAAACTCTGTGTGCTATTTTTAGTTTGTAAAATATAGTCATCATGGACACTGACTATAGAGTCAATGCCATAAATATATAGTAAATGAAGACCAGAGATTCTCATTGCGGAGTGAGATGAAGTAGGTTTAAATTGCAGTAGGTACAATTTTGAGAAGATACAAAAAAAAATCTTTGGTAAGTCAGAAGAAATCCACAAAGGGACTTAACAGATTTAGCTTGGACTCTAGGAATAAAAGAGACAGTCATTACTGTCACTACCATCACCTTTCATCATTGCCATCACTGTCATCATCATCATCAGTATTTACAGAATTCCAAATAGTGTCTGATATTATCAACAATACCATACGCTGAGCAATGGACTGGGATGTATTCAAGTAAGACTATACTTGGAGACAGGGGCAGATCCATGTTTTATGGGACCCAAAGCTTATACATTTGGAGGACCTCACTTTAAGAAAAAAAAGGCAAACTATGGACACAAGTATAAAAACGAATATTTATTTGGAATGAAAAAGTAAATCACAACAGATTTCAGTGTGTGAATTGTTTCTAACATATGCCATAAACATTATAAACTCAAGGAAAATAAACATTTTTATTAATAACCTATCAGACCTACCTCTACAATACATTTTTCCTGCATTTTTTGGCTTCAACTTCTTTGGTTGCTTCTTCAATGACAATTTTGTAATATATTCTGTAAAGAGACTACATAGAAATATAGTCTCACCACAAGCATGGTTAATCAAAATTTTCTTTTTATTATTGATCATTTGACAATTTTTTTAGCTTTTTGCTGAGTAATGTATTATTAGTAATTTCATTAAAAGTTTTGTTGATAATTTAGGAAAATCTCTATCAAATCTTTGTACAATGTGAGTGGAGAATTTAGAACAATTTTCCACAAACAAGGTTCAGCTCTCTATATTTATATATTTTTGAACTTTATTTTTCCTTCATTATCCACATAGGTCCATGCTCAATACCACAGGACATGTTCATACACCCCTGATATTTCCTGTCAAGATGCTGGTGAGAGTAGTAGGCAGCAGAATTAATTCCAGAAGCCATTCCTAAACCAGGATGACCGGCAGTGTCAACCATACATGAAAGTGACAGTGAACCGTATAAACCTATCCCAATAAACTCAAACTAAACATACCCCCAGCTCAATCTCTCCTTACGTGATCCCCAAAATACCATTTGATGTGAGGAAACTTTTGAGGGGTGATGAATACATTGATTATCTTGATTATATGTTATGGGTGTATACATATGTCAAAACATCAAACTGTATACTTTAAATATGTGCAGTCTGTTATATGTTAATTACACTTCAATAAGTTTTTTTCAAAAGTAATGTATCAGTCAGAGTCTAACCAGGAGACAGAAAATACATAGTAATTTGAACACAGAGGTTTTGATATAAAGAACAATTAATTATAATGAGGGGTAATGGTAAAGATGTAAAGAAAACTCTAATGAAAAGTCTTAAGTTTGAGGGAGAATAATCAAAGAGGAGAAAATTTGGGAGGGGGTGTCCTCTTCAAGGCTGAATTAAGACCTTACTGGGAAGTTGTGCTTACCTCTCGCTGCATGGTAGAAAAGTTCACTGGATTGCCTGAGCCAGACCTGGTCCACAGGTGGTGGGCAAGGAGGAAAAACAAACAAATAAAATCTCTCCAAGTTACAGGTGAAACAAAGCTGGTGAACGAGAGCACAGAAGGAGTCAGGGTCTGGGGAGCTCACCACTGGTAGAGTGGTGTGCAGCTAGGGGCATACAGTGCTTATGTCAAGAGGATTGTGGGACACAACCCTCTGGGGTGCAGGTGGGCTGAGGTTGGTGGGAGATTGTGCAGAGAAGTTTGGAGTGTTGGGTGCATGCTGATCACTAAAGCAGAGCAACACCTGAAACATATGGTATCTACGTCATCAACAAGGAAAAGATGTCTGCTTTCACCAGATTCACTCACCATTTTACTGGAGGTTCAAGGTAATGTAATAAGACAAGAAAAAAATAAAATAAAAAGCATTCACATTTCAAAAGAAGTAGCTAAACCATAATTATTCACAAATTAAATGATCATCTGTATAGAAAATCCTATGAAATTTACTCAAAAAAAAAACCACTGGAATTATAAGCTGAGTATAAGATAAACTAATCCAAAACAATAAAATATCCAAAATTAATACTAGGAAATCAGTTGTATTTTTATAGACTAGCAGCGAATAATTAGAAATTAAAATTAAAAGAAGCAATACGATTTACACAAACATCAGAAATATGAAATATTTCAGCATAAACCTGACAAAAGCTATGCAAGATCTGTACACTGAGATACATAAAACTACAAAACTTTGCAAAGGTAAATTTTAAAAGACCTAAATAAATGGGAGATGCATTGTGTTCATGGATCAGAAAACTCAATATCATTGAAATGTCAATTCTTCCCAAATTGATCTAGAGATTCAATGCATTCCCAGTAAAAATCTCAGCAGGCTCTCTCAAAAAATTGACAAGTTGATTCTAAAATTTATGTGAAAATTTAGAAGACCTAAAATAGAAAACTACTTTGGGGGGAAAAAAGAACAAATTTAGAGGACTATCTAATTCTAAGATTTCTCATAAAACTACAGCAATCAAGACAATGTCGTAGTGGCATAAAGAAAGATAACTATATCAAGGAGGCAGAATAGTGATTTCAGAAATAAATCCACACATATGGGGGCAACTGATTTTTGACAAAGTTTCGAGGAGAAGAAAGAACAGTTTTTCAACAAATGTTGCTGGAATAATTGAATAGCCACAATAGTTTTTCAACAAATGGTGCTGGAATAATTGGATATCCACAATAGTTTTCAACAAATGCTGCTAGAATAATTGGATATCCACATTGCAAAAAAAAAGTACTTTGATCCATACTTTGTATCTGTACCACATACAAATTTGCAAAGGAATTGCAATAGGAAACAAGGATAGGAAACTTTCAGGGGAGGGTGATCTTATGGTTATTAACTTGATTTTGTTGAGGGTTTGTGTGTATATGCGTATATTAAAACTTATCAAATATACTTAAAATCTTTGCAACTTGTTGCATATCAATTATACTTCAACAAAGCTGTTTTTAAAAAGCTAATGCCCCCCATAATATGCTGAAATAAAAAAAAAAGCTAATGCATTTACCTATGCTTATCAATTACTTGTGTCTTTCGGTAAATGCAGTCATATACACAAATGCATATAATATAATTGTGTTCATAAAAGAGAACAGCTATTATCACTACTCGTTGGTTCTCATCACAAATTTACACTAGCACTTTATTAAAAATGAAATACTTCTACATATGGAAATAGTGCTCCAAATGAAAAAGCACTGGGGGAAATCAAGAAGAGATTTTTGTGCACTTGGGCCTACTTTCCATATTGCTTGGCTTCACTTAGGTGGAGAGAGCGACAGAGCTGACTGGCCACCAAAGAATTCCTGTCATTGCCACAGATGCCCACACAGTTGTTCTGGTTGAGGATTAGCCAGGACCTTGACCCAAGTTTCAGAAATGTAAACTTCCATAACTTGATATGCATTAGAAGAACATGTGAAATGGGTGAATAAATCAGACACTATAAACTGAAAGGGATTTTAGATAGCATTTAATCCAAACCCTTTATGTTATACGTTAAAAGCAAAAGCCAAGAGAGATCAAGTGACTTGTCCAAGTCTTGGTAATGGCAGCATCAGATTTAGAATCCTAGGTTTCCTGTAATTAAAATCCTGTGCCTTTTTCTTAGTATCCTATCACCACCCTTTTGAATATTTCTCCCTGTAAATACTGTACTGATTAATCATTTCCTTATATAAAAGTATCTTCTTCTTACATTTTGCATTATTTAAGTACATTTTTGTTTAACTATAATGAAAAATATTCCTGAAGTCTGTTCTTTTGTGAAACCCATCTGCAGACTCCAGATTTGACCTTTGTGAAAATCAGCTATTTATTTATACACACATCAGGACAATGTCCTCTGATTTTGTGCCTCTCTCCTTATAACTCATTTTTCATTATCCATGGTGAAAACAATAGTTTCTGTCCTTCATCTAGAATAATTGTTTTGAAACTCTCTTTTAAAACAAAAGTACCAGGCTAAGAGTAGTTTCTGTAACAATAGGCTTTTTAAATACAAGAACAATATGCAAAATCTCAGGAACCTCTTAATCATATTACTGTAATCCAGAAAGAATTAAATTAGTTTAATTTTATATTTAAATATTAATTTTTTTCTTTTTGATTTCAAAAGCATTTATGCTTACTCAAGAAATTGTAGAAAACAAAGGAAAGTTTTAAAAAGATTAAAATTACCCATAAATTCACCAACCAGATGTAGCCACTGTAAATATTTGGCATTTTTTAAATTTTATAAATATGTAGACATATGAGAGATGTATAGCCATACCATTATTTAATTCTTCCCCCATTGTTGAACATGTATGTAGTTTTCAAGCTTTCTGTTATAAATAATGTGAGGACAATTACATGCATGTCAATCTTTGTTAGCATTTCTGATTTTTGTCATAAGCTATGTTCCTGGAAAGGCAATATTAAGTTTAAAGTTTTAATATTTAGCAATAATAGATGATCATATAAGCTAATCAAAGCTTAAAGTTCTTTTTTAAAGATTGTATGCCAAGTACACTTTTGAAAATGAGAACGGAATGCATACAAAATGTCTTTTTCCATGCATAGGCAGCTAGCAGGAATAGCAGCTATCTAATTTTAAACATTTTGCTTTATTTCCCTTTATAGTAATAGTGGAATAATGTTTGCACACAAATTCCCAGTATCTGGACATTATGGTGGATTTGAAACTGAAAAAACTGTCATTGCCTAAAAGACTAGCTCCTAGAAGATCTATTTAAGATAAATTTTTAATAAAGGCCTAAGCACATGGTGTCACCATGGTGATAAAAGGAAGCTGGGAATACCGTCTAATGGAATACATGTTGAATAAAAAAATAGGATGATGGTACAGTAGAAGAGGTTCAGCCAAAGAAAGGATCAGAAGCAAAAGCAGAGGGTTTCTCTGATGAAAGAAAGAAAGAATCATAGAGGTATTAGATTCAGATTAAACCATGTAAATGTCACATTTACTTTTCCTTCACAGTTTGTATCTACTCATCAGACCCTTGCACTAGCTAATCAGAATTCATAGTACATACTCTTAGCAATCAGTGGGCAAATCTCAAAAACAAGAGAGACAAAACCATCCTTGCCAAGAATGCTTCTTACAATGCAAGCGTGGCTCTGTTGTTGCTGAACGCTAAATCCATGGGGCAAAAGGGATAGAAATGGGTGAGCCTGGATTCTTCACCTCAAGCTGTTGGCGACTCTGACATTCTCAAGGTATAACGAGACTACTGTCTAAGAAGATAGAACAAAAGAGGGGCTTTAAGGGAAAATAATGATTCTTTCCCCCTGCTCATTCCTGGGGTTGAGAATCTGTGTGGACGTTGTTTAAGCATAATTAGTTTAGAGACAATGTTCATTATCATTTTTTCTCTCCCGAGAAGGAAAGGCAGAGAATAGTAGGATGTAAAGAACATGGGCTAGGTGCTGGGTTATCTCACTTTGTAGAAATGTGTGATCAGGACAAATGTATTTAATTTCTCTGACTCTTAGTTTCTTCATCTGTCAAATGTGGTTAATATCTCACAGAGTTTTTGTGAGGATTAAAGAATCTAATAGAGCACTTAGTGTAATACATAATGAACACCTGCTAAATTATAGTAGTGTTTTTAGGTTGTTTATGGATTAGCGTAGGAGATATAGAAATATTTTCAAAGTACTATTATTTAATAATTTATATTCATACGCTATAAAGTGGACCAAAATCTGAAACATTATGGCAATTATTTGGGGGGGCGATAGATTTGTCAATACCTTTTAATTTTTCTTAAATACTTCAATTAACTTTGCTTCCAATACATTTTGCCAATGTATACATGAACTTTCAGATTGAGAATTCTGCTCTAATTACATTTCAAACCTTGGAATGTGCAGAAAATAAATATGTCTAAATATTAGCCTAGGAAATAAATATGTCCAGACTTCTGTTCACGGCGAAGGACTAAACCTGCATTTCTTATACATAAATGTTAACACAAAGTCATCCAAGTATCTTCTTAAAATGCAGATTCCTATTCAATGGGGCTGGGATGGGTCCTGAGATACTTGCACCTCTAAAAAGCTCTGAGTGAAGCTAGTGAGGCTAGCCTCCACCCCACTTCGAGGCAAAGGACTAAACCAGTAATTCTCAACTGAGATTGATTTTGTCTCTTCAGTGGACATTTAGCAATGTCTGGGGACATTTTGGGTTGTCACAACTGCAGGGAGGCACTGCTGGCATAGAGGTCAGGGATGCTACTAATCATCCTACAGTGTGTAGGACAGCCCCCATCACAAAAGATTATTGGGCCCAAAATGTCAGTAATACCCAAAATAGCAATAGTTCTGAGGTTGAAAAACCCTGCAATAAACAAATCTAAGAATCTTCTGCCACTTAATGTAAACACATAACAATAAGGGATAAAATACATATACTTTTATTCATACCTGGACTCAGAAGTCAAAAAAGAATTGAAGAGAAATTGGGGGGAAGGGTAGAAACAACATTAAAAATACGTGTTCACTATGCAATCTATGCATGTAACAAAACTACACATGTGCCCCATAAAGTTGTACAAATAAAAAAATATGCATGCATACCTAAAGCAATGAACCACAAAGGAAACTGTACAGTGCACAATGGGTCACACCAACCAGATACACACCCCTCAGGGATGACACTATGATTCTGGCACATGAATTGATGGTTTGAGGGATAATGGAGAGAGCAGTGGTGTTTTAACAGGAAGAATTAGCCATGAGGTCCACGAAGCTGTCGGTCCTGTGTAGACAAGAATAGCTGCCTGGAGAAAAGAGGAACACAGTAGCTTCTATGCCCGTTACCTGCAGGGAAACAATCTGAACTCAAACTCCATGGCTCTACAATCTAGGGCACAAGCACATTATTTCAAATTGCCTTTTTCTAAACTGGTATTCTCCTCTACTGACATTTGATAAATTATTATCTTGCACACTATGTTTTGATTGGTAGGATAAAATCAATCAACATGATTTTTTATAGATTTTTTTCTGAATTTCCAGGTTCACCAAGGAGCTAATTTTTATAAGTTGCCTTTAAGATTTCACAAAGTTTTTTTTTTTTTAACAAAAACCTAATCAACAGCAGCTGTATTCACAATTGAATTCACCTACTTGGGCAATCATTTACGTAAAAAAATAATTTATCTTAGGGCAAGAGAAAGAGAAAAGACAGAGGTTAGAGTTTAGATTGCAAACAAATCAAAATTATAGAGAAAATTATCATTTGGGAATGGTATGGCGAAGATTTCCTAGAATGAAAAATTAGCCAGTCTTCTAAATGCAAAATTAATATTAGTGGACTCCTGAGTGTTCCCTCACACCGTGGAGACTTGTATGATATCATGGATTTCCAGGGCATTCAAATATGGCAGTCTAAAAACTCAACAATAAGTTCCCTGTTCAGTTTTCCTATCAGAAATATAATGTACGTTTCCTTATGTTCGATGTTTGGTGGGATGAGAGGAATAAAAATGAACTAGTCCATGTGTATCCTAGTGGATAGTGGACACTCTCAACTATCAACCTATTGGAGGAAGCTATATCTTTTGTTTTTTACTTAAGATCAAAAAAATTTTATAAAGCCTCAAACAAAAAGGAGAAAAATCAATGAAATTTAGAAATCTGGAGACTAATGTGAATCTTATTTTTGTGGGTATTTTTAAACCAAAGTTTAAAGATTATATCTGTATAAATGAACTTCAATAAGGTTCAGAAAATATAAAAATGTTATCTCCTTCCAATGTTCTGACCTTTCTTCAATTTCCAAGTCAGTTAATCAGTATTACTAAGCACATATTATGTTGCATAATAGGACCAGGTCTGTAACCAAATGTTAGGATGGGAAAAGGCCTAAATTCCTTTTAAATGACAGAATGAAGTTTCGGGCAGTGAATCATCTGTGATGATTTTTTTAATCTATTGAGAGAAAGGGATAGAGTGAAAAGAGCTCAGGGCAGCTGTGTCTTCTTCATTTTGCTTTGTGTAGTGTGATAAGCAGGTAGAACTAGCCTTATTTTAAAATATTTTATGAACTTATCCCCGTTGGTTGATAACAGTTGTGAGCAGTCTTTGAAATTTATTCAAACCTCACAAGAGAACAGAGTAGAAATCTCCACAATATTAAAAGTAAATGTGTTTGTTTTTGGTTCTCGGTTTTTTTTCTTTTTTTTTTTTTTTTGGCCACACAACACTGTTTTGTCCTAGAAGAACTGGTCAATCAATTTCAAATCCAACCACAGAGTTTGTGGATTGTCAGGAGTTTCCCCATACAGGCAGAGACACTTCCTTAAGGAGAGAAATTCTCTCAGTCCCCTATTAAATCTGTCTTTCAATCTCTCTAGCCATCCACACCTAGCTCTCCCATAATTAAATCGAGAGACTGAAATCAGGCGATCTACAAATTCTTAATGAATTCCTTAAGTGGTCTTTGCTGGAGAATGTGGGCCTTTTAAAAGAAACAATTATGGTGAGGGAGGCTCCCTCGCCAAATTTACAAGCTGGGAGCAAAAGCAGGTTTAGAGCTGTATGTCAACACCAACCATTGTTCCTATTAAGGGACAATTTTCATGATATTTTTTTAAGAATGTAAAATAAGGTTAGTTGGAACATGCAATTCTAATCCCTTTCAGTGCTTATCACTCCTCAAACATTCAATAGCCACCCTTAATACCATTACCTCTGGGACAACATTTGAGTAGGCCCCTGCAATCTAACAACAAGAGACCCGAGAGAAAGACTGTGGTTTAAAAGCCTGGTTAAAGATTAACACAAACAGTAATAAGAAGGTTCTTAGGAAAGAATCGGGACAGCTGCAGCTGAATCCTTGCTACCTGCTGAGGGTTGCTAAGCAACTTGGGTCTACCACTGCCCCAAGGGTGTTTTACTTTACAATTAGGATTTTTGAAGGGGAAGCGGGGGAAGCGGGAGGGGGACTCCTACTGAAACCAGTGTAGATCCATATATATCGATACGTGTTGTTGTGTTATTTTTTTTTTTTAAAGAGGGAAACGGTGTCACTCAGTCCTTTCAAAGGTAGAACGCTCACTATAAAGCACATTTTTTTTTTATGTAACTGACAAAAATCTAACAATAACATGGAGTTTTAAAAGTGACATTTTGACTCTAAGGGAGGAATTATTTGCAATTTGTTTTGAACAGAAGCTTAGTTCATGTCAGTGGTGAACCTCCAGACAATCATTAGTTTAAACTGCCTGCTATGTGTTTAAAAATTTCAGTCAATTTGGAGCTGATCTGAATTGCAAATGTGATGGTAATAAGCCATTAGGGAACTGCATATCTCTTTTTTGCACTTACAACCCTCTGCTTTAAGGAGCTCCAACTACACACTGAAATATGAAAATATCATTTTAATCATGTGCATTGTGGACAAACATAGAAATGCTGGAGACTGAGAAGTGGGAAAGTGGCATTCAGAGGCTAAACACGGGAAGCTGTGACAAGAATGCAGAAACACATATAACATTTACTTTAAATTATATACAGTAGTAAGATTTTCCAAAAACAAATATTCAGTTTTGTTTGTAATGCAACTCGAATCTCAAAGCCCAACATCTGGATAAAATTTATTTTCTTTGGATTTTGGAATTAGAGTTGGCCCAAACCCTTTATGAGGTCACTTGGGAAATCAAGAGAACTGCTTCTATAGTCAGATTTCAGCTTGCAGTACAAATAATGAGTTTTTAAGGGTGCTTATCAATAAAAAACTTTCTTTAAGTGGCTTGTTTAGGTTTTCTAGAATACTACACATTTTGGTAGTCTCAAAACCATCAATGTCGAGAAATGTTTCATTTTCTCAAAGGAGATTCGGTTTGGAAGCTTCCATATTAGCAAAAAAAAAATTGCCATGAATGATAATGAGAAATCTCTCTCCATCCTTAGATTTCTCCATTGTCATCTATATATTTAATTGAACAGAAGAGAGAGGAATTGAGGAAGAAAGAGACAGGTTCCCCATTTTTCAGTGGATAATATATATTTTCTCCATTCTTAGATGTTATTTTTGTAAAACATTTGATTTCAAAGCTAGGCAGAACCATTGCAAAGAAGGGCTGACAACCAGTCAACTAATTTTATCAAATCATTTAGTATTTCTCTGTTACTTCCTGTGCGACACATATCTCTTCCCCATTAAATTCACTAAAGTTTGGTATTTGGCTTTGTTTCAGCTGCATTAATACGACCCCAGAAGTTTAATTTCTGCCACTTGCCAGAATCCTTGGGAAATATGGAAACTTATGAGTAATGCATTCATGACATGTTTTCTCTGAACAAATTAAATATTTGCTAAGATAAAGATAAAATGTAACATCATTGGTAAATATAGCACAAAATGATAGAATTTGAGTCCCGGGGGAAAATCTTAGTTAGAGTTTAACTCCAGGGGGCCTTAGTCATCCACAAGGTCAGGTCTCTGGCCAATCCCAATGTTTGTTTATTTCCTTGAGAATGAAAGATGAGGGCACGAACTCTGTGATGTCAGTTATATGGGTGTAAAGGGAACCTCCCAAGTGTCAGCTTTTAGGCCATGTCTGGGCTCCAGAAAACAAAAAAATAAAATAAATTTTTGAAAAGAAAGAAAAATATTCTCAAAAATATTATAGCAGCTCTTCTTTTTCACACTGTATTGCCTCACTTGATTTTTAATTATTCTTCTACAAACTAAGATTATAACAGGGAGAGGCTCCAGCTACGTGGAAGCCAGAGACATGAAGTAGAAATGTAGCTAATCACACGTATGAACAAGGAAGGTGAACCTGTGCAGGGGGGGGGGGGGGCCTTTTCCTCTGCCCCAGCCATCTTTCCTTTTTTATTCATTTATTCACTCACCCAACAAATATTTACTGAGCCTCCTCTGTGTGCGCAGAATGGTAGTAGGCACTGCAGAAATACAAAGACGAATGAGATGATTGATTCTGCACACCAGGAATTTACCAAGAGAAACAAAGCCTTCACATAACTAAATATGACACAAGATGGAGGGGAAGAGTGTCAAAAGAGGTACAGAAAGGTGCCAGGAGGTAGGTGTCTGTGGGCCAATTTGGTGACAGTGTTGAGAACTGTGGCTTTGAAATCAGAAAGCTCCAAGGCCCAATTGTTCTCCGGATTTCAATGATATTGAGCAACTTGCTCATAAGAAGCAACATAACCTTCTTATGTCTTTATTTCCCCATCTAAAAAGAATTGCTCAACAGGCCTCATATATTCCCCTAGTCAGCTTCCTGTCTTCTCCATAAAGCTGTTTTAAATCTTCTCAACTCTCTTAAAACCTCTAACTTACTATCTTCTCCTCCCTCACAGTAGATGACCTCAATTCCCATCCTCCAGAGAAAATGGGATCCATCAGCTGGAAACCCACTCGACTTCCTGCCACCAGCCTACACACCTAAGGGAATCCAAACCCACCTCTGACTCTCAGAGACATTATTGATTACTTCCCTGCTCCTGGCCTGCAAAGTCAAATGCTCCTCTTTGCTGATCAGGGCTCAGTGGCATTTAAAATTGTGCAAGTCTTTACTATCTTAAAAACAACCCCAAAACAAAAACTTCCCCCTCTCTCTTTCCTTAGATCTGGCGCTCTCTGCTCTGTCTTCTATGGTTGCCACTAGTCAGTCCCATGTAGCCATTTAAATTTAAACTAATTAAAATTAAAAGAAATTGAAAACTCCGTTCCTCAGTGGCACTAGCCACATCTCAAATGGCTAATAGCAACCATAGAAGACAGCACTGGGCCAGATCGCAAACCTGGGAGTCTGGAACCAAAGGCTGCAATTACTATCCCCTTCACTGGATTGCATTTCCACTGTACATCAGGTGCTGATGCGTGTGCGTGTGTGTGTAAGGACTGAGACCTGAAAGATAAGCAAGCGTTGAACATCCACACTTTTATAAGTGAATAAGCACTATCCGTCGGATCCTCACAAAGCTTTGCAGTGAGCATCATTATGCCACAACATGTATGAAGAGCCAAAGTTGTGCCTCACTCAGAGCTTCACAGGTAGAATCTGAGCTGGGGCCCAAGTCTTCTGGAATGTGTACAAACAAATCTCATTACTCTCTGAATATCTCAATCCACTTCTCAATGTTTGAAATATAATACCTGGATTCATACCCACCTTTCATAGAATCAGATGGACATTAAATTTGAGGAACAAAGTTTCAAGGAAATACATGTACACACCCCTCCAGCCCATAAAATAAAACTAATTTAAACTGCAACTAAAGTCACAGACAATGACTAACTCAGATGCAAATCAGTCAAAGCTGACCGAAGGATTTCTGTTTCCAGTCTGGCCCAGCTCATAAAGCCTGGCTTGTGGGTTTTGAGCCCGGTACCAGGAGGCTGCCTGCTGTTTGTGTGGACATGTTGAGCGCTCACAGCAAATCAAAGAAAGGGCCAGTCTGCCACGTTTAATGCTGCAGCATTCCCAAGACCTCAGCTTCTGGATGAATCTACATAGTGGGTAGTAAGAGATATTATAAATATTTTGCATAATGAAGCACACAGCATCAGGTCCACCATAAGAACACATTTTTCAATGTTCAGTCTGTGAGGTCTCTGAGCCCATGCTTGTCCAGGGTAGCATGAAGGCTGGTCTTCCTTTGTCTAGCTGTCCCCCACCCATAATCTGAGGATTCCTGGAGTGTCTAACAATGATCCTCTTGGAGACTTGCTTGTTGCCCCTGCCCAAAGAGTAGGTGGAGGCTCAAGTGGTACCTCTCAAGCCCAATCTAAGAAACCATGGATTTCAAGGGAGCAGGCTCGCTGCCTTGACCATCTCCAGCTGGGTTTCATGGCAACCTGCAAAGCTCCACAACCTACAATATCCATAAAATAAATTTTAATTAAATTACTATATGGAGATATATTCAGCATGGGTTAGTGTGGCCAGGAGAAGTTTACTTGTTTCCTCCTGTGGCCACATTTCCACCCCATTTTTTCCAGCCTTTACATTTCTTAAGTTTATCTACTCCACAGACCCTCGCCTCTTAAAGAAGACCTTCTCCCCAGTCCTAAAGGCTGACTTGCATTCCACCCTGGGATGAATCAGTCCCAGGATTGTGGGCAGTGGGAATGTTAAACCATAGTCCACAGAGACAATCGCACACATAATGAAACAATATGATGTTGGCATTTAAAAACTATATTTATCCACCTCACACCCATTGGGATGGCTATTTTTTATTTCAAAAAAAATAAATAAAAATCAGGAAATAACAAGTACTGGTGTGGATGTAGAAAATTGGAACACTTTTTCATTGTTAGTGGAAATGTAAAATGGTACAATTGCTATGGGAAATGTAAGGCAGTTCCTCAAAAAATTAAAAATAGAGTTACCATATGATCCAGCAATTCCACTTCAGGGCATATACCCAAAAGAATGGAAAACAGGATCCTGAAGAAATATTGGTACACTCATGTTCATAGCAGCATTATTCACAATAGGCAAGAGGTGGAAGCAAACTAACTGGCCCTCAAAAGGTGAGTGAATAAACAAAATTTTACATGCAATGGAATATTATTCAGCCTTAAAAAGGAAGGGAATTCTAACATATGCTACAGCATGGATGGACCTTAAGGACATTACGCAGAGTGAAATAAAACCAGTCCCAAAAGTACAAATACTGCATGATTCCACTTACATGAGATATGTTCAATAGTAAAACTCAGAGAGACAGAAAGTAGAATGATGGTTTCCATGGGCTGTGGAGGAGGGGGACAGGGAGAGTTATTGTTTAATGGGTACAAAGTTTCAGTTTTACGAGATGAAAGGAGTTCTGGAGACAGATGGTGGTGACACAATGTGAATGTACTTAATGCCACTGATCTGGATGCTTAAAAATCGTTATGATCATAAGTTTTATGTTATATGTACTTCACCACAATTTTATATCCATAAATATATGTATAAATTATATATATATTTACTTATATATTTACATATGTAGAGTTTATCTATATACATATACATGTGTGTGTGTCTGTGTGTGTGTATTTAGAGAGAGAGAGAGTCCTTAGTGAATGCCTAGGATTGGGCCAAGCATTTTGCATGAGGTGGTGCCCATAATTCTCACAACCCTGAACGACACCACTATTATCACCATTTTGCAGCTGTGGAAACTGAAGCTTTGAGTGATTAAGTGATTCGTTAGAGAAAACACAAATAGGAAGTGGCAGCTCTGGATGCAAACCAAGGTCCTCTTGCAATAGCACTCACAATATTCACCACTATATTCTATCACTTCATGGCCTCAACTGTTTGGTGCCACCCAATGTCATCTTATTACACCGAGCAAACCAAGACCTTTAGTCATTCAAATTCTCTGGTCAGTCTATAATCCTGGACTTGTAGTATGGCATTTAGAATGATCATTTTCTGTCTCTTGAAGACCCTAGCTTTTGTGGATCATGGCAATTCAGATTTATAATATAGTTTTGGTTATTACGAGTGTTCATAATTATCATTTATTGAGGATATACTATATGTTAATTTTGCCTTAGTTGCTTTTCATATTTTCTGCAATACCTACAACATTCCTACATGGTAGCATTCTTTTTATCATCTATAAGATAAAGGTCCTGAGGCTCTGTAAAGTTAACTAACTGGGTCATACACTAGTAAAACTGAGAGTTGAATCTTAATTTGTTGAAATCCAAAATGTGTTTCACTGAGTCATATTCTACTCTGTTGCCCAACATTCAATGGACACAGAAGCAACTTAGTTTCTGAAGCTTTAAATTTGGCCGTGGCTGAAGTATCCTTTCATACATTAACACAGTCTGGTTATCTTTAATACAACATGCATGCTTTTGAATATCCTTTTAAAGACAATATTTTCATCAGTTCTATCACCGCTAGAGTTAGGAGGTTGGACTGATGAACTCTGAGTTCTGACATTTTCTGAATTTGCAATTCTATTCTACAACTGCATTGAAATGAGAAGGCACATAAGAAAGACTGAGAAAGAGACTGAGGAGCATAATTCAGAGAGGCAATAAGTTTCCTTACAACTTTAATGCCTTACTACAGCCTAAGAGGTCTTGCCTTAGAAGTTCAGCCTCTTAATATTACTTTTCAAATAACACACTCTTGACAGCATTTATTATTAATGATCATCTATGAGTTATGAAGGATAAAATCATGTGAATGGAATCCAAAAGTCAAACAACAGTCTCTCAGAAGCAGTTGAACCTTATCCAACTGCAGCATAATTTTGGGAATGAGCTAGAGAGTAATGACGAAGAAAATACTTTGCTTGAGCTAGTGATTTAATCTCTAAGAAGTGCCACCAGAAATGTAAATGGAGCAGCAGAAAGGAAAAAATGGTCACAGTATTAAGAGTGCCCATGGTCAGCCCCATGATAGGTCAGTTATAAGTGTAACCCTGAATTTTTTTAAATCAGATGGATTCTGAAGGGTTGGAAGCAGATATATTTCTTCATGTAGAGTTCCCTGGCTCCTCAGTACTGGCAAACTCAGGTTTATGAGGGGTTCAAATGTGCTGAACTCCTGTCAGACTTTCCAGGGTGGGTAAAAGTCAGTAATTTTCATCTTAATCCTGAGGCCACAATGTGTTCAAGTTGGAAATCTACTCCATATGTTCATGATATTATTTCATAGAAGTGTTTAAAAAGTTTCTTCATGAGAACTCTGTGAAGTTTCCAAACCTCCTCGGCATCGTCGGATTGGTTTGTTTTAACTATTAAAATTGTAAATAGGAATATCATGAGTTAAAAACAGTGACCTTTATTGAGAATCAAGTCTACACCAGGCACTTTTGCATGCATTATCTCATTTAATTCTCACAACCAGACAGCACATTGGATGGAACTGTGCCAGTTTTCAGATACCGAGGCCCAAATGGATAAACAACTTCCTCACATGTGTCCAGCTGGCTGATGGCAAGTGTTGAACCTAAGTGTATCTGACTCCAGCACTTGTGTCCTCTTACTACATCGCACTGCTTCTAAACCTGGTTTCTTTCTAGATTTAGGAAATGACAGGTATTCTGTTCAAATATGGAATGTGCCCTTGCTTAGAAGGAAATGAAGCCCAGTAACATGCTGTCTGTTACCTGGCTCATTCCCCAGCTGACCTTCCAGCCACAGGGCTACCGTAATGTTATTATCCTCTATAAGAAAGTGCTCTTCATGTGGGTCTTTAAAACTGTAAACTAGTCATCCTGGAAAAAAAAAAATAAAGGCAAGCCACTTGAATTCATCCCCATGAGTTTGTTTTTATGCCCATTACTTATATCCCTTTTCTTTAAACCAAACTTGTCAAACTGTTTTGGCAAGTATTCAGACTGTTGCCACCCATTTAGTCCTTTCTAGAATATAAATTCTAAACCGTTTTGCTATGGAACGGGAAAGTGCTCGTTATGCTAACATTTGGAAAATTTGAAATTAAAATGGAAAGATGGTGCCAAATAATCAAAAAGGCAAGAGAAAAAGCATCAGCGCCAAGATGACTTGCCCTGACTCACCAGCTCCGTGGTTGTGTTCTCATCGAAGTTTCTCGTTACCTTGAATCTTAAGAAAATGCAAATTTTGGCTCAATCTTGGAAGATGCTAACAAAGTCAACCTTAAGCCTCTATGTAATAAAATACAATGTCCCCAGTAAATCTGAAAGTAGAAGAATTAAAAATAGGTAAGTGAAAAGGCTAAGAGAAGCAAAACATTATTTTTATGCATCTGCTCTATGCCAGGTACCCCGTCAGGTATTCCCATCTAGTATCCCTTTCTCATCATCACTTAATAAAGTGAGTTTTATTCTCATTTCATCAATGAGCCATCTGAAACCTTAATATCTGAGGTCATATGTCTTGCCCAAGGTCATGCAAGAAGTAAATGGAAAACCTAGAATCAGAACTAAGCCCGAAGTCCAAAACCCATTTCTTTTTCATTTCATTAAACTGTTGCCTTGAATTTTAAAATACATGTGGAAACAGTCACTAAACTATATTTCCATCCCCTAATAACTATTGTGGGGGAATTCTTATAGAGTAATTCATACAGCAGGAGAACTTGCCAAGTAAACACATTTTTAATGATGATGACCAAAACATACTCATACAGTCATTTAAACAGGTGAGGTGATCATTATATTTCTACCCTGTTTAAACAAGGTTTCCATTCGTTTAAGAAATAGAACATGGCAGGATGCATGTTAGGAAGAGATAAGACATGCCTCTGAGCCACCATCCGAGGGGGTGAAGGCAGAGACCCATGATGTGAGAGGAAAGACAGTGATGTAAAATGTGTTTTATCTCAAAGAAGCATATGCCTGAGGTCCTTTCACTGAAAGCATTAAAGTCCACGAAAAAAAAAAAAAAACTACACAGTCCTTTCCTTATTTTCCTCATCAACATGAAATGATTTATCTTACTTGCCTTATGTTTTATACCATAAATAGAAAATGGGAATAAAATAACTGTGCAAACAGTTCCAAATAACTATTTCAAATAAGTTAGTAAAATGTTATCTATTGAATTGCTTTGATGCCATTAATATTAAAATGAGTAACATCACACAGCTCATTCGATTCAGTTATCCTTGAAGTAAAATCCACTGACATAAGGATTTTGTATTTTTCCTCTGCGAGAAAGAAGCATGAATTGAAAAAAATAGAAGGACATAAACAAAACTGACCACATTAAGAAAACAGGTGGCCCCAGAATCAATGAGAACTCTCAGACTCACACTCCTGGTGCCACTCATGCCCCTTATGCCTCTTCAGAAGCTCCAGCTCCACCAGCTCTTTAGCTGTTTTGCTTTTTGTTGTTTTTTTTTTTGCCAAAAGACACTACTAGTCTGACTTGGTGTGAAAACCTACCCCAAGGGCCACTATCGTAGCATAACGGCAAACAGGGAGAAAGCCCTTGCTCCCATATCCTCGATTGTGTCATTCTCTTAGAATGTGCTGCCTCCTAGGAAGCTCTCAGATTCGATATGTAAGTGAACTACCAAGCAGTACTCTGCCATCACTCTATCGTGTTTGTCACACCTCTTCAAATCTGAGAGCAGGTTAGCTCAAGCTCATCCTCCCCACAGAGAATCAAACCACAGGCTCTATTTCGGTAAGTCATCGCCCTTCTTCTTGGCCACCCATGCCTGGGAAGATTTGTTAGCTCTTCTTACTCATCAGCCTTCTACAGCCAGACGGCTTTGGCTGCCTCTCAGTTATTCCTTCTGTCCAACTGGAGTTTGGTCACCCCCCTCATCATGATGTACAGCAGATGGCTTGACCTGTCTCCATTCCTGCCCAGCAGAGTTGTGCTACAAGCATTGCTTTAATGCCTGTCAGCTAGCAGTACTCCAAGCTATCACTAGGAAACTCCTATCATGCGATTTAATAAGAATGTGTCCTAAGCAGCTGTCTTGTGTATAGTTCATTTTCTGTTGCTTATAACAGAATGCTTGAAACTGGGTAATTTATAAAGAAAACAAATGTATTTCTTACGGTTGTGCGGTTGTGGAAGCTGAGAAGTCCAAGGTCAAAGGGCTGTATCTGGTGAGGGCCTTCTTGCTGGCGGGGACTCTCTGCAGAGTCCTGAGGTGGTACAGGGCATCACATGGCAAGAAGGCTGAGCACGTTAGCTTGGGTCTCTCTTCTTCTATTGTAAAGCCACCAGTCCCATGCCCATGATAACCCATCAATCTATTAACCCATTAATCCATAAATTAATAGCAGAGCCCTTGTGACCCAATCATCTCTTAAAGGCCCCACCTCTCAATATTGTGGCATTGGGGATTAAATTTCAACATGAGTTTCAGAGAGGATATTCAAACCATAGCACTAGTGCTGCAACAACTGCCTGGAAAACTCAGAATAATGTCTCTGGAACATAACAGCCTGTCATCTTCCTCTTCACTTGACTTTGGTTTGGGATGCAACTTGGCATACCCTCTCCACTGATATCCCTTAGAACACACTGCGTTCTTTTATGTGGTTTCCTACCCTAATGTCAATGTCATACTATGTTTTTCATATGAATTTAATTTAAGACAATACCAATTCATATTTATTCTTTCAAATATGCTTTTAATATTACATGTCAACTTAGAGCAAGAAAACCTACCACAAAACTAAGATAATCATCTTAGGAAAAGGAAAAATAATATTAAAAGACATCGTTTCATTCTACCAACACATACTTGTGTTTCTCAGCATTGGGTGTGTATTAGAATCCCCTATGCGGCTTTAAAAATTTATAGATGACTTGATCCAGATTGCCCATATTCCCTCCCAAAAGATCAAGTTGCCCTTGGAGATTTTTCCATCTTTCTAATGTAACAATAGTGAAGTTAATTTTGAGGCACTTACAGGAATGTGGATAATTAATAAATATCTCCATGATCACCACTGAGTAATTGCAAAGGTTATAATTTTAAAGAAATATTACAGTAGGCGTGAAATAGGTCCATATTTCAACCAGAGTATGCCCTTTCCACTGGGGTCCAGTATAAGAATTCAAGCTGGTAAATCGATAAATGGGATAAACGTTCATGTAAATGATAAGTGTGTTGCTATTAGGATCTGCTCTTCACTTAAACCTTTCTGTAATAGCTGGATTAAACCATTTTCTTTTTTAATAAGAGTGCTGCTCCCTTATAGGTCCTTGAGTTATGCTGGACCCTCTCAGGTTGCAAGAACCAGAGATATACTCAGGCCATCTCAAATGATGAACATATAGTGTAAGGTCATATGGGAAAGAAAAGAAACTCTGAAAACTATCTCTGAAACACATGCCAGAGATTGGAAGCAAAATGCTATTTATCATTTTTCAGGGTAGAACAGATTGTACCTAGAGAGCAATTCTCACATTCTCAGCAAACTGTATTGTGCTCTAGTCAGGAAAACAATAATTACTCCAGGTACTTCATGTAGAAGGAATTTAATATAGGAATTGGTTTCACAATGATGAAAAGGTAAGAAGACTAGCAAGGGATGGTGGCTCCCTTTAAAAACAGCAATGATCTGCTGTCACCCTGAGGGCTGGAAAGACAGAGAAAAGGTCATGTTACTACAATCCACAAAGCATGGTCACCTGGGGAGAAATGGAACCACAGTGGTCCTGCCTGGTGTGAGGTGGTACTATCAGATGAGATGCTTTCAGGCAGAAGTTGGACTCATGAGAGTAATACAGCCTCTGCCAAAGACATCAACTAAGACAGGAAAAGAGAAAACAATACCCTGGCTTTTCCCTCCTTCCTGAAGTCAAATCTCCTACCAGTGCCTTCCCTTGACTTAACATAACCAGAAGTTTGTGAGACAGATCAATGTTGGGGGTAATGTAGAAAATGGCTCTGAAGGCAAAGAGGCAAATTTCAGCACAGAGAGCATCTGTGGCTTCCAGCTCTGTCATTCTATCATTCCCTATGATCCAGTATCTCTCTCTGTCTCTGATTTGCCTGACTTAGATTTCTTACTTCTACCTCTCTGTATGTTATGAACTGAAACCCACAAAAAGAAAGGGAATGCTTGGGTTGATTAGCCCGACTCAATCTAAAGCAGTGCTATTAAGGAGAATTCTCTGGCAGTGCAGTCTCTATACAGCTCTCTGATTGCACCACTGATCCAATCAGCTGTGAATTTCTTGACAAAGTCACTTGGTGTAAAGCAAGACAACTACTACAAAAGGAAACATCTGCAGCTAATTTTCTCAGGAAGGGGACACAATATATCTAGAAAGCACTTTGAGGATTTTGAGAAATGGTCAGTGTTATGAGCTGAATTGTTTCCCCCTCCCAAATTTATATATCATAGTCCTAACCCCCAGTACCTCGGAATGTGACTGTATTTAAAGAAGGGGTCTTTAAAGAGGTAGTTAAGTTAAAATGAGGTCATTTGGGTGGCCCTTAATCCCATATAACCAGCATCCTTATAAGAAGAGGAGATTAGGACACACAGGGAAGACCATGTGAGGACACAGGGAGAAGGCAGCAGTGTACAAGCCAAGGAGAGAGGCCTCGGGAGACACCGACCCTACTGATAACTTGACCTTGGACTCCTGGTCTCCAGAATTGTGATAAAATAAGTTTCTGTTGTTTAAGCCACTCAGTTTGTGGTACTTTGTTAGAGCAGTTCTAGCAAACTAACATAGTCAGTACATTAGGTTGAACTGTGTGTATAGGTCAGCTATTAATATATTCTGAGGTTTGGTGTGTATGCTATCATCAATAGTGATGATTACTTCATCACCAGGTCTCTGTGTTAGTTGTATTAGCTGGCTAGGGCTGCCATAATGAAATACCACAGACTAAGTGACTTAAACAACAGAAATTCATTTCCTCACAGTTCTGCGGGCTGGAAGTCCAAGATCAAGGTGGTTGGTAGGCTCGGTTTTTCCTGAGGTCTCTCTCAGTTTGCAGACAACTGCCTCCTCACTGCACTGTGTCTCCACATAATCCTGTTCTTTGTGCAAGCTCATCCTTGATGTCTCTTCCTCTTCTTATAAGGACACCAGTTATATTGGATTAGGGCCCACTGATATGACCTCATGTAATCTTAATTACCGTTTTAAAGGCCCTGTCTCCAAATACCATCACATTGGGCATTAGGGCTTCAACACATGAACTTTGAGGGCATACAATTCAATCCATAACAGTCTTCAAACATTTAGTCTTTTCTACTTTCAGTTATAGCAATTGAAAGTGTTTCCCCTCTGGGAAGCAAATGTTGACTATGTAGTCTGGAGACCTAGCTGAGACACCCCTTCTGAGTGCCATTAAGCTGATCACATACACTGGTGATTAATCTTTACTTCTCTAAAATGGGACTCCAAACGTTCATCTCACCAGGTCATTATGGAAATTTAATTAGACTGTTGCCGAGGGTAGTTTATGAACAGTAAAGTGTTGTCATCAATATCCTCATTATTATCAGTCCCTCCCAATTTTACCTTTGTCAGAACCACTTCTATCTGGAAAGTCACCTTCCATCCAATTGACAAGTCCAGCCTATTCTTTCCCCCATTGACACATTGCCTGATTTATATTTTCTACTGTGCCTGGGTTTTGCTGGCTCTTGCTTCCTACATTATTTCCAAGATCATGACCATTTAGAGTTTTTTCATCTGTAAAAATAGGGATAATAATTTTACCCGCATCATAGAAGTACCGTGAAGATTAAATGATTCAATAGCTGTGAAACACTCAACACAGTGCCATCATAGATTAAGCACTGCATAATAGTTGGCTATCATTGACATTGCCATCATTACTATTAGAATTGCAGGCAATTATTTTTCATATAGGAGATGCTATTGTTGCCCTGTCCAATTCCTCATGACCAGGCTCATGCACCCACTGTCCAGCTGCTGCAGGTGTTGGCTGCCAAAGTTTCCCATCTGCAAACTTCTCCAGAGGATCACCCCTGGCTGGTAGGAGGTGACTCCACTAAGATGTCTGGGATGCTATGCCCCAACCCCTTGAGGCAACCCATAGCCAATGACTGATTCACCAACAGTCCCCTCTGCTCTGTGTAGGACAAACTCTGCCATAGGATTCACACTCCAGGATTCTGCAATGGGAAAAATCTGAGGCTAGATGTTTTGTGAAACCACATCTTTGCCTAGCTTGTTCCCCTGCCCTACCCTGTTTCCTTTACTCCCTTGTAGGATTCTCCTAAGAACACTCACTCAAGAAATCATTTGCACAAGAATTTGCACATCAGGTTTGGAACCTAGGGAATCTGACATAGGGAACTCACCTAAGCAGATATTGGTTTTTAGACTAAGGCTATGTTTAAAATATTTTCTTGTCTCTACCATAATATCAGTCTTGCATTAGGTATTTAAAAAATGTTTTCTGGTTAATCAGTTGGAATAGCTACAATCAAAATATCTACAGGAGTAAAGACTAGTAATTTCAGTTTTAAAAACCCAGAGACCAAGAACGTAGATGCAAAACACAGAAACTATATAATGGAAAAATTCGTTCATCTGCCTTAACGGCTGATGTAAGTCACAGCTAGTTGAGAGCAGTGATTGGTATTAAACGTGAGTACTGCCAAAATGACAGGATCAAGTGTGTCATTTGGAAACTGCACATACACCCAGAGAGAATGAGAAGAATATTGTCATTGAACACTGTCATATGCTTTGTGGATGGATTGTGTCATCCCAGTGACAGCATATCCTGCAGAAAGGGTCTCTGAGGAAGTCAGAGGACAGGTCTTTATCTCTTCAGTTCTCCTGAGATTACAGGAGCAAGTTTCAATTAGAGGCAATAAAAGAATGAGGACATCTGACAATACGACGAGCAACCAGAAGTTTCTACCTTATTTCACATCATTATGTTTTAGATCATAATAAAAGAAAAATGAAATTTTATCCAAAGATATAGAAAACCACAGGCATCTACAGTAGAATCAGCCTTTCCCTTCCTCCTGCAGCTTTTTCATTACAATCACATACAGTAACATATGAGAGTACCTTGTAAGCAGCAATGCACTATATAATTGTGCAGTACTTAATGATTGTTATTAATGTTGTTAATACAAAATACATTCCCACAGGTACACATTAGTTATTTCAGGTATATTAGTCAAGATTCATTTAGTGGGAAGTGGTAAAATCCTAACCTTAGCCTCAGCAACAAAGACTCCATCACTGGGTAGGTGGAACTCTGACAACATCTGGCAGAAGGTAGAGTCCAGCTGTTAAAACTCACAGCAGTGGTGAATTGGGACGGCAGAAGGAATTCACTAGCTGGTATGAGGCACCAGGCATTTGAGAGTTGCTGAGATTTCATAGCCAAGAGGACAACGTTATCCAGGTGATACAGATATTCTAAAAATCCTGGTTCTCAAACTCTGGCATGCATCAAAATCCTCTGCACGTTTGGTAAAACACAGATTTCTAGGCCCCAATCTAATGTTTCTGTTTAAGAAAGTCTAAAGTAGTGCCAAAGAATTTACATTTTTAACAAGTTGTAAGGTGATGCTGATGCAGCTGGTGCTGGGACCTCCCTTTGAAAATCACTTTCTAGAAAAAAGAGAATGAAAAGTTGGAGGTGATTGACAACCAATGAAAATCAAGTGTGAAAGCCAGAGGGCTTCTGTGGTGGCTCACAAAGAGACTCGAGTTCCTGCAACAGGAGGAGAGAATAAGCTGGACCTGACCCTGACTTAGGAGTGGCCAAACTCCTGAGAAGGGAAGACGCTCAAGGAAGGCAGACGTTAGAGAAAGAGCAGGGCCCGATTGGCACAATGGGGACTTTCCATTTGGAATGGTGTAATCTGGACAAAGGCATCTCAAAATTTTGAACCCGAGAGCATCCTGCACCTTTGGAGCCTGCAGAAGTGTCCCACACTTCTCTATCGAGAGCCAGAATCCCTCCCTTGATTGAAAATAAAGCAGAGGCCTCTGCCCAGCAAGTTAACACATGCCCCCCACAAATGTAGCAACTGTGGGTGTTGATCCCTAAAAATACCCAGTGTGCCAAATACCATCTCAGCATCTGCTTCTGGAAAGCCCAGCCTGTGACAGCAGGCCTCTAGCTGGCGATGACTGGAGCCACAAGCTCTACAGCATTAAGTCTCCTCCTCTCTAAATCTATCCTCTGCCTTTCAGCTGAACTCTCTCCCATCAACGATGCCCTGTCTCAACCCTGAGTGTGGATAGAGCAGTCAGACTCGTACAATAGCAACTCTATGGCAAGAGAGTCTAGAAGGCATCTCTTCTGATGCAATCTGGGAAAAAAACAAATCCAGGGAAAGGCCCTTACTGGTCTGGCTTGAGTTATGTGCTCACACCTTGGACTAATCACCATGCCAGAGCCATGAAGAACATGGTAACAGCGTCTTGGGTCAAGCCCTCCCTCCTACGGCCAGGGAGCCAAGGACTATTATGCAAAGAAGGGGGAGAAGGTGTGAGATGGACCTAGCAATGATGCGAGCAGCTTTGAATGTGACCGATACTAATTCAGGCCAGAATCCTTCCACATGTCCTCAATTATTTTGATAGCTTAAAAAAGAAAGAGGGGGAAAAAAAGAAAAAAAAATGACTACCTCTCCCACCACAAATGTCCAAATATGACAGGGTATGAAAATAAGAGTCAGCATTTAATCTTGGTTGCAATAGACGGAAACCTAAACTCAAACTAGCTTAAGCAAAAACTGGAATGTATTGGAAGGCTCACGTAGCTGCAGGCAGCAGAGTGGTTCAGCTGGCCACAGTCTCAAATACCACCAAGCCCATCTCGCTCCTCATCTCTTGCCACTGTGTGGCATCATGTTCTCAGACCAGCTTTCTTCACATAACAGGGAACAAAAGAACGTGAAGCCACCTGCTTCCTGTTTGCCAGCTTCATTACAAGTGAGGAAATGACATTTTTTTTTTCCTTTCTCCAGTTTGAACAATTATAGGAAAAATTTCGATGGCTCTGTTTGGTCACCTGCCTAACTCTGGGACCAATCATACATGATCAGAAGAAAAGTCTCCTAGGGCTGGAGCAGCTTGATTTCATACTCATAATGAAAGGGGAGATGAATTATTTAAGAACCTGGAAGAACCAAGAGAATTACATGGTTGAGGAGTCAGAAGGAGCATTTTCCAAAAGAAGGGATTGCATGGCCTAGTAAAACTGGAAGAATACCAGACAGAGGAACACCAGCCCCAATTCAGAGAATTGAACACCAGGGTTTGCTTTCTACCAGAAGTAGGGAAAGTCACATTCATACGCCTGCAAAGTTTATAACAGAACACACAAAAAAGGAAGACATAAATTTTCACTCAATTTCATTCATCTCTGTAAAGATACAAAAAAAAAAAAACACACAGATTGTAGGATGTAAATGCCTGAAAGGACCCTTCGAAACCACTAAATTCAATCTCATTTTTTAGACGAGACAGCTAATGCATACAGAATAGTGACTCATTTGAAGCCACTACTTGGTGGCAGGTACCATAATTACCAGTCTGCCTATTGTAAAACCCTATCCAAACTTGGTTAGTACAAATACATCCAACATTCTGGGAAATTATTGACCATAATCCCTGATTTTCCGGGGTGTTGCAGTTTAGAATCATTTTCTCTGCTCATGCAAATTTTTCAAAGGATAGCCAATACATAAAGTTTAAAAGACCGTTGGAGAGTAAGGGCCAACATAAATTTTTCCAAATTTATATTCAGGAGTCCAGGTTTTAAACCTAATGTACTATGTATACACTGCCTTAATGGCTTAAGTAATAATTACTTAAATTGTAATCTGTCTCAAAACTACCGACGCTTGTATCTTAGACTCTTCATCTGCATTCCCTCAGAGCTCTGGGAAAAGTTTGACAAAAAGAGAAGGAAGAGTAAGGATCATATCTGTGTTCAGACAGAGAAGTCTGAACTTCTAGAAAAGATGTTTAGCATAGAAAGTGATGCCAGAAAAAGTTAATCTGATGCTCGTCTCTGAAGGAAAAAGTGAAATAAATTCACCTAAGTTCAGTTTTAATGCTTTGGGAATTATTAATTATGAGTATAATCGTCTCTTCGTCTTCAGAGTATTTAAATGCCTTAAAAACTCAAATAGAATGACTAAAACATTTTAGGGACTCACTTTACAGCTTGTATGGCCAGCTGTCTTTAATTTATAGAATGAAAAGAAAAAAAAAAAAACTTAGCAGGACTTTGTGTGCTATACAATTGAGTTTTTCCATACTTTGAATATCTCATCTGGGGTGGCAACATATTTGGATGTAGTCAGTACATACATATTAGTTAAAGCCATTGAATCAAAGGAAATAGCCCAGGGAGTCGAGGCAGATCAAAAAAGATAAAAATCATGAAAATCGAGCCCTGTGTTATGCTACCATGACCAGAGGTCTAGAAGATGAGAAGCAAAAGAAACTAAGAAGGAAATGACATTGATGTAGAAGGAACCAAGAGTGAGTGACATCTTAAAATCCAAGTGAAGAAAGTATTTCAATTTGCTTGAAGTGTTCAACTATGTCAAATGGTGGAGTAAGACGAAAATGGAGAATTGATTTTGGATTTGGCTATATGGGGTTGGAAATCTCAACAAGAACTAATTCATGGAAGTGACATGTATGAAACTTTAATTGCAGAGGTTCAGGAGAAGATGGGAGGAGAGGACATGCAGACCACCCACCCATTGTATGAATTTAACTAAAAGACAAGGAGAGAAATGCGAAGATAGCAGTAGAGATGTGTGTGGTACATGAGGTTTTCCTGTCTTTCCTTCTAAGATAGGAGATGGCAGAGCTCGTCTTTATGCTAATGAGATGGTCCAGTAAAGATGGAGAAATTTCTTTACACTGTTTTTCACTGAGGGAAAATATACTTATAAAATTTACCATCTTTGCTATTTTTAATGTACAGTTGAGTGGTAATAAATACATTTATATTCTTTTTTTCCTTCATCACTTCCTCCCCCCAAGGAAATTTATAACGCAATGGAAAGAAGTGACAATTGCAGGATGAATAACCTTGAATAGGCATAAAGAACAAGATGCAGTGCACAAATGATGGGATTGTCCCTAGATAAGAGCTAGGACAGTTCATCTGAAGTAGCAGGCAGGACAGTAGAATGGATAGGCAGAGATTCCAGTAGGGGTAGATTTGGTAGTAAAAATGTGTGCAAGTGCTTTACAGATTGCTCATATTTTCTCAATAAAATAAAAAGCAGAGTCATCAGCTAAGAATGAAATAGGGGAGAAAGTGATGGGAAATTGAGGAGAGAGGAAATAGTATGAAATGCTCATCCAAGACCATGTGGGAGTGAGAGGGCTTGAGGGAATATAATAAGAATAATTCAATAATCACTAGGATCCAGCCAGAGAGTTTCTTGTTTCTCTCCAGCTATATCCACTTGCCTGTTCACAAATATGAGTGTATTTCAAGAACATTGGATTGAACATAAGTTAGAGTTCTGCCAAGAAGGGAGAGGGGGCAAAGAAGTTGACATTGTGTGCACAGGAGTGGTTAAAATGATAAACTGTGGAATCTAGGCTGGGTAAGGAAAGAAATGAGAAGCTGTGTTTTGAGAAAGAGAAAAACTAGAGAGTACAGAACAGTTGACATTGAGATACCAGCAGTAGTAAACTGGAAATACAGGGGATGGTATTTGGAGAGTAGGTTACTTAAGATTTAGTTTATACAAGGGGTACAGTTATTGGCAACAACTGATAGATAACAAAGGGAATGCATGCATGGCTGAAGTAAGATGAAAGACAAGATATTGGAGGAGAAGTCAAGAGATTGAGAGACCATGATATTAACAGGATCAACTACATATACGTAGAAATTAGGAGAAGTGATGCTACATCGCAGTGACAACCTCAATATTTCAGTGGTAACAAGCAAACCCCCACATTTATAATGCATGCCAAGTTGTAGCTCAGTGACTCTCCAAGGCTGCTGTCTCCGTTGAGTGACTTAGGGAATCAGTTTTGAGCTCTGTATCTCAACATATGGCATCTACAGTCATTGTCCAAAGAAAAGCAAGAGAATGGAGATGGCGCATTGGCTCTTAAATGCTTCAGCTCAGAAATGATACTCATTATTTCCACTCACCATTTCATCAGTTAAAACCAGTCCTAAAGCCCCACTACCTGTACCAAGTATATGGTAACACACGGAATATTTAGTAAGCATGTCTGGCTGACACAGTGTTGGAATTTCCTCACAAAGAATTATCAAGGAGGTAACATTTGAGGGAGAGATGGTGAACCTGGTACTCCATTCTTCAAAGAATGAAGGGGATTCACCCAGAAAGCTATCAGTATGACTGTAACAAAAGAATTCGTAGGTAGCAGGGAGGGTGGCATGAACAGCCACACCACTGAGGGCTCATCTGTTGGAAATTACCTTCTTGTTATACTGAAAACTGAACTCTGTCTAAAGTCTGTGCACATGACATCAAATATCTGGATATAGAATGAAATATTCAATCATCTAGATCTTTCCTAAGGCAGTAAATTTTAAGCTCCTCAGAAATGGGCTGTTGAAGAATCTGATTAATACAGAGTTAACCATATTTCCTATGTGGATTACCAGGTTTTAAAGAATGAAAATATGGGAATAATAAAATTTTACTGAACATAATTTATTCTTTCCTTGATGATTTAGAAGGCACCTTTAGCTCCTATAGTGACTTAGGGACATGCCTATGAACATCAATTACAATCAAACTGCGGATATGCAAGGCAATAACTCATAAGGGCTCTCCTGCTCACTGGGAGCTCAAGCAGGGCAGCAGGAAGAGTAATGACAACAGGGAATGGAAGGGTCTAGAGCTAGGGAAACTAACCAGGTGGCAGAACTTGCTCCCAAGGGTAAAACCAGCTGTTGAAATAACAAAGTTCAAGAAAATGAGGGACCTTGGGTTTCAATCAGAGCTGATACTTACATTCAGGAGGTACAGGTGCTGGGCACACAAGACCAGAAATCTCTGCACTTACCATGCAGGGGGATCATATGTCTCCAATCTAATAGTTTAATTAGTTAGAAGCAGATGTGGAGTACCCAACTATTGGAATTTCTTTCTAAGTCATGGTTTATTAACCTGGGCCTGGAGCTTCCAAAGGACCAAACAAGCTGCTAATCATTGTGAAGCTCAGGACAAGGGTCTGGTTCCAGCAGGAAATTGAAAGGAAAACCAGGAAACCAGAGAGTTAAGCACAAGCAGAGAAGTGGGAAGAAGGGCCTCAACGAGCATATCAGATCTCAGGCTAAGTGAGTATGCTGATTCCAGGACACAGTCACCTGAGGATGACATGGGGCTCCTACTATAGTTTGAAGGAAAAGGAGGCAGAGAAGGAGGAGGACGAGAATAATAAGAAGGAGAAAAATGTCTTGGTTGGCCTTAGATAGGACTTAGCCAAGAGATCATCTTGGGAGGGAGGGGAAGGTTAGAGAATGCAGAGACTAACATGCTGAAATAAAAGGTAAAGAAAATTATGATTTACTGTATCAGAATGCCAAATAGAAGTGCTCAGGATTACATACCCAACCCCATTTGTTTCCCAAGGTCTGCACTTAGGCTCCCATATTTGGAAGCTGGGACAATACTCAAGCTAGGATAACAGAAGGATTGTTTTTGCAATGCAACTCAATTCACAGAAGAATCAAAACCATTTTTTTTTTTGTTTAATAAAGGATTTATTTAAATTCTTATTTATTGTCTTAAAGATGTTTTGCCTTTCTTAATCCCATTCTCAAACCCCCGTGAATCTAAATGTCCTGCTATCTCCACAGCAGAAAACCAGATGGAACTGAACCTGAACCAAAGGACTGAAGACAAAAGGAAGTAGGTCCCTGCATGGGGTGTGGTGGAAGGCAGGAGGAAGATCTAAGAGATTTAACACACTGAGAAGTCCTTGGGGAAACTGTGAGGAGAGGACATTTTTGGTGGGGAAAGAAGGAGAGAGGAAAAGGAAGAGGGAGGAAAAGGAGGAGGAGGAGACCACCTGGGGATGACTTCCAGACAGACCAGTAGGAGAGGACTGGGTAGAAAGCCCCAGGAATCAGTTACAAAGCCCACCCACTGGGGAGTGAGCTGCATGCCCTGACTAAAGTAGAAAAGTACTCCCAGATGTCCACCCAAGGCAGAACAATGATCAAGAAAGAAAGCCTGGCAATGAAGAGGAAATAAGACATTTTTAAAGATACACATCAGAGTTGGGTAAATTGCTAAAGTCAAAATGAATTTTATCCAAGGGCCCCTTTTTACATTAAAAAAAAGACCTATTTAGAATCCTTTCTTAAATGTATTTTTGTTTATTAAAGTAAAAAAATTGACATATAATTTGCCTTAAACTTTTAAGTTTAATTTGCAAATCTTCTTATCTATTTATAAACCTAGTAAATATTATAGAAAATAGAACAGCTTTTGCAGGAAACTTGGATCAGTGTTTGATGAACTCAAGTTACACAAAGTAAATTTTCCTTAAAACAATCAGTCTCATTGAAAAACTGAGTTAGTTAAATCCCCTTAAAAATTTTAAACTGCATTTATAAATTAAAATACCCTACTTCATATGCCTGATTGGGTAAATTTATGATCAAGCAAACTCTTCCCCATTTCTGAACAAATTTTTAAAGTTTAAATAAACTTACAAATATAGCAAATCTCAAATTCTCCCAAGCATTCCAATACTGATTACAAATTTACTGGTATGAATTTCAATGAGAACAAAAAATTACAAGAATCAATTGCATATTTAAAATTGCACTCGAAAGGCTGATTTCCCAGATTCTGTTTAGAGCCTTCTTATTCAAGAAGCAAGAGGACCGGCAATGTGGGTGACACCTGGAACTTATTAGCAATGTGGACTCTCAGTCCGCATCCAGAACTACCGAATAGGAATCTAGAGCACTAGTCTAAGCGAGGGCAACGAGTTTCCTTCAGTTTTTGAGCTGGTGTAGGTGGCAGGGTCATAGAGTCCATCCATTCATTCATTTTCCTTCCCTTCCTTCTTGGGTCCTTGGGTGCATACAGCAACCCAGAGTGCAAATGATATCATTAATCTCCTATTGAAATTTTCTAACTAGATGGAGCAGTAGTATCATAGTTTAAAAGAATCAAGGGCTCAAATTGGTACTAACTGATCAACACTAGGGTGATCACATGGCAGAAATACTCTCTAGGGATTAGGGGGATGGGGGGCAAATCTACAACTAAAGGACATGGGGAGCACTAAAGGGAGGGAAGGGCATGCCTTTAACCCGCACTTGGGTGAGGCAAATACATAAAGTGTGACTATAATGTTTGTACCCTCACAATACCCTATAATAGTAATAAAAAAAATAAAAAATAAAATAGAAATAAAAAAAAAAAAAGAACCAAGGGATGTTGGTGAAAGAAAGGCCTGATCAATTCCAAGAATCATACTTGGCATAAAAGAAAGGGAATTAATAAGAAAATGAAGCCCTCATTGGATGGAAGTTCCTGCTTGTATCAGCTGCATGGCATGTAAACTCTTGGCAGGAGTTTCACCATAAGCCAGATACCAAAATCTTCTAGGAAGTGGGGCGGGTACTGTTGCAAGTTGGTATAGCCATGTTTCTTGTACTGAAAATGAAGGAGAATTGAGAATAAAAGAATAAAAAGATAAATAGAATCTCACGTTGTGAATGTAATATAAATAAATACTTGGCTGAAAAGCGCAAAGACTACCTCACGCTGAGCCTCATTGGATCAGTGTGTGTGGTGCTCACCTGGAAAGAGGAACAAGATCAGGCAGGTAGGTGTAGGACACTCCCATAAGGGGTGTTACCATATGGGGTTGAGGGCCAGTCTGCTGACAGAATAGTGACATTGGAAAACAAAGTCATGCCACTGTCCTTCCATCAATAATGGTAATGTGGAAACAAGGTCCTCCAAAAGCAGGGGACACTGGGAAGGTGAGGCTCCTGCTGTGGCTTGAGAAGGAAGAGAAAAGTGAGAGAATCAGGCACAGACCATGTTGGAGGCTTCAGAGTATCTAGGGGAAGTAAAGAATTTGGGAAATGGGGTCTGAATAAACAGAACGATGATCCCTGGGGCCGTGCAAGGCTACCTCCGAGGAGGCATCCTTGTGCTCAGGATGGCTCTATGGCGACAGCAGCCATACAATGAAGAAAGCTGCTACTAGGGAGCAGGGATGCTACATCTGGGCACTAGAAAGCCTGATGTTTCCTAGTCCCCTACAGTAGCATGGGATAAATCCAATGGTCAGAGGGGCCTGTGTTCTTCTAGAGAGAAAGTGTCCAAAGATTTGATGGGGAAGTCGAATGCCTAGAGTCAACAGCTGTCAGTCAACTTTTTGCAACAGCTGGCACTGTTTAGGTCAGACAAGGGTTACAAATGCAAAAATTAAAAAAATTAGTATTTAGTTGTATGGACAAATTCCAAGAAACTAAATACTGACACACTAAACCAAAGCAAACCAAAATTTTCTGTTCATTTTCTGTTCTGTTCATATTGTGCTGCAGAAATGCATGCTGTACCCAGCCATTTAAATTTGGGCCCAGAAAGAATTCCTTACAAATAATATCCATATTTCCCTGGCACTCCTCACCTCTTGGAGGCATAACTTCATGTTTACCGTAATGTCATTCAAGCTCCTCTGATTTTATAGCCAACTACAACTCCCAGAAGTCTCATGGCTCAAACTTCCCCCGGAGGTTTTTGTTATGTAATTGCCGGATTAAAATAATTTTGCATGGGAATTAACTCAAATGAAACACGTTCTTATTCAAGGTCCAGGGTGAAATTAAAGAGTAGGTGTCTCTACACAATGCCTGTTAGCCAAGCCACTATCCTTTCTAATGTCTGTTTTTCCCTATGGGCTAGACTGGACATGTTTATTAGAACCTGTTTGAAACCAAGGTTATGTCTGTAATAGACAAATTTTTTTTCATTTCAACATTGTATGTGCTTTTGAAAATCACTGCAAGGACAAACAAAATTTTGAGAATATAGAAGGGAGTTTCTTTTAATTTGACAACAGGGTATCTAGAATACCAGTGAAGACTTTAATCATTTTTCTACATAATGTTAAATATGTGAATAGTTTAAAGCAATCATATCAGTTGACTTAAATTTCAAATATCATTGTTACTGAATATAAAGTAGTTTTTAGGTGTACAAAGGAGGCAACCCCTGGCTAAAAGGAGGCAATCTCTAATAATTTGTATCAGTTTGGATTACCTTTATAGTCTGTTGCCAATAAACAGTGGCATTAGATTTTCTCATGAGGATTAATTAGTGGTTAACAACCAGCAATGGAGGTTGGGGGAAGAGAGGAGGCAGGTGAGAGAGAGAACAAATTCAATTCTTTCTTAAGCTAAAAAATATTTTCTCTATATATTTTCAGGCTACAAAATTAAAAAATAATTATTTTATCATTACAATTACAGTACAGTGGGCTGAGACATATATAACAGATTTTTCTTTGACTTAAAAATTTTCTACCAGCAGAGATTGTTTTATCCTCAGGCCACTTGTGTGCTATACCACTGGACCTCTAACTTAAGCAGTTGCTCTGCTCAAAGGAGAATTATTGCTTCCTGTTAATTTATGGTTTAGAGAATGTTTTGGAGATAAAGCTGAAAAATTAATTTCGGACTGGTCCCAGAGGGGTTGCTTCTAATCGTTCTGTTAATTCACTTTGGGAGGAACACTATTAAAGTTGATAAAAATGGCAAAGACCCACTAGCCCATCTCTAATCTAGATTTTGTTTGAAACAGACCTCATCCTTCTAATTAGAGTTGTTAGAACCCACTTTAATTTTATTAATAATAATTAACATTTCTATAGTACTTCAGTTTACAAAGCACTTTTTCATTATCCATTACATTTTGAAATTGTCACAATAATCTCATGAAGTGGCGTATTCATTTCCTAGTGCTGTGACAACAAATTACAGCAAATTTAATGGCCTGCAACAACACAATTGATTTTATTACATTTTCAGAAGTCAGAAGTCCAAAACAGGCTTCACTGGACTAAAATTGAGGTGTTGGTAGGTCTGCCTTCCTTCTAGAGGATCGAGGGGAGAATTTGTTTCCTTGCCTTTTCCAGCTTTTGGAAGGCACCTGCATTCCTTAGCTCGTGGTCCCTTCCATCTTCTAAGCCAGGAAGCAACACACAGTCAAGTGTATGTCAGGCTGCATCACTGACTCAGCTCCTGTTCTCACATCCCCTGCCTTCCTCTTTCTCTCACGAGAATGGGCCCATGATATTACAGTGCCCATTCTCCCAGGTAATCCAGGATAAACTCCCTATTTCAAGATTCTTAATGTAACCACATCTGAAAAGTTCGTTTTACCATGTGAGCTAACATATTCACAGGTTCCAGGGATTAAGACATAGACGTCTTTGGGACCATGATTCTGCTTATCACAAGCAGCAATATCTTAAATTGTTTTTATCATTAGAGATGGTGATAGGAAGAGTAGATTATTTTACAGATGAGGAAAACAGGATCAAAGAAGATCTAGTTACTTAATTATTAATATAATCACTCTGTAATATCAGACAAAACTATAATTTAAAATTGGTGTTCAGATGCTAATCTACTGCTTGTTCAACTCCATCATGACACGTTAGTATGAAAGAAAAGGTCCTAGAAGGCATTTTTATTGAACTTAGAATGACATGTTCAGCAATTCTTCTAGACTATTTTTGAAAATTTTGCTTCAGGGCTTATTGTTAATAACATCCAATACTTTCGATTAGGTAGTTAACATAAGGAGAGTAATATCTAATGGTGGCACCTTTGACAGGTACATATTCACAGACTCCCTTAACAAATGAAAAAAAGTTTTGAGTTCCAATAGCATAAAACTGCTTAAATTTTAGTATTTTCACATATTATAACCACATACATCAGCAAGGAAGGCAAATAAAATTGTCCATAGCCCACACCTAATACATACAAGGATTCAGAGAATTGCCCTTGTGGGACTTGGAAGGCGAAGGAAAACATCAGAAAAATGCTGCAACACTATGGCTACTGCTATTGCCATCAGAATAGAGTTCCCTCTCTCTAACTCAGATTTCTCTTGTCTTCCACCAGCATCCACGAAACTGGCAAACTATCTTATCAGCTTATAAAATATCAGACTTTTCACAGTGTCTCATGGTTTTAAGGAACAAAAATAAAAAGTAAATTTTGGGGTAAATCTAAGTAAAAATTGAGCATAAGTATTAATAAGAACTACTTATAAGATGTATTTTAAAACAAGGGAGAGTTAACAATAGATTAAAATTACCCTCTCAAAAAATAGGCATAATTTGGGGATAAAGTTCCCTAAGAATCTTATGCAGATTCAAATTTATATTAAAATTAGACTTTGTTAGGCATGCATATTAAAGATTTAAGACATTCATTCACTAAGGGAAGATAGAAAATAAACCTTGATTTGCTCATAACAGGTTAAAATTTATGTCAGAAAAAATTAAAAACGTGATAAATACAAAACACAAAATAAGATGGCAAAAGAAAGATTGAACGTAGCAGTAATCACAATAAATATAAAAGATAAAACTTGCTTATTGATAAAGACATGGATTTTCACATTACCTTTAAGATAAATCCACTATTTTACTTTAAGGAATGACACATTAAAAAATTGAAAATAAGAGAATGGAAAAAGATTAGTAGGAAGTTCTAACCAAATAAAGTTTGCACAGTAATTTAATATCAGACATTTAAAATTGAATAATATATCAATAAATATATATCATTTAAATAAATTAATGTTTGCTTGAATTAAGGTGTCATAACACTAGGCATTGCCTTAAGGTTGTTGACAAATAAAATGTGAAATTGTTAATTCATCTAATGAGGTATAACCTTAATTCAGGTCTTTTAAGTGTGGCGATGTGTTAACATGTTTCCTTGTTATTAGAAAATGCTCAAAAATGCTAGCTTAAGTAAAAAAAAAAAATCACTATGGACATTTTCAAAAATCTGAGTTTCTTTCTGGGAAGATTATGAATAAACCTGCACACAAACGTGTACTCCCTCAAACCTTTTGTAAAATCAATCAATCAATCATTAAGTAGATTAAAATTAAAAAATACATTTTAAAAAGGCTGAAGAATGACTCCATTCAGTCAAACAGTTCTTTGTTCTACATATGCCAAATTGAATAATCTGCAGCCCCAGTACCACCCTTACTACTAAATTAACTGTTGCTAGGATTTACTTCTGTTTGTTTTGTCCTGAATCAGTGTTCTAGCTCAGAGGGAATGCTCCAAGTACATTAATCATTACATGAAGCGAATCACATTGTTGAATACCTGGAGGAGGCTTCAATTCCTCAACAAGATAGATCCATGTAAAAGGTCCTCCCCTCCAGCTGTTCTAAATGTGTGGTGCCCAGAATAGCAGCATCAGTATCACCTGGGAACTTTTTAGAAATCCAAATTCTTGGGCCACACCCCAGATCTTCTGAATCAGAAACTCTGGTAGCGGGGCTCAGCAAGGTGTGTTTTAACATGACTTCCAGGTGAATCTCATGCCTTAAGGACTCTTTGATTTCCAAACAAGTTCAAGACTGGCTCCCAAAATTCAACAACAAAATGTACAAAAAAGGTAAGATCAAATGGCAGGAAGCAGTAGTGGATTTTCTGAACTTCTTTTCCCTCGTACAAATCCCTGTAAGACTGAGATACACGTTGCACTAAAATCTTTAAAAGTGCTAGGAAATACAGATAATTACTTCCATTTTCCTAACATGGCTAGCTCATTTACAACAGGGTATTCTTTATCAGTATAAGCATGTTAGACTGTCTTCACCCTGACCTACTTGTTATACAGTACAAGACAAATACATGGGCTCTTTCAATGGCAAATTCTTCTAACATGTGATCTCTAGGAAGGGACCTACCTAATGGTAAGAGAAGAATTTAGTATTCATTCCCAAGTTTAGGATTTTTAAATAAAATCTTTTAATAGCTCCTATGAGTAAAAGAAAAGCTGAGTTGACATTTTAAAGAACAATTGAAGTCACTGTTATTTGCTGTGCATGTGTTATCTGGAGAAGATGCCAAGAAGTTGGTTTGCTTAGAGTTCACATCAGCTTTGGGATTTGACAAACACAAGTGTCAAACATAAACGTTCAGGTATTTGTCTTGAGTTAAACCCAAACAATGTTCTATGTGAGCACATAAATTTACCAAAGCAGGCCAGGGAAACCCATCACTCACCTTTAATCTTTTCTAAGTCTTTGGGATGACAGAGGAGGCTTCAGACCACAATTCCACGAAAGTATTAGGGACGGACACTGATTCCTCGTTGAAGACACCAGAATTGGTTCTTCAGCAGAATATCACAAATTCATTAATATAACAATTCAGACCAGAGAAAGAGGCAGGAACCAGATTTCCCGAAATAGCAAGTACTCGTATGTCCTGAGATACATCAGTTGAATAGAAGCTGTCAAAGCTTGCGAATCTAGCATAAACATTCATATATGTCTTATTGTAGCCACTTCTTGTTCCACACTTAAGAGTTTGGCCATCCAAGAGAAAGGTAACCAAGATGACGAAAATCTGCAATCCATGTTATTTAAGGAATTGTTGAAACAATAATTTATTTTTAGATTGGGAAAGATAAAATTTAGAAGATGGTTTCTACTATTTGAAGGAAGACCCATTGGATTATTTCCTGTACATTTAGCTCCATAAGATAAAACTAGAACTAACTGGAAAAAAAATTCTAGGTGAAACTAAATGATCAAATGGGTAATGATTAAATACCCCTTAAATATTTTTCTAGTAATTTGAGCCATCCTACATTAGAATAAACTACTTCTTGAGGTGGTAAGCTCCCATTCCTGCAATATCCAAACAGAGGACAGATGACGATGTTCATGGAATTTCTGTATTACAAGAAAAAGAAAAGCGGAGAAAGAAAATATATTGTAATGGATAACAGCAGGGATCTGTGACTTTGAGCATGTTGTGTAATTATTCTGCCCTTTTATAGTCTCATCTATAAATGGGAAAAGAAAAAGTTACATTTCAGAGCTATTGTTAGGTTTCAATGAGATAAGGTCAGGAAAAGGCTTCCCACTCTGCCTGGCACATAATAAGAACTTTATACATGTAAGGCATGCATATAACTAACACCATGGTAATAACATGTCTAATAATGAACATCATAACTCAACTGCTCTACAATAAAGTTACTTCTGGGACATACCTCTTCTTCTTTTAATTAAGATTATCTAGTTTTCCATTTAATCTGTTTGACAGGAAGAATGGACAAATGGGCATCTCAGTGCATTAGTAAGTTATTCCACAAATCCATCAAGCTTCTTGGATATAATTGGCCTTAGTGTCTTCGGTGGATTATATCACTGCCCTCTATTATTTGCTCCCCTCTTCACTATAAAAGGGTAACATATACCCACCCATTGCCACATGACTTGTAGTATCTCCATGAAAGTGGAGTACACTTCCTAATGCTCCATTCTATTGTAAGGCTTGGCTGTGTGACTTGCTATGACCAATAGCATGTGAGCTGACATGACATGAGCCACATACAAGCAGAAGCTTGAAGACACATTGGTTGTTCCTGGAAACCCCCTGCTCTCTTTCCCTTAACCACAAGAAATGTAGAAAGAATGTATGTTTTGCAGCTGAAATGTAGACAGAAAATATAGCCATGCATCACTTAACATCGGGAATATGTTCTGAGAAATGCATCGTTAAGCAATTTTGTTGTTCTGCAAATATCATAGAGTATACTTGCACAAATCTAAATGGTATAGCCTACTACACATCTAGGCTATATGGTATAGCCTATTGTTCCTAGGCTACAAACCTGTTCAGCATGCTACTGTACTGAATACTGTAGGCAACTGTAGCACAATGGTAAGTATTTGTTTATATAAATATATCTAAACTTAGAAAAAGTACGGTAACAACAAGGTATAGAAGATTAAAATGGTACACCTGTATAGGGCACTTACCCTGAATAGAGCTTGCCCAACTGGAAGTTGCTCTAGATGAGTGAATGAGTGAATTGGAGTGCATATAAGGGCCTAGGACATTACTGTACACTGCTGTAGACTTTATAAACATTCTACACTTAGGCTACCCAGAATTTATTTTAAAAACTTTTTTCTTCAATAATAAATTTGCCTTCACCTACTATAACTTTTTACTTTATAATTTTTTTTAACTTTTTGACTTTTTGTAATAACATACCTTAAAACACAAACACATTTTACAGCTGTACAAAAAATATTTTTTCTCAATATCCTTATTCTATAAGCTTTTTTCTATTTTTATTTTTTTACTTTTTAAAAATTTTTGTTAAAACACACGTTAGCCTCGGCCTACGCAGGGTCAGGATCATCCATATCACTGTCTTCTACCTCTACCATTTGTCCCGCCAGAAGGTCTTCAGGGGCAATAACACACATGGAGCTGTCATTTCTTATAACAATGCCTTCTTCTGGAATGCCTCCTGAAGGACCTACCTGAGGCTTGTTTTACAGTTAACATTTTTATAAGTAGAAGTGCACTCTAAAATAACGATAGTATAATAAATACGTAAACATGGTGGTTTATTATCATTATCAAGTATAATGCACTGTACATGATTGTGTCAATATGTGCTACACTTTTATAGACTGGCAGTAGGTTTGTTTACACCAGCATCGCCCCAGACGCGTGAGGAATGCGTTGCGCTGTAACATTACAACAGCTAAGATGTGGCTGGGTGAAAGGAATTTTTCAGCTCCACCATAATCTTATGGGACTACCGTCATACATGCGTCCTTCGTTGATGAAATGTCATGCAGTTCCTTCTATCTGCATGTCAGAATGTGAAGACCTCAGCCTTCACTAGCTGAGGGTTTGAGCCCTGGCGTGTGGTGGATTTGGACTCTGTCCCGGGGAGCCGAAGGGACAGGAGCTGCAGGCGCCTGAGGTGTGCAGACCCCTCCCCATTCCTCAGCCTGAAGCAGGGCCCCTCCCTGCGCTCCAGGCCGCGCCCCCTGGCACACATGTCCTGCTGCTGCATCCGCAGCCTCCGTTTTTCCTTCTCATCCGTCGTTAGGGGCGCAAGGGCAGGTGTTCAGCTCTCTTGGGGACCACAAGTCTCTCCACTGGTGACGATTTCATCACCAGTTTCCAGTTCAGCGTGCTTACAGGCAGTTACTCTAGGTGTTAGATATGTGGGCCATGTCCCGAGCGGCTCTAAGCCGGCAGACGTGGCCCGGTGGCCCCCGGCGAAAGGAGGCCTGGGCGCTCTGTGATTAGCCCGAGGTTCTCCAAACACCCAGCTTGCTTCCACGCCCGGCTTCCGCCATTGGTCTCTCTTCTTGCACCCTGAAACGACAGAAAAAAAGCAATCCGATTCCAGAAAACTCAGAGGCAAATGGAGGCACCAGGTGCCCTGCCCAGATCCCTGACTTGGGAAGCCACAGAGAGGACCCGGTGGTTCCATAAAGGATTTGCAGAGACCTGAACAGCTCCCAGGTTGGCTGACGGCTTTGACGTCAGCACCAATGTGATCCCAGGGGTTTTAAAAAGCAACTTTGTATTCACATCGGAGCAGAAATTGTCGCAGGGTCAAAAAGTCCTTAAAGAAAGCTGGGCTTGCCCACTCCCTGCAGCAGCTCCAGGGCTTTGGAGATACCTCGAAGGCGCTCTGTGAAGGTCACTCTGTACCAGGCTTTTTGCTGATGCCAGGGAATGAGGCGTCATCCAAAGGCCAGAATCACAGCTTGGCTTTGTAGGTGACAGAGTCAAACATTCGCAGTACAAATACATCGAGGAGACAGAAGAAAAGGGAAAAAGGAGCGCAGGCCCTGGAGAAGGAGAGCTTTATGCCTGTCGCTGCAGCCCATAGCCATCAGAGAGAACTGCAGAAGTTCTCCAGCGACTGTGAGGGCGCCAGGAGAACTGACGGCGATGGATTGCCGAGCGATAAGGAGTCGAAGGCAGGGAAACCAGGTGACCAGAACTTCAGCGATAAAACAGTACAGAAGTTCTGTGACAGCAAGGGGAACTTCCTGTGCAGAATTTGAACTGGGGTTTGGCTTGTGGAGATACCACGTGGAACATGCCGGGCACGTATGTCTGGAGCTCCTGGATTTGTGTGTGCGCATGAGCCACCTTGGAATAGGAGGAAGTGATGAGCCTGGAATGCCAGAGGAAAGAGCTGCTTGGATAGATTCAAACTTCCTGGAGCTCTGCTCCCATTCTGACCCCTGTAGATCTTCAATACTCACCCTTCTTGCTTGGGCTCTCTGTATGTTGAAAACCAGCCCATGTCGCATGAGTTGTTATGAGTTTCTGTGATATTTGCAATTCTGTTTGGGAGAAAATGAAACAAACAAAAAGAACATGAAGACCTGGGGAGCAGAGTTGCAGCTACCAATATGCTAGCTGCCAAAATATAATGAGAGCAAAAAAATAAATGTTTGTTATTGTAAGTTAACGAGATTTTATGGTTGCTGCCACTGAAGCAAATCTGAAAATACAGAAATTTGAACCAGGGTACAGCAATTGGTACCAAAAGTAGGGTGACGACTTAACAAAGACATAAATTATGAGCCATTGGCCTCAGAGCGAGGTGGCAGGTGATAAGGAAAATATTGGAAGCTGAGAAAAATGATGACCTATGTTATTCAGTGATGTCATATTTGGAAAAATGTCATCTGTGATAGCATGGATGTGAGCTAATGTACCTATTGAATTTGTGGCTTTAGACAGAGATTATAAAGCAAGAATTTTGCTCAGGTGCCTGGGTTGTTATTTTTAGCTGCTTTTGACAAAGTATTACAAGAGTAAGAGAAACTCAGTAGAATTTGGATGAAAGTATGTGAAGTGGATCCTGGGATGAAAGGGTAGAGAGAGAATCCAGAAACTTCCATTCTAACAGGGTTGAAAGGTGCAGCTAATTTTTCATCTATAACCAGTAAAAGAAAATATTGAGAGATGCTTGGGCAACGAAATTTAAGCTAGATCTCAAAGAAGAGACCAAATCTTTAGTGTGGTCATCACCTTCTTAGTTAAACAGTGCAAATGGTTTTAAATTGCCCATAGAAAATGTTTTAGTTAATGAAAAATAATGTTCAGGATAAAGAGATGTGAACATGGCTCATCTAGGAGTCTAGTGAACTCAAAACAAATCTAAGTAGAGAGGTGTATCTCAAAAATATTGTGGGTATAGCTATTGGCAGATAGAGCTATTTGGATGCCAATAAAGGTTTGACAGATTGTACAGTCATCCCTCAGTATCCAAGGGGAATTGGACCCCCACAGGTACTGCTCAAGTCCCTTATATAAAATGGCGTAGTATTTACATATAACCTACACACCTCCTCCTGTATACTTCAAATCATCTCTAGATTCCTTGTAATATCTAACAGAATTTAAATACTGTGTAAATAGTTGTTATACTGTATTGTTCAGGGAATAATGACAAGAAAAAAAATCTGTATATGTTCAGTACACTTTTTCAAAAAAATCATTTTGATCAGTGACTAGTTGAATCCATGGATGTAGAAACCCTGGATACACAGGGCCCACTGTACTAGCAAAAGTGCCACCAACCAGGGGTAAATGGAAGACTGTGACAAATCAAAACTTAAAAGAATTTCGGGGATCCCAAATTTCTACCATGAGATACTATGCTGATAAATCTGCTTAGTACCCAAGGAGGACATATTCTCCAAGGTTCCCTTCAGATGTAGCCAAGGAGGATGGAGGAAAAGGAAGGACATCCCAAAAGATGAAGCCGAAAGCTGTAGGAAACTGTGACCTGAGAGCTCTTAGACGATAGAATTGGGCTTCATCAAGGAATTTCTTTCTTGTTACTATAGCAAAACTAACTCAGTCTATTTATTGAGAAATCAGAATACAGCTATAAAATGAAATATATATGTGTGTATATACGTATCTACGAATTAGCTTTAACAACATACCAAGAATCACCAGTTTCAACACATTATACATTAGCTGTATATAAGCCTGACTAGACTTAAAAGAATATTAATATAAGAACTGAATTTTTCAACATTATCAGATATTTAAATATACTGAATGTTTTTTTTTTCAGAAAATAAAGTGTATGATGTAAGATAGCATTGACACTTTTAAAAATAGTTTTCATAAAATAAAATAAATTTTCATTGGCCTTAATAAACAAAAGGATATTAACTTTCTTGTTGTAAATAGTATATAATCAAATTTTATTGTTTTATTTTAATCTGACAATCTTTGTCTTATCACTGGAGAATTTAATCTATTTAGATTTAATTATTAATACATTTGGTTAAATCTACAATTTTGTCATTTGTTGATGTTTATATATTATGTGTTCCATTATTTGCTGTTCTTGCATTCTTTTGGATTAACCAATAATTTTCATTTTTATAATTTACATTATTTTATTATTCCATTTTTTTATGCTTTACTTTCTCTTCTGCCTCTCTCTGCTTCCTCCAAGATCAACATCCTACTATATGAAGATTTCAGAATGCTTGTAATGAATTTGTGATGGTGAAAAATTCATACCTTTTGTTTGTCTGAAAGTATTTTCATTTTGCTTTCACATTTGAAACATATTTTCAATGGGTATTGAATTCTGGATTGGAAGGTATTTTCTTTCCATAATTTAAAGGTTTTTTTCTGCCATTATGTGACTCACATTATTTCTGTTGTAAAGTTATTCATCAGTATTATCATTGCTCCTTTTAATGTAACTTTTTATCACACTGTTTTTCAATTTCCTCTTTGCTTTTTAAAAAAATAAATAAATAAATTTGACTGTGAGGTGCCTCGGTGTGGTTTCTCCTAGCTGCAGATACTCTTGCTTGGAATTCATACAAGAGTATCTACAAACTGTATCTTGAAACTGTGATTTGAACACTTTTGTTAAGTTTCAAAATTCTTGGCCAGTGTTTATTCAAATATCTCTTCAGATTTTTTTCTATATTTTCCCCCTCTCTTCTCTGTGCTTCAATGTGGTCATTTTATATTGACTTGTCTTCTTGGTCACTAATCCTCTGTTTTGCTTTGCTTAATCAATAGAAACACTCTACCAAATTCCTAATTTCAGATAATATATTTTTCAGTTTCAAAATCCAATTTGATTCCTGCTTTTATAGATTTCAGAGCTCTGCTGAAATTCATTTTTTCTGCTATTTTCTTGAAGATACTGTTCAAAATTATTTTGAAGACCTTGTTCGGTAACTCCAATATCTGAATCACATTGAGGTCAGTTTCCCTGGGTTTCCCTTGGTTTTGTCATTTTTCCCTTGGTTTTCAGTCATTTAGGCATATTATTTAGTATGCCTCAATTTAAAAAGTTTTATTAATAGATCCGTGAATAAAAAATTTGGAGGTTCTGAATGATGATCGCTTCATCTAAAAAGAGGAAATTTTTGTCTTTCATACAGAGTATAGGCCCATCATCCTGACCCTGTGAAAGGTTTGTTTTATGCTTTGTTAGGGTTGATCTATACTGTAGGTTTTCTCTTACCCTTTCTCATGGACCTTACTCCCAAGTTCTAAGTAAAAGTCTGGGGTAGTCCGTCCACCTTAGCAGATTCTAAACTCTAATATTTGTTTCCCCAACTGTCACAACTGCTCAAATCTTTGCTGCTTTCAGCATGTTATTTTGTCATTTCACTCTGTACATGTGCAACTTAGACATTAGCAAAATTTTACCTCTCTAGGATTTTAGCCTTCACATCCTAGCAATTTCAGCAGCCCCAAGTTACAGCCTCTGTCTTCTCAGGCCGGTAAGACTATTGTTTTCTGCTCAGACAATATTCCCCCAATGCTATGAGGAAAAGCCAGTGCAACTATGAAGCTCACCTTGATGTGCTTCCCTTCCATCAGGGATTGTAGCACCTTGCATCCTGCCTGCATAGTTACACTGCAGTGGCTCTTAACTTTTTTTTTTTTTTAATGCACTTTTTCTAGCTTTTAGTTGTACTTGCCAAAAGTGTTAATGTAATACAAGGTAATCATTTATGGTTGAAACCAGAAGTCCGCTCTGGATATTTTTAAGGTTTCCTCTTTGTCCTCAGTTTAGAGTGTTTTATTATGGTGTGCCTCAGTTTGGTTTTCTTATATTTTTTTCTACATTGGGTTTGAAAGGCTTTTTGAATTTGTGGTTTGACGTGTTTCATCAGTTTTCACTAATTCTCAAACATCTTTTCTAACATTGTTTTTGGATCATTTCCTTTCTCCTCCCCTTTTTTAAGATCTTAATTATATACATGTTAGAATTACTCCGCTGTTTTCCATGTATTTCTTCTTTTACACATTTTAATCTTTTTCTTGTCTTAATATTTTCTTAGGCTTACTTTCAAGGAAAAAAAAAAGAATAGAAACAGACCTTCAATTCTAGTCTTCTCTTAGCCATGTTGAATCTGCTATTAGATCCACATATCCACATGTTGGTTCCAGGGGTTTTTTAAAAAAATGTTTTTTAGTTCTCTGCTATTGTCCTTCATTTTAGCACATAATTTCTTGAACATATTAATCAAAAACATTTTAAAGTCCGTGTCTGATAACTTTAATATCTGGATGACTTGTGGGATTATTTTTGTTATTTATCCTCATTTTTGTTCAATTTATCTAGTCCTCTGGTGTGCCTGATTATTTGTGATTACATGCCAAGCATTGTAATAAAAAATTGAAGAGATAATTTGAAACTGTAGATGATATTTTCCTAGATTTGGTTTTAATTTTGCTTTTGATAGTTAAGTTAGAAGCAGATCACTTTCATTTGATCAGGTATTTTGCTGATTTGAATCTGGTTTAAGGTGTTGTGGATGCTCTTTTATTTCCTTTTCACTTCTCTTTTTACTGTGCAACTTTTTTGAGGTTTCAAAAAAAACCTGGGATCTTTTCTAGGGTGCTCTATATTGGAGGACCCAGAAATTCAATTTTAGTTTCCTCAGCCCTGTAAGACTGCTAGAGTTCTGCATACCTTGTCAACCTCTTAGCTGCTCTTTGCAAATTAGCATGATCATGTGGAAACAGAAGGGGAGTTATGACATGTTATTGATGGATTCCTAAAGAGGGTAAAGTATAAAGTTTTCACTGGAAATAGGATAACCATTCATCACTATTTACCTAAGATAATGTCAATTTGTGCCTGTGGTTCTGGAGTCAAAATTAACATGTACCTACTTTGACTTTCAAAATTGTCTCAGTTTAAAATATAAATTCCAAGTTCACCCTGCCCATCAATACTATTTAAGCTATACAGAAAAATGGACATACAGGAGTGAAGATATTTCAGGAACATAAAAGGCCTATCAAAGACACAGAGCGATGAAACAGCATACCGTGCTCACACACTGCACCAAGTGCAGCAGTACCGGAAATTAATGTAAGAGCAATGAGTAGAACTGGATCTGAAGACATATCAAGGGACGGAAGCATGATAGACATTGGAGAGAGGTTATATTTCTGTAGGCAACTGGAAGTCATTGACAGGCAAAGGTATAGCCAAAGAAGATTTTGGAGATAATTATAATAACCCGTATGAGAGATGATGTTGACATGAATAGAGGCACAGGTAATGGAGAAAGAGACAAGAGAACAGATTCTAGAAACATATAGGAAATAAAGTCAAATCAAAGTGATTGACTGTGGTATGGAGACAAGATGACTTGGATGACATATACAGAGACAAAGATGACTCCACACACTGAATCTGGCTTGGGAGACTGTGTGAACAAGTATTTCTAAGGCATTTTACTGAAAAAGTATATCATATGTATACTTTCTGCTGTGAGCAGCCTATCTTACTATTGTTATATGGATTAGAAAAATGCAGGGGGAGTTGGGGGAGAAGGGGTTACAAAACAAAAGAAAAACAATCCTGTCCTTATTTCTGAAATGGTAGCAAACTGGCATGAATATTTCAGAATGTCTATTATTTTGGAGAAATGGATGTCCTCAACCACACGGGCATAGTTCTGTTTCTGGAAGGACAGTGTATTAGCTTGGGCAGCCGTAACAAAATACCACAGACTGGGTGGCTTACACAACAAAAATTTATTTCTTTCCCAGTCCTGGAGGTTGGCAAGTCCCAAGATCAAGGTGATCTGTCCTACTAGGTTCCTGGTAAAAACTCTTATGACTTCTTCCTGTGTCCTCCCATGGTGGAGGCATGAGGAGGTCTCTCTTCCTCTTCTTATAAAGTCCCACTGGATTAGAGCCCCACCCTCATGAACTCATTTAACCTTTACTTTACTTCCTAAAGACCCTATCTCCAGATATAATCACATCAACATATGAAGTTCGGGGGACACAGTCCACAGCAGACACATATTACAGTGTTTTTATTTTATGATCCTTTCAGCATTGTTTCAGGTTTGTGTTCGCTTAAGCTGGTAAGGCATGTTGCTAATCCAAAAGATCCAGAAGAGAAGGAATCAAACACATCCTTTTTATTGCCTTCTGAAAAGGCAGCTGAAAAACACAGATGTTCATGCTTTAGTGGCTAAGAAGGTGGGAAAAAAAAAACCACAGCAAGGAAGAAAATTAAAAACCTAAGTCAATATAATCATACTAACAGCAGGGAATTGCATCATCTTCTGATGCCTGCTGTTACCGACTGAACACTTGCCTGTCAGGGGCGATATCTGAGCGAGCGTCCTGGGCATCATCCTACAAGTGTGGGCCTCAGAATTGGCCCTGGCAACATACCTGCCCAGCTGGTGTGCAGAAAGGCCCTCGGATGCCACACGTTTTCCTGTATTCATTTCATTCTACCCTAGGAGATACTCATTTTTAAACAGTTTTATTGAGGTATATATTAAATACAATAAAATTTATACATTTTAATTATACAATTCAATAAATTTTAGTATAGCTGCAGAAACATACAACCATCATCAATCAAATTATAGAACATTTCCATCACCCTAAAAAGAAACCTTGTACCACTCCCCACTGCCTCTCCCTGCCCTGGTTAACTACTCATCTATTTTCTGTTCTAAACATATTCATTTTGAAGATGACATTGAAAATGCATAGCTTCCTCCCATTTAAGTTATTTCTCTATTCATTTAGCCTTAAACTACTCAAAGAAATGAATGGTGGATTTGATTCCAGCAGGCCTTGAACATTGCAGTCTGTTTTTACCAATAGAAATCCCTCATGTGGATGGTGACAGAGAAAGAAATGAACGGGTTGAGTTGTTTTTGGTTTTTATTCTGCTAAAACTCAGATGTAATGCAGCTGCCTAAAACTGAGGAGGTGGGCATCCCACCATTCATATGGGCAAAGCTGTTTAAACCTTCGCCAGGGAGAATGCCAACTAGTGGGGGAAGGTGATCGAGGACCCAGGCAAAGTTTGTAGCCACTCTACAAAACAGCCCCCAAAATGAAAAACATTCAAGTCTTGGTGATTTTGCAGAAAGGAAATAGAATGTGAAAAAACAAGGGGGAAAGAAGACAGAGGTAATAACACCACCAAGGTTTCCAGACTCTGTGAGCAAGAGAGGAGATACCATAAGCAGAAATAAGGGCTATGGATAAAGAGCCAATTTGGAAGACAATGCGATTGAAAGACCAAGGATTGACATCGTAGTGCCAGAGTTGGCACAGGAGGCACACTAACTGCAAGCCAAAGGCTCCTCAATTTCTTCTACAAGATTTATGAAGAGAAGTGTGGCCGTACTGAAGCTGGGGCGGGCCAGCCTCTCCCACACTTCACACACTTTGGGGTGAATAAGATTTCTCTGCAAGCCTGTGCATTAAGGCTGTCAGACTCATTACCGGCCTCCGTTCTCATGTACCAGAGGAGGACTGCTGATGTGAAAGTCGATATAAACTAGTTCAGATTCACAAACCACAAAGGCCACTTTAAACGGCCTTCTCTACTCCTCTTCCAGTGTATATATTCCTTAACAAATTATACATCCTTGTGAGAGAATTATAATTACGACGAAATCCATCTCTCTAGTGTAAAGAACACAGGATTTGGTTTTAGACAGAACAAGTTTTGGAACCCCAGTCCCTCCACTGACTAGCTTTCATCTCTTTGACCTTGTTTTCTCACCTGAAAAATGGAACTAGTATTAATTTCTATGTTATTGTGAGAATTAAATTTTTAAAAAATAGATTTAAAATACTTGGACTGGTTCTTCAAGCATAGCATTTATCCACCTTCTTTCTAGTTTAGAGCATGAGGTCCGATACTAAAAGATGAAAACATCAATCTAATATTAAGTGAAGAAACTAAGCTTGGAAAAAGCCAGGTTTCCTGTGGAAACTTGAGGTAGAAACTTCCTAAATGTTTATGGCACCAACCATAATTATTACTGATTTGGCCACTTGGATACATGCTATTTTATTTTCCATGTGTGTGTTTCATCATGCCTTACAAGATTAAAAATGCTTCAAAGGCACATAGCACAAATCATTGGGGTTCTTTGGCTTTCAAAAACCACACATCTAAAATCATCGTACTAAAATGTGTTGTTTTAGTTTGCAAGGGCTGCCATAACAAAGTGCCACAGAATGGGTTGCTTAAACCAGAGGTCCCCAACCTTTTTGGCACCAAGGACCGGTTTCATGGAAGACAATTTTTCCATGGATGGGGGGTAGAGAGGGAAGATAGGCAGAGCTCAGGCAGTGACGTGAGCAATGGGAAGCGGCTGTAAATACAGATGAACCTTCACTCGTTTGCCCACCACTCATCTCCTGCCATGCAGCCCCCCTTCCTAATTTTTATGGAAGACAATTTTTCCATGGGATGGCAGGGAGCGGATTTTCAGGGGCAGCGGAGCTTAAACAATAGAAATTTATTCTCTTACAGTTCTGGAGGCTGGATGTCCAAGATAAAGATGTCAACAGGATTGGTTTCTTCTGAGGCCTCTCTCCTTGGCTTATAGATAACTGACTTTTCCTTTTCTTATGAGGATAACAGTCGTATGGAATTATGTTCCACCCAAATGACCCTCATTTTAACTCAATTACCTCTTTAAAGACCCTATCTCCAAATAGAGTCACATTCTGAGGTACTGGGGTTTAGACGTCATCATATGAATTTGTGAGGGACACAATTCAGCCCATAGCATGTGTTTACCATAGAATAGCTTTTTCTGGTTTTTAAGAAGCTGGTATATACACCCTATCTCATTTGCTACTCAAAACAACCTGGAAAGGCAGTGGGATAACCATCATCTCCATTTAACAGGTGAGAAAACTCAGGCTCATAGGCTACATAGTTGTACCAGGACTCAAAGCCTGGACTTTTGAATCTAAATACAGTGATCTTTTCCCTTTAGCCACTGCCTCTCTGAAATGAGGGGCTGGCAGTAGTTAGCAGCCTGAAAGAACACACTCATGACCTGTTAACTGTGTGTTATAAAATGTAGAGTGAACAGATGCCACACAAATCGACTACCTCTGATAAGGCAAATGACAACATAGCAAAAATAACATCAAATGTCTTTGTTTTTGACTGAAATTAGTTCATTTAGTGTGGAACCTGGTTATTTTATGCTGATCAGAAGCCCTGATTGGCAGAATTACCCTCTTTGATATAAAAATAACATCCCATTAATAAACTTGGTTTAGTAAACCAAATATTTCCATGGAATACATGGGAGAAAGAAAATAACAAACCGGTTCCTTGATGGCAATGGCTCTGGCCAGCAGGAAACCAGTCGCTCCAAGTTCCTTTTCATCTCGAAGCTTCAATGGCTCTTACTTCTTTCCACCACTTGAGCACGCAGCACAGCGCCAGACACATACGAGCTGTTCGGTATGTTTTGGATTTAGTGAAGCTAATTAAGCTTCACCACTCAGACTATACACATTATTGAGCACCCCTTAAAATGCCATCAAAACTACCTGTCTTCAGCCTCTTCAGTCTAGAAGTCTCACAGCACTTTGCTCACAGTTCCTTAAAACAGGAATGTGGAGTGGGAAGATGAAATGTAATATACTGTCCTTTTAATGGGTGTTCATTACCAAATAAGGACTTGTTCTCATCCTCTCTCCTCTCGCTTTCTCTGTCAAAACTTTAAACCTAAAGAGCAATTCAATTTTACAGAGAGAGGTTAAGTGTTCTTATTCTCCCCAGCCCCACATTTTAAAGCTATCATTTAAAATGCCTAAGTAATTTCTATTAAACCGACCTCTTTAAATAAAAAGTGCCATATAATACAAATACAACTCTTTTGGGACCAGAGATTCTGTCATGGTTTTTCTATAAATCGATGTGCGTACTTTCTAATACAGGCCTGAAGCAGCAAAACCACGGTTCTAACTGGGCAGAGTTTGTGTCGAAATGGACCCTGAATCAAGCAGTTCTACTTCTCTCAGGAGTCCAGATGAAACAGAAATGACGGAAAGATTTAGCTGGTTTCACTTAACTTGATTCCTGACAATCAAGAATGAGCCGCTTGAAGGCTGGAGCAGGTTATAATTGCATGTGGGCTTGTACATATATATCTATGGATATAACCTAAATATATGACAAGTGAACAAGTAAGCCTGGCTGAGGTTAGAAGAAAAATGTGCCCATGTTCAGCTTTAAGAAACATGCTAAGTAAGGAATGTTTATTTGTCAAAGAGCACTCCATTTAACTCTACCCTGCGCTGGGGTTCTAGTGACCCTCCGTAACCTGATATTCCCTATATTTTCAGGGTCCAGATCTTTATCTTTTACCCCAAACTTTCCTGACAGGTATTCATATTTGATTCAGAATAAAACCGGACTATGTGTTGAAAATCAACCCACTTCTTTATTATAATTTTTAAGATGAGGTATAAAGAAGGCAAGTACTAAATACAGAATTGAAGACTCCGTTAGTGAGAGAGTCAGGACTTGAAACGGTGCTTCCGCTTCCTCGTCAATACCCGTCTCTCTCTCCATCATTCCACTGGGGCCCGGCAGTCAGCTCACAGCACACGCACACAGCAAAGTCCACACATTTGCAATTGACTCTGGAGCTTCAAATTGAGTCTGATTTCAGGCAATACTGTAACAGCCCTGCAAGATGAGAGGAGTTTTAGCCCCTCTCCTGATTCTGCCTCTGTGTCGCTCCTCCCCGCCACCTGGAAGGCCAAGGAGCTGGCAGTAGTGAATAAGGTGGGCGTTTCAATCACCCTGTAACCCCTACCCCCACCGTTGTCATATAAACCATACTTTTATTTATGGCAGAATAATATTTTGAAATATTGGCTTGTCCTCCTTGATCCTTGCTCCATTTATTCAGCTAAAACATTTTTTATGCATTGCTTTAGAGAAGGAATACCCCAGCAGAAGGCTGAAAGAAAAAGATAAATGGAGTCAATTCTTGTTTTAAAAAGCCTAGTTCTCAGGAAGGAATGGAAAAAATAATAATAAGCAATGGTCTTGAGAGTGTACTCAATAAGGAGAGACACAACATCTTACTCCCACACTACCAAAGTTTCCCCATGCAGAGGAGGGGAGACTGGAGGAGAAACAGTAGTGTTTAGGCTCTGCAAAATTCTCAGAGATAGCTGGTTAGATCTGGTGTTTGAGAGATCTAAAATGAAAGAGGCTTGTATTCGTCTACATGCAAACCTAATTTCACTATTGAGCCTCTCGTCCCTGGGTCTTAATTTCATTCAGGTCAAGGATTCCTCCCTTTCCCTTTTGCACCTGTAGGGAAAAGACGTATCTCTTCCTCACCCATCATCAGGTTCATAGGTGACAACTATATAATCAGCTAGTATTTCAAAATATTATCCTGCCACAATATTAATAAACGTATGGTTTATAGTGAGACCTCTTTAATAAAAGACAGATGATTAAGAAAAAAGTGGACAAACTTATTTAAGTTTTACAAGAGATGGGACACTTCCTAAAGAAATGAAGACCTAAAGAAATGGGGAAACCCATGTGTGTTTTATGCTAGGTTTGATGAAGAAGTTGACAGTCATGCAGAAGTATGATTAGAAGACAAAAGGGGTGTGATCTAATGACAATAAACTGGGGAGAACTTAGCAGGGCCTGTTTGTTCAGATTCTTCTTTGTGTCCTTGTGTCTTCAGAGAAAAGGATCTTCCTTTCCTCTTGGTATAGGGAGAACACCGCTCCAATGAGGGTCTTAGGACCTGCTTCAGGGGAAGGTCAGAGAATCCTCCTTAGGTTTTATGGCCTGCTTTAGGGGAGAAGGTGAGAGTAACCTTCCTGCTTCTGCTGTTTTCTCAAATTCCTTCAGTTTGAGATATCTTGGGGTAGCATGGCCTGAATCCCATCACACCTAAGTTTTAGGGGATGACATAGAAGAGCTAAGGTGTCAAGGGGGTGGAGCTGTGAGGGGTTTTGGTCTTCCATGGCCCCGTACAGCCATACTGGCCTCTTTCTAGACTGGCATACATCCACGTTGGGAGAGACTGGGATGTCTTCTTTTGCATTGGGTCTTCCATGCATTCTATTCTACCATAGGGCTTCTTTAGCTCTGACTTGTTCTCAAATATTTTCAGGCCACTTTTGATCACATGGAGAACCCTCCATTCATTCTTCCCCATGTTGATCCATGGAATACTCTGGAAGGCTCTTTGAGGTCTTATTTGCCTACTGTATCACACCTGGCATATTATAAAATATTAATAATAAATATTTTTGCCCCCTGCTCCAAATATAAGGACATCCAAAACGCTTGGAATTTCCTGAGTGATGGGGGTGAAAGAAACATCTTTTGTTATTCATAATAAGCGCTTTTCAATCACTCCTGAGTTTATGTTAAAGAGGTGTCTCTTGGTGGGCCCTTGATAGTTTCAGGATGGGGCTGGTTGCCAAAGGAACCAGCCACGTGATTGGAGGGTTGGAATTTAGCCCCACCCCCTCAATCCCCACTTCCAGAGAGGGGAGAAAGGCTGCGGATTGAGCCGATCATCAATGGACAGTTATTTAATCAATCATATCTACCTAATGGGACCTCCATAAAGACCCCCAATGATGGGGTTCCAAGAGCTTCTGGGTTGTGAACAAATCCGAGTGTCGAGAGGCTACCAGGCCAAGAAGACATGAAAGCCCCAAGCCCTTAGAGTCTCAAAAATGAAATTAGGTTTAAATGTAGAAAAAATAAGTTACATTTCTTGCTCACCTGAGCTGTTGTACTGAGATTTATACCTTTAGACATTTCAGACTTTTTTTTCATTTACTTCTGGTGTTCACATTTGCCTTGTTTAAAACTATTACGTCATCACATTGTACTTGAAGTTAAAACCCTCAGGCAATATAATTATAAAAATTAAGTTAATAAATATTAAATGGAAACAACTAAAACCAATTTATATTCTTTTATTCACTAAGAAACATTAGTCTTGCAATAACATACATGTAGTTTTGTGGGTTTTTGTTTTGTTTTGGTTTTGGTCAGACTGCTTTTTACATTCATAACATTCCTTTGAAACAAATATATCTGAGGCCCCATTTTCTCTTATTCTATAGAGACCATTCCTTGTCTGTCTTTAATAAGTCGCTACTTGTTATGGTATACTTTTTTCTTGTAAAAATATTTATTTTTGTTCTCAAGTTGATGAAGATAGGGAATATTTATACTTTAAAGGGCTAAGGTATACTTGAAATGATATAAAATGTCTAGATTCAAGCCCCAAGTTTCAACAATTAAGTAGTTTTGTTGGTATCATGCAAAGATGAGCAACACTTACACCTACTTTGGATCCACTCTACGTTAAAACAGAAATGTTGATATCTTAACATGAATGTATTGCTCTCCCCAAAAGGCTGGCAATTAGGAAACGTGCTGTATTTTAAAGCCCCCGACCCACCCTGCACAAACACAACAGGTACAGCATAGGAACTATAGTTCCCTGTCAAGGTGCTGTAGGGTTACACAATTGGAAAATGCCACTATCCTTTTTCTACATAATTAGATATTAAACAAGGCCATAAACATATAGACAATGGTCCTATTACTATTGCTATTAATACAAACGGCAAATGTCATCGGTAAGCAAGTAATAAAACGCGAATAACTGCCTAACTGGATTGAGAAATTAGAACCAACACCAACAGAAGAATGAAAAAGGAAGAAGATGATGCTGATTCTGGATTTTGCCTTTATTTAATATGTTTTAACTTTATTTTTATAATTTTATCATCTGAGGTTTTTAAAACCTATTGTTTGAGACTTTTAAAGCCAAATACTCGCATAAAATATTGCTGAAACAGTCGATAAAGAAGGTGAAAGCTGACTAGTAATTTTTCTAATTTTTAAAGGAAATAATTGGGAGATTAAATCTTAGAGGTCTTTTTGTTGTTCTCACATTCTAGGATTCTTTATTACTTCCCTTGCCTACCTTCTCATCCCATACCTTTGCGTTGTCACCCTCCATGATAAAGAAGAGCTTCTGACCCACGTATGCTAATATATGCTCTGGAAGACTCTTCCCTTTCCACCTAAGAGGCTGAGTGGATGCTCCAGTACATACAATGCATAAAACCTTTTCAATCATAGTGGTTATGGCAGAATGGTTAACTTCGAATCCAGCTCCTCTTAATATGGGAAAATGACTTTGGCGACTTCTAAGGTGGAACAGGATTTTCACTATCTGAGGAGTCATGAGTTTAGCAGAAGAGAGAAGGAAATTCCAGGGCATTAAATTGTGCCTTGAGCATCAGAAGGAACAGAACCAAAGAGCTCTCCCAGAATAAACAGTAGCATTCAAAAAGAAGTCTCAAGGATCACCTAGCCTATAACCATCATTGTAAAGATAAGAAAACAAATCCAAGAAGTTCATTGCTGAGGCAAGAAACACACATTCCCCCAGAACAGGATTCTGCACACTTTCTGTAAAGGGCCAGGGAGCAAATATTTCAGATCTCGTGAGCCCTGGGATCTCTGTCACAACTACTCAACTTTGCCATTGTAGACCAAAAGCATCCATAGAAAATATGTAAGGAATGGGTATGATTGTGTTCCTATAAATCTTTATTTACGGAAGCAGGCTATAGACCAGATTCAGCTCGATGGTCGTACTACACCAACCCTTGCACTACAGGACATTATTGTATATCCCTGCTCAGGGTTCCACTCATCACAAATTAGGGAAAGTAAGCATAAATCTCCCAGTGTACCTAAAGTAGCTTTTCATGCTTCTCTAGAATCGCTTAAGATGACCCTTAATAAAAAGTAGGCATGTATTCACTCACAGATTCATTCATCTTTGCCACCACATGCAAAGAGATTGCTCAGGAATAAAGACAATGTCCATGAAATATGAGCCAATCCCAACATATTCCTGTTTCTGAACTCTGAACCATGCCGTGGACTTCTCAGGTATGTGCTTCACCTACCTTTAGTTAGATTTCTGTCACGTACAACCCAAAATCCTAAACAATCAGCTAAGTGAATTTTCACTTATCTGGGATTTATCACTTATTTTGCCACTCAAGTTATTATCACTTAAATTTTTTACCATAATTTCTATGTTTTATTTTGATGATCTTTAATGCAAATCCTTCACAAATTTTTTATATACTTCTCTGTAGGCTTAAGCAGAGATTAACATATTTTAAAGTCATTTAAAGAACAATCCACATTATAAACATGTAAGAGAACGAAACTTTACATTTGTGTAGAAACTTAAAGTATAAAATACTATTTATTTATTTTTGAGTCAGGATCTTGCTCTGTCACCCAGGCTAGGGTGCAGTGGTGTCATTATAGCTCACTGCAACCTCAAACTCCTGAGTTCAAGCTATTCTGCTTCAGCCTCTAGAGTAGCTGGGACTATAGGTGTGCTCACCATGCCTGGCTAATTTTTCAATTTTTTGTAGAGATGAGGTCTTGCTCTTGCTCAGGCTGTTCTCAAACTCCTGCCTCGGCCTCCCAGAGTGCTAGGATTACAGGCATGAGCCACCATACCCAGCCTAATATACTCTTTTATTATAAAATTGTTCCCACTTTAATTCTGTCAGATAAATAGGGAAGTTATTAGTATCCCCACTTTACAGAAGTAAAGAGAGAGAAATTAACTTCCTTAAGACCTGTCATAGTTAATACGGAAGACTAGAACCCAAGTCTTAAGAATCTTAGTCTAGTGTTTTCCTAACTATGCTTCCCTTTTCTGTACGTGCAACAAAGTACTTCTGTGTCAGTATCTTCATCTTTTCTTCCCATCTGTCAGGCGGCCAGCTCTGACTTACTCTGTTTCTGTCATCTCGCCTCCACATCTACCAACTTTCTCACCATCATGATTATACCAGTAATGTCTTGTTTCTTATATGAGGGGCACTGGAAAATCAGATAATCAAGCATGTTGAGGATTACATGTTAAAAGGGTCATATCTACACCAAATGACAACTTGAGACAATATGAGATAGTTTCCAGACAATGCCTTTGTGACAGGTATGGAACTAATTTCTATGCATACGCCTTGGTTGAGGTTGTGTTACATTAGGTCAGGATTGTTGAAACAATGACCTATGGATGGATATCTAGAATCCACAGCACTATTATTGCAACATGAGTAAGTGAGGATACCCATAAGACCTCCTTAAATACAAATGATGATACACTTGAAGCTCTAAACTTTGGAAAACATGACCAAGGATCAACACAAGAGTACAAGTACTATACTGGTATTTATTTTTCCCTTGAAAAATAGAATGAGGGATCAGTCTTCCAAATTGGCATTATAAAAGTATCTTGGCATGCTTACTGTTATCTCTTCCAGCTGTACGGTTAAATGGATTGTTCCCAACACTCCAATGTTGGGACAATTCAACCTCCCACTCTCATATTCATTCCTCTTCTTTGGTTGTTGGAAGAAAACTAAGTTTTTCACTTTCATGAAAACAATGTAATTTACAATTCCTGAGTCCCAAGTGTTGAATTACCTGGCAACATGCTTTTTATTTCTCTGTTGGCTAAAAAGAATATAACATACTTATATTCACCTCTCAATTTAATTTGATTAGACCTGGGGGAAACAGTTTTCTACATATAAATCAAGAACATTCCTGTTCCAGAATTCCAGGGTATTGAGTAGATAGTTGCTGAGTATATTTCTCATGTGGTACTTTAGTCATCATCATCATCATTGTTGTAGCCATCATCTTCATCATCATCATCATCATCATCACAGCTAAAATTAATGAGTGCATACTCTGCTCCAAGCATTTCCTAAGCAATTGATATGTTGTGATATTACTACTGTCTAATTTTCAGACCCTATTCAATTGTTGAAATTATGGGTCTATTTTGGAAACACATATTGCGATTTGTCATCATGTCTCTCTAGATGCATTCAGTCTGGAAGAGTTCATTAGTCTTTCCTTGACTTTCATACTGACACTTTTGAAAATTACAGTTCAATTATTTTGTAAAATTTGCCTCAGTTTGGATTTATGGAGCTTCCTTATGATTAGATTCAGGTTATGCATCTGTGGCAGGAACATCACAGATGTTTCTCATTGCATTCTATCAGGTGACAAACAATTTTGATTTATGCTGTCACTGACTATGTTCACTTTGATCACTTGGTTAAGGTGATGTCTGCCATATTTCTCCATTCTAAAGTTACTCATTTTCTCTTTTGTGATTAGTAAGTATTTTGGGGGGAGATATTTGAAAGTATGTAAATATCCCATTCTTCATCAAATTTTTATCTACTTGCTTATTTGCTTTAATCATTATGGATTATGGTTCTGTATTTTTAGTGAGTTATAATACATTCCTATCATTTATTTTGATGCTCAAATTATTCCCAGTTTAGCCTTCTTTTGGAAGCTTTTTCAAGATGACTTCTGTGCCCTTTTGACATGTCACCATCATTCTTTGAGCACTTCCTTACTTTCTGGCACAAAATGCTTTGTATCGTAATTCCTCTATACAAACTCCAGAATTTGGCCATTTTTCCAAAGAGCTCTCTTTCTTTTTTGTGAAAATTGGTATTTAGAAACTGAGATATGGGTGCTAAGTGTGCTCATTGCTATGACAGTGGTCATGTTCCCAGGCCATTTCAGTGGACAGAGCAAGTTAACATACACATACACCCACACACATTTACATCTCCATGTATTACTGTATCTATCTATATTTATTAAAAATTATGAGTTCAAACCAATACCTTTAATTCAAATATTTTCTCCTTTCCCACACTTGTAACTTCCTTCTCTGACAGTGAGAATCTTGGCTTCTGTTACCCTCAATATACTGACCTATTTGATCAGTCCACCACATATAACCAATTTTGCCTCTTCCCTCCTCACCCCACTTGGGGTCTGGCACCCTATGCTGGGCCACCTCCTGCATGGATGCTCCCCTCATCCTATGTGAGCTTTGACCACCCTTGCCCCGAAAAAGCCACCCCTCCACATAATGCCATTCTCACTCTTCCTGATCTCTGACTCCACACAATGAGTCACCTCCCATCATGTTATAGACAGTTGGCACTCAAAATGGCACATCAAAATATATTTATGTCCACCCAAAATCTCAGAATGTGACCTTGTTTGGTATAAGGGAGTTTTCAAATGTAATTAAAGTAAGGAGATCTCAAGATGAGATCATCCTGGATTAGGGTGGGCTCTAAATCCAATACAAGCATCACTATAAGAATTGGAAAAGAAGATGACACAGAGACACATGTGAAGACAGAGGCAGAGACTGGAGTGGCATGTCTACAAGCCAAGGAACGCCAAGGATCGCTGACACCCACCCAGAACCTAGGAGAAAAGCATGGGATGGTTTCTCCCTCAAAGCCCCCTCAAGGAACCAACCCTGTCCGTACCTTGATTTTGGCCTTCTGGCCTCGAGAACTTGGAAAGAATAAATTTCTATTGAATTAAATCATCAAGTTTAATGTAATTAGTTACAGCAGCCCTGGGAAATTAACACAGAGTTTGGTACCAGGGATTAGCACTGAGATAAATCTCTTTGGGCTCCATGTTTCAACCCACTAACCATATAGAGACCCTCTTCACCCACCTGAATTGAGCTCTAAAAGCCCACACCAGACTGTTCTTGCATGTGAACATCCTCCTCCCCCTGTCAAGGCCCTGACACCTCTTGCCAGGCTGCCCCCCATCAATGCCCAGTCTCCCTCTTGGATTTGACACACTGCTCTGAGCCACCTTAGCTCCTCCCTTCTCCCTGCTGTAGGCTCTTACCTTGCTCTGCCCACTTCATGGATTGAGAACTGAATTTCAGAGTTAGAAGAGGAAGAGAAGGGAATTTCATTAACATTTTACCTCAATATAAATTAATTTTGGTACTGAACAGTTAGTATTGCTTAACCTTTTTATTACCTTCTTTAGAAGACAAAAGTGCAACCTCTTTCTAAAATAAAGAAAAAGGTGTCAAAATTATCTCCATTTCTGGGCTGGGCATGGTGGCCCACGTCTGTAATCCTAGCACTTTGGGAGGCCAAGGTGGGAGGATTGCTTGAGCTCAGGAGTTTGAGACCAGCCTGAGCAAGAGCAAGACCCTGTCTCTACTAAAAATAGAAAAATTACCTGGGTGTGGTGGCACATTCCTGTAGTCCCAGCTACTCAGGCTGAGGCAGGAGGATTGCTTGAGCCCAGGAGTTCAAGGTTGCAGTGAGCTACGGTGATGCCACTGCACTCCACCCAGGGTGACAGAGGGAGACTCTGTCTCAAAAAAAAAACAAAAAAATCCCCATTTCCTAATGTGAGGAAAACACATATAGTGCTGTTGGCAGAAAAAGATAAAAATTCTTTTATAATATAGTTATATATCTTATTTTCAATATATTAATAGTCCCTCTTCATTTGATCTAAGTAAATATGACATTTTAAAACAATAAATCTACTCATAAAGCCCATGTACTGCATTGAGCAGAGTTCTTCAGAGATAAATCACTTTGTTAAAAAAGAAAAAGAAGAGAAAAAGTCAAAGTGACTTCAGATGTTGTCTCTCCTTCTTTAAGCTTCTGGAATTTTTGACATCTTCAAAAGAAACTCCAAGATACAATGACTATACCAATAGAATAAAACACAAGGTTGTTGTAAAACCATAAACAAAGCACGATTATCACAGGGAGATCTTGCATTTATGTTACTATACTCTAACAATGAAGTTCTTAATTAAAACACTCTACAAGTTCAGAGTTACTAGAAGGACCTTGTGAAAGCCCAGAAACAAGGGGAGAAAATGGAAAATAGAGTGTGTTCCAGCCTCATTGTTTCCACCAGAACATTTTAGGAAAGCTTTGAGCTTTAGCTGAATCACAGAGAAAAACAGACTTTAAAACTATTTCCTAAAGTTTCTTTTTAAAAAGTTACAGCTATCTGTTTTTCTTTACATCTGTTGTGGCTGGCATTCCTGCAGATAAGTCACCGTCCAGTGCTAGAGTGGAGCAAAGTTTATTGGTCTCTTTTGTTGTGCAGCACTGAACTACGGAGGAAATTTTATTGCACATTTGCTGCTTTCAGTTTCCCCAGATTGTTTAACAATTCTGTGCTTCTGTGACATAAAAGATAGGCCAGAAACCTGAGGCCACACTTTTCAGCTCCAGATCGAATGTGGCATTGCAAACTGACGGCGTTTGACAATTTGGTTTGTTCTTTGAAAGCTGTCGGACTATGCCATGACCAAGGTGCAGAAAAAAATAGTCTTTGTGAGGCAAAATCTGTAAAAACCTAGCTCCCATTCATTATTCACTGGCAAGCGTTAGAATTAGTAATTATTAATATTAATGAAATCAGTGTGTAAAGGATGCAAGAGGTACCTTAATGCATTGGAGGACAGTACCGTCCACTATGTTCTATTGTGCTGCAGAAAAAATATCTATGATGTGAAATCACACATCATCTGTCTATTTGGACTCACTGGCTGGCTGCTTCTTGCCAGTTTTGTAGCGCTAAAGAAAATTTAAACTACGAGAGTCAATAAAATCATTTCTCAAGTGGACCTATTCATCTCTCATCAGAAAGAAAAGACAAAATGAGAGAAGAGCATTTTTCTGTGTTTGAATTATATATACTATGGGAGCAATAATGATATTGAAGCCTTAAAATCTATAACGTTGCCCACAGTGTTTTGACAAAACTAACTTTAACCTGTAGGACAAATTACAGGAAAAGCCTGCATATTTGGTAGTCCATCAACCAGAAGTTCCTCTTTACTAATAATTTTGAGCTTTGCCAATATGGTAAAAACTGATATTTATGATTGTGCCTGGTTGAAAGATGGTACTGTGCATTCTCAAACAAGGGTCACATTTTGTCTGGCAATTTGATTATGTATTACTTATACTCTAGTGCTTTGAAAACGGATAATCCACATATATATTGATCCTGGCCTTTCAGCTTTATTGGCATCTCATATTTTCAGTGGCCTGATGAAAACCTCCTCTTAGATGTCCCAATCTTTCTTCCAGTGTAATTATAGTATGTTTTGTATGTATAAAATAAATGTGAATATACTGATAATACACAAACATATCACCTACTACTTACATTGCAGCTATATCCCAGGTGTTAGTGTATTCTGACAGTATCACATATCACATATATGTATATTGTCTCATTTTATTATGACAATTAATGTCTATTTAAATGGCATTATTTTAAAGATGAGGCGGAAGGCTTTGAGACTTGGCAAAAATCACATAGCTAATAAAGTCACAGAGACAAGACTCAAAGGGGACTCTACCAGCATTCAAAACACTGTTCTTTCCAGTACTCTACATATCTCAATATACCTACCACTCTTCCAATTTCTGGATCAGAAATCCTCTGAGTAACAATTGAGTTTTTCTTCTTCATTCATATATTCAATTTGTAACCAAGTCATCAAGTCACCAATTTTTTTTTCTTGGCTTAATTTCCACCCCCTACTCCCTATCCTCACATTTCCCCACATTACTCCATGGGGTTAGATTACTACAGGAGCCTTCTCATCGAGCTAATCTCTTTGCCACTAAACCACATTCTGCCTACTGGTACATCATAAAACACTGTCCACCATGCCATTCCCCAGGAATCTGATTTTCTAGGGCAACATTTCTAAAAACAAACAAAAAAAATTTTTCTCTTGAGAAATACATTTTACATTACAACCTAATAAACATATTCATGTGCCTATTCACATACGTATTCACAAATTCTATATTTGTGAATTCACCTACTCTCTAAGATTTATCTGTAACCGCCAAATCAATACTCAGGGTACATTTGTGGTCACTCATGGACATGCGTAGGGTAATGAAAATTTGAGTTACCTGACACACACGTTCCCAGCTGAGATTGAAAAAGGTGACACTCTGCCTTCTTGTTTCAGCTCAGACTGTCAACAAGTGTCCTTTTCTTGATCTATTTAATGTCACAATTTTTGCTTTTTTGTGAGTAATTTCACTGTTTAAAATGGCTCCCAAGCATAATGCGGAAGTGCCAACTAGTGTTCCTCAATGCAAGAAGACTGTGTTGTGCCGTAGGGAGAAAATACATGTGTTAAATAAGCTTTGCTCAGGCTTGAGTTAGAGTGTGCTTGGCCATGAGCTTAATGTTAATGAAACAACAATATATATTAAATAAGATGTCTTTAAACAGAAACACACATAAAACAAGGTTATGTATTGATCTGTTGACAAAAATCTTGTGACCAGAGGAATGAAGGAACCTAACCCTGGATTTATTTACCCAGGGAGAAATGGTTCAGTAATTTCTAATTCAGTGTTGGTGTTGACTTTATAGCCTTTAACTACTGCAAATAACAAGAATTGACTGTATATAACTAAAACAAATGTTTCACAAAAACCCTTATTAACTACAAGACACTTTTAGATTTTCCATTCTACTCTATTCTATTTCATTAAAACAAATATGTTGGTAGTGACCCAATACATTAATTTCACAATCTACAGAGGAGTCAAGATCCAAAGTTTAAAAGCCACTAATCTAGGATCTACTACTAGAAGATAAAACAATTTTCAACTGACTTTCAAGGCCCTCTATGATACTGCTCTATTCTAGGTCTCGAATCTTTCCCCTATCCCACCTGTTGCTGCTCCTGTCAGTCTGGCCAGACGTGGGACATGGGTGGGGGATTGGAAGGCCTCACAGCAACTTCTGTTAAGTCCTAGTTTTGTCTTCCTAAGCCCTGAGGTCTGAGACCCCTATGTCTGGGGTGGGGGGTGGTGTGTGGTGTAGGAAGACCCAGTGTGGGGGACAGAGAATGGCCTCTCAGCTTCACCAGGTAACTAGAATTCTGTCCTGCAGATCATGAACAGTTACACAGCAAGCTGCATGCTGAATCTCATTTCTAATGCTCTACTTTATTAATAATATGCTTATTTCAACTGAGGTGGAAGGGCTCAGACTATGTTTACACGCCCATCATGAAGCGTCTTCCTACTTACTTCTTCTTGCTGAAATAAGACCAATGCTATAAAAAGGCAACTCAAGACCTATTTATTTTTAAAATAAACCTTCTCAGATTACTCAAAGCCATATTGGTCTTCTAATTCTCCAAAATCTCTTGGAACTAATTGCTTCAAGTTGTAAACTTTCCCTCTGAATCAGAGGGGAAGATTTTTTTGATGGCTGGTGATTTATTTTCTGAACTAGTAATCTGCTTAAAGAATAGGGCAAATAGACTGAATTCAAGTCACTCTTCCACCACAAATAGCAATGTAACTGTGGTTTAGTACTTGAAGCTCAGTATGCCCTTATCTGTAAAATAGAGGTAATAATACAAACTACCTCAATAGGTTCCGGGAGAAGTAAATGCAATAATGCTTGTAATATCCTTCAGATAATGACTGGTAAAAATAACTGCTCAATACATTTCGTTATTATTACCATAATTATTGTTGTTATTAGTCTTATCATGGAACCAACCACAAAATAGGCACTTAATAATCTTTTTTAATACTTTGCAAAATCACTTGATTTTAAATCAGCTAGAAAATTCTCTGTTATTAGTCAGTCCAGGAAAATTCCCCAGGAGGCCTTTGACTGACCCAGTTCTCCTCCCTTTTTCACTTGTAATTCTCAAAAACAACTATAGAATATGCCGGGAATGCAACATCTTCAGATAGTGTGAAACTTGCCTTAAAAGCCTACACTCTGTTCCAGTGCCACCCTAGAAACAGGATGTTTTTAGATGCATTAGCCCAGCAAATCATATGATGCTGGGTTATAAAACCCAGGGCGGGCTGCTTTCTGGGATCCCTAAGCTGCAATGCAACTGGGACACATACAGAAGAGACTCCATTCACTCCAGGCAGATTTGCTGAGCCTTGGGGGACCAGCTCAGGCATACCAGGCTTCTGTTGTCCCTCACTGCCTATCTGTAAGTAATAAACTGGCTTCATGTAACTTGCTGTGTGTGGGAGTGTTCTATCTCACTGAATTCAGACAAGTTGGTAACCAGTACAGAGTGAAAGTGCTGTGAAGTGAGGCAATCCTATTTTTGTTTTCATGGTCTTTTCTAAGGTAGTCCTCTTTCAGCACAAGATAGAGAATCACAAAGAAAGTTGTTGAAGGATTTACTTTACAAAACCTTACTGTGTGACGAGCATTGCGTGAGATTTTACAACTATATTTCTCATCTAATATTCACAACTTCTGAGATGTAAATGGCATCAATTTTATTTCATAGGTAAAGAAGCTGTGGCTCCAGACAAAAAACTGGCTCAAAGTAACACTTCTTGCTTTTGTAATAAGCCATTTCTCCAAAGGGGATCAAAGAGGAATGGGGAGAAAAGCAATGTATTGCTTTCCTTCCAGGTTTTATCATTACTTTGTTTGTACTGTCCTTTCTAGCCTTCTTTCACCTTTCCAGATATTTTAGTCACTGTTATATAGCTAGAAATATTAGAAGAATACAATCATTTATAATCAAGTCAGAATAAGATTCAAAACAGCAAAGCGTTTGTATATGGCTTTGTAAATGAACTTCACACCTTTTAAGATTTAATGTGGAGAGCAGTGCCCAAACTAAGCTGAGCCACTGACTGACCAGCCTATTGCTTCCTTGGAGCACAGACCAGCCCAGCACCTCACCCCCAGGATGAGCAGGTGGAATAGCCATACAAACTTCTATAGCCTAAGACACTGAGGCATTTGTAGGCATTGATGACATTGACTATAGCTGAAGAAACTGCACAGAGACTACACTAGTGCATCCACCCAGAAGAAAGCCAACACACCCTACCCAACTGACACCCTAGGACACATCTTCAGGTAAATATCTTTTCCCAAAAAACCCACTCTACAAAACTGAAAGAGGCTACTGTTCCACCAAATGCACAGATATTAAGCAAGGTAGACAAGAAACATGAAAAAGCAAGAAAATATGACACCACCAAAACCACAATATAAATCCAGCAACTGACTCCAAAGAAATGGATACTTAAAATTGCCTGAAAAGAAATTCAAAATAATAGTCTTAAGGATACTCAGAAAGATACAAGAGAATTCAGAGAGACAGTTGAACAAAATCAGGAAAACAATTCATGATTTGAATGAAAAATTCAACAAGGAAACAGATTTCAAACAAATCTGGGAGCTGAAGAAGTAGGTGAATGAAATAAAAAGTAGAATTGAGAGTTTCAACAACAGATTAGATCAAGCAGAAGACAGAATCTCTGAATGTAAAGATAGATCTTTTGAAATAACTCAGTCAGACAGTAAAAAAAGAAAAAAAATGAAGAAAGACTATGAGACTTATTGGATGCCATTAAGCAAGAAAATGATTGTATTATGACAATTCCATAAGAAGATATAGGAAAAGGCATAGAAAACCTATTTAATGAAATAATAGCTGAAAAGTTCCTAAGTCTTGGGAGAGCTATGGACATCCAGATGCAGGAGTTCAAATCTCTTAAAATAATTTCAACCCAAAAAGTCCTCTCTGAGGTACACCATAGCCAAACTGTCAAAAGTCAAAGACAAAGAGGGAATTCTAAAAACAACAAGAGAAAAGCATCAAATCACATATAAAGAAACTCCCATCAGAATAACAGCAGATTTCTCAGAAGAAACCACACGGGCCAGTAGGGAATGAGATGATATGTTCAGAGTGCTGAAAAGAAAAAAAATTGGCAGCCAAGATACCCAGGAAAGTTATCTCTCAGAAATGAAGACAAAATAAAATCTTTACCAGACATGCAAAAACTGAGGGAATTCATAAACACTAGATGAGCCTTACAAGAAATGCTTAAGGGAGTGCTTCAACTGAAAGGTAAAGGATGATGACTACCATCACAAAAACATGACAAAGTATAAAAGTCACTGGTAGAGCAGGTACACAACTGAGAAAGGGAAAAGAATCAAATCCTATCACTACCAAAAAACCACTAAACTGCAAAGATCAACAATAAAAGAAGAAAGAAACAAAGGATATATAAAAACCAAGAAAATAATTAATAAAATGACAGGAGTCAGTTCTCACCTATCACTAATAACCTTGAATGTAAACAGATTAAGTTATCTAATTAAAGGATATAAAGTGTCAAATAGGTCAAAAAAAAAAGACTTGAATATATGCTTCCTACAAGAAACTCGCCTCACCTAGACACACATGGATTGAAAGTGAAGGGATGAAAAAAATATTCCAAGCAAAAGAATGCCAAAATGATCAAGAGTAGCTATACTTATATCAGATAAAATAGACTTAGAATCAAAATCTATAAACAGAGACAATGAAGGTCACTATATAACAATAAAGGGATCAATTCAGCAAGAGGACATAATAATTCTAAATATATATGCACCCAAAACCAGAGCAGCCAGATATATAGAAATATTATTAGATCTAAAGGGAGAGATATACCCAAATACAATAATAGTTGAGGACTTCAACATCCCACTCTCAGCATTGGACATAGCATCTAAACAAAAAAGACAGAGAAACATTTGATTTATACTGCACTATATACCAAATGAACCTAAAAGATGTTTACAGAACATTTCATCCAACAGAGGCAAAATACACATTCTTCTTATCAGCACATGGAACATTCTCCAGGATAGACTCTAGGCTAGGTCACAAACAAGTCTCGAATTTTTAAAAATCCAAATAATATCAAATATCTTTTCTGACCACAATAGAATAAAACTAGAAATCAAGAGAAACTTTGGAAACTGTACAAATACATGTAAATTAAGCAACATGCTCCTGAACAACCAATGGGTCAAAGAAAACATTAAGAAGGAAATTTTAAGATTTCTTGAAACAAATAAAAATATAAACATAACATACCAAAACTTATGGAATACAACAAAAGCAGTATTAAGAGGGAAATTTATAGCAATAAAGAAAAGCCTACATCACAAAAGTAGAAAAAATTCAAATAAACAAACTAACAATGCACCTAAAGGAACTGTAAGAGAAAAGCAAAAACAAACAAAACTCAAAATCAGTAGAAGGAAAAATATAATAGCAAAGATCAAAGCAGAAATAAGTGAAATGGAAACCAAAAGAAAAATACAAAAGATCAACAAAATGAAAAGTAAGGTTTTTTAAAAAAAGATAAATAAAATCAACACACCATTAGCTAGAGTAAGAAAAAAAAGAGAGACACAAATAAAATCAGAAACAAAAAAGAAGACATTAGAACTAATATCACAGAAATACAAAGGATCATTTGAGACTATTATGAACAACTATGCACCAGCAAATTGAAAAACCTAGAGGAAACAGATAAATTCCCAGATATATATACAAAATCTGCCAAAATTGAACCAGGAAGAAATAGAAAAATTGAACAGACAAATAATGAGCAATGAGATTGAATTAGTAATAAAAAAGTCTCCCATCAAAGAAAAGCCTAGGATCAGACAGCTTCAGTGCTGAATTCTACCGAACTTTTAAGGGACTAACACCAATTCTTTTCAAACTATTCCAAAAAATTGACAACAGGGAATTCTTCCGAACTCATTCTACAAGACCAGCATTACCCTGATAGCAAAACCAGACAGGGACACAACAAAAAAAGAAAACTACAGGCCAATAGTCTCAACATAGATTCAGAAATTCTCAACAAAATACTAGCAAACTGAATTGCATAGCACATGAAAAAGGTTATATATCACAATCAAGTGAGATTTATCCCAGGAATGCAAGAATGATTCAACATATGCAATTCAATAAACCTGATACATCACGTCAACAGAAAGGACAAAAAACAAATGATCGGCCGGGCGCGGTGACTCACGCCTGTAAT